>NC_090832.1:62223392-62530357 GCF_028021215.1 Eschrichtius robustus | reverse complement strand
TCTCCAAGAGACATAGCTCAGGGGCAGGATATGAGCATCATTAGCCAGAGTCCAAACTGAATAGGGCATCTAGATTGTGGATTTTACAAGAGAGAGGACATAAGTTCATTCAAAATTTCTAGTATTGGACAGAATTTATTAAGTGAATAAATTGGACTAACGTTGACTATTCTGGCTCAAACCTGAGAGAAATTTCTCTCACTGGGGAGTAAGAATAATTCAAAATGATGCTTGTCGGAGTAATTGAATGGTCATGTTTGCTGTTGCCACACGGTCCAGCCTGAACATAGGCAGTCCATGCACCTGGGCACTAGGACGAGAAGCAGAAGAGATGAGATGGTGGTGATTCACTTCAGGGAGGTGAAACTTACATGGTCCACGTTGAAACTTATTTCATGTATTTTTATCAAGTGAAGAATGACTTGCATGATCTGTGACATCCAGTCATTTACTCTTCAAAGAAAGGCATGTTTCCTATTCTAAATCTTATTTAGGTTATGTGATTCTGAGTTTTTTCATTCTAGTTTTTTTATGCAGTAAGATCTCTTACATGAAGGAATAAAGATGCTAATGAGACTACATACACAGAGAAACAGAGTAGAGTGTTGAGGTGGTAGAGGAGAAAGAGAGAGAGGAGAGGAAGAAGGAGAGAGAGAGAGAGCCTTTGTATTAGGTTAAACAGAAATCATTAATAAAGATATAATAAAAGTGTACTTTGCAAATATAAAAAATATATCTAAGATATAGTTCCTTCTCAAAAGGAAACATTTAAAAATATTTTCATTGCTATGGATTAGTATATTACCACATAGACTATTATCAAGTGATGATTTTTTTATCCTTGAGTGTGCACATTTGTTGTATGATTCATAACTCCAATATACAGAAGCCTGACTTCTAAGTCACTAAGGGGAGATTTTAAATGCAACACTGTGCCTTTGTTCCTTGAAAACTGTCAGCAGATACTGAAGAAAATAATACATTCTCTACTTACCTCTAGGTACCAGGATACCAAAAATAAGATTTCTTCTTGTTTGTGAACTGAAATTTCAGTGTGGGAAATCTAACAACACAAGAGTTCAGTGCCAAGAGAATTCATTGATTATTAATGGATCACAGAATTACCAAAAAAGCACAATGTAAATGTGGCAGTAAGTTTCAAAGACGTGGGCATCAACCACATGTCTAATTCAACCGAAAGCAGAACAGTACATCTGTAGTCACCACTGACACATCTCTATCTCTTTCTGAATTGCAACTCTTACTCAACTGTCTATTCTCTACACCTACCCAATCTCCACTCACCTTTTACTTGTAATCATCTCTACTGTTTGGAGTTTTTTGGTCATGCTGCTTAGTTCTGTAAATCTTTTCCACTTTCATCTCTACTTTGCTTTTGCTTTTCTAAATGCGTTAGGTGTTGGTGTCAATAGTGGATGGAGATATGGTATGTGTGTTGGGGGGGGATTGTATGTAAGAATGAAATTTAGAAAAGGTACCAATTTCAAGGTCAAATTGTAGCTTTCTTGCCTCTCCACCCCAAAGTCAGAACCCACCAGCAACAGCATTATTGTCCAACAAATAGGAGTCAACAGCAAAAACATACTGAGTATGAATTGGTAAGTTAAAGGAGAAAAATCTGCCTTATTGTAACTGCCATCTCCTAAACAGTCACATGAGTCAGAATCTCCTGTGGAGCTTGTTAAAAATACAGATTCCTCAGAATCCACCCCCACAGAGATTCTGATTAAATAAGTCTGGTGTGAAGGTCAGAGGTATAAATTGTCAACATGCTCTCCAGGTGATCCTGATGCATGGTCCTACACATTGCAGTCGTTATTCTAGAAATTAAAGAAATAAATACTTCTCCTAATCTGACTGAGAGCAAGTGATAGCAGAGCTGATAGTAAAGGAGACACAAGGAATAAAGGTCCAGATAATCAAAAAGCTCTCAATACGTGAGAGGAAACACAAGGCCGAAAGTAGACCTCTTCCTTAGATGTTAGGATCTCAGATTTCCTAAAAAGTAAGAGAATAAAATAGATTAGATCATGGAAGTTAAAAAATTTCACATTCGTTTCAGGTTGCTGCCCTGTAACTAAAATACATTAGATCCCACTCATTCCCATTTTCATCCCCCAACTGCCTACTTTTCCAGTTCTTTCACTACTTTTACCATTTACTACTTTACCATCTCTTTCAAACCCAATTCCTTAGCCCTTTTCTCCTTGTCTACAAGGCTCCACTAGCTTCACTGTCTTCCCCCAGCTTCTAGTTCCAGAGCCCTTTTCACCAAGCCTACTGTCAACACTCTTACGTACGTTTCACTGTTGCCCACACCACTTGTTTTACTAAACCCCTAAGCTAAGATGAGCCCAATCCTACTTCTACTTCTCTGCATCCACTGAACGCCACTGAATAAAAACCACACAACCATACACACTGATGCCACTACACTGTATGATCTTTCCTCTCAGCTGGGCCTTTAACCCCACAGCAATCCTTTTTATGTGTTTCTGGTCAATTCGGCCTCTGTTTCCTCACAGTAGCTATTCTAAATCTTTATCAGTTCACTTGAAGACCCTATTAGTTTTCCCAACACAATAAATAAAATCCATCACATAGGAGCTACTTTAACTTCCCATCTCCCTGCACATAAATGCCCATGTCGGCATCACTAGTCAAATACTTATACCTGTATCCACAGCTGTGCTCACCTTTCCCAGAAAAATAAGTGCTTCTATACAAAGCTAATGGATCTATCCCATCTTCTCCAAGACTCTGTCTCATCACTTTTATTTACTTTCATCCTTATCTACCTCTCTTTCATCATTGTACCTTCCCCTTAATATTTTCATGACTATCCCATATTTTTTTAAATGCTCACTAAATTTGCATTACCCCCTAAAACAACCCTTCTTTATTTCCTTATTTTTTGTTGGACATTCATAAAATGGGTATTTAAGCACTCTATTTTTTACATCTTCCATTCATTCTTTAACTCTCAATATTCTGCCTTACTACTCCTATCTTCTTACTCAAGTTGATCTTGCTAAGATCAGCAATGACCTCTTCATTTACAAATCCAGGGAACACTTCTCACAACCTAGCCACTTAACTCTGAGGCATTGACATCATCTGTTCTTGATGTGCTCTCTTCCTTTCGGCTCTATGACAGCAGTTTCCCTGGCTTTCCTTTTATTTGGCTGCCTCTTTCATAGAGTTGTGGGCATGTGCTAAGTCTACCACTTACCAACTATGTGACCGCTCTGATCCTAGTTCCCTCCTCACATAAAAGGGAGACGATAATTATATATACTTCATTAGGTGGTTGTGAGAATCAAATGATAACATATGTCATAAGTGCTTAACACACAATGCCTGACAAATAGGAAGGTGGTACAGTAACTGAGAGACAGTGTGGTATTGATCCATGTATTGTATGGTTTTGTTGTTGTTGTATTATTACCACTGTTACTATGATTATCTTAACTATTCCTTATCTCAAAATTTTTCCAAATGAATACTTTGTGTTTCTTAAAATATAGATTCCTGGGCCTTACCCCACACCTAACAAATTGGCCTCTTTGGAGTTGATCTCAGTAATATGTATTTTAAAGAGTTCCTTGGGTGACTTTTCTGCTCATTGAAGATGGAGATCCACTGTCTTATCCTCTTCTGTTGGCATGGACCCTAGAATCAGAAAGGCTTGCGATCAAGTTTAAGGATAAAGACTTAGCTTAGTTTTAGCTTTCTTAGCTTTAGCTTTCATGTCTACAAATATAGCTTAGTACCATCAACTACATAGGTTTGTTGAGAAGATAAAATTAGATGGTGTATATAAAGGGTCTAACACAGTTCTCTTCATATAGGCCACTCAACAAATATTTATAATACATTCCATTTTCATCCTCAGTCAAAAGGTGAAAAACAGTATGAATGCAGCAGAGAGAGCAAATCCTATCCCACCCTGTGTACCTAACCCCCCAAGATATAGCTGTGTAAGTCTTCTCCAAAGATACAGCTTTAGTTGCCTTGGTTACTGAGAAGTCCAGTAAGTATGACAGTAAGTTAGAAGGCAATAGACCAGGAAAAAAACTGTAAGTATGCCGTAACTTAGAACCAATAGACCAGGAATAATGGAGTGAAGTTAGAGTGTCACATATTGTGAAATAAATATAAAGTGAACTAGGTCATTTTGGCAGGTAGGTCTCATCTAACAATGAATAATGTTCGTATGATAAAAATCTCCTATGTGATTAGAACTATGCTTGCTAATGGAGGAAATTCAAAGAAAGTTCCAGATTTGACCTCTGCCCTAAAGGATCTAATATCTAATAGGTTGAAAGACTAAAACACATAAAAAATTGATACAAATTTAAATCGTATTTTTCTATTGAATTAAAATATAATCAGCACTTAGCACATGTAAAGTCATACTATTTACATAGTGATTCAGTTGCATAAATATCTTACAACAAGCAGCGAAGAATTATATCTGTATAGATAATATAGGGGTAACCGAGGGAGGAGAAAAAAAGGAATTTCAAAGAGTCAGTTAATATGGAAGTAGCCACTCTCAAGTTTCCATATCAGAATTTCTGTACTGCCACACCTTTACATTCTCTTCCAGGTTCATTGTTCTGGGGGCAGCAGTTTCTTTGTATGATTAAGTTGTATGACGGTTAAACTAAGTGCATTAATTTCTCTTTTCAGTGGTGAAAGAGAAGAAATGTTGCAGAAGTCATCATAGAGTGCTCCATGGAAAATTTGGGAACTGAGATGGAACCTTAAATGAGGTTTGCGTCACAAAGAAGACAAGATTGTGCTCAGGCAAAGAAAACATTACTGGAAGGATGGGGTAAGATTGAATATGGCTTGTCCATGGAATAATGAGAAAGCCAATATGGCTTCAGCAGGTACCTAAAGTCATGTTAAATAGAGAGGATGTGATTGCACTTGCAGAGACTGAGAAGCCTGGTAAGGAATGCAGATTTGCCTCTATGGAAATAGCATAGTTCTTTTTTGAAAAATGGTAACAAAAGAATGGATAATATTAGTCTGTTAGTCGTATTCATGCACTAGACAGCTAGCCTCTGACAGTTAACAAAGCAAAATGCTAGGCACTGTAGGAAATAAAATTGAATAAGACATAGTACACTGCTCTCAAATCCATTTAAAAATTAGGATAGGGCTTCCCTGGTAGCGCAGTGGTTGAGAGTCTGCCTGCCAATGCAGGGGACACGGGTTCGAGCCCTGGTCTTGGAAGATCCCACATGCCACGGAGCAACTAGGCCCGTGAGCCACAATTACTGAGCCTGCGCGTCTGGAGCCCGTGCTCCTCAACAAAGAGAGGCCGCGACAGTGAGAGGCCCGCGCACCGCGATGAAGAGTGGCCCCCGCTCGCCACAACTAGAGAAAGCCCTCGCACAGAAACGAAGACCCAACACAGCCATAAATATATAAATAAAAATTAAAAAAAAAAATTAGGATGTAAGATCATGACAAAAACAATTATAATACAGCAGAATATAAGTGCTACCAGAGTAGATACATGACAGTACTATGAGAAGAAGTAGGTAGGTAGTTAATGAATTGTAGTAACTCATGATATTTGGATAGGACCTTGGAGATAGGTGTTACATAGGTAAAGATAAGAGAGGACTCCTGGGAGGAAAACAGTACGAGCAGAAGCAGTTCATTTCAACAACTATTGCATACCCACTGTGTGCCACGTCCTGGATTGATGGGGTATAAAGATTCATCCCAGCCTCTGCCCTTAATTGCTTAATATGGGTGAGCAGAGCACTTGTTCTCAGGGACATTTGGGGAGATCCATTCAGGCAGAGCATTTATATGTGAGAAAGTAATCGAATGAGGCTGGGAAGATAAATTGAACCAATATATTAATGAGAGCCTTAAATGCCAGACTAATTTATACTCAATTCTACTGGGTATAAATTCACTGAAATCTGTTGCCATAGTTTTTAGCAGGGGAGTGAGATTATGACAATTGTGTTTTGGGCAGTCTAAGCTGGGAAATGTATAGAACAGACCTTAGGAAAGAGACTTTAAAACTAGGAGGCTATTATTACACTAATAAAGTATGGAGTGATAATAGCATGGGATAGCTGGTGACAGCAAGGTGACAGTAAAAGCTGACACATATCAAGAATATGTTAGGGGCTTCCCTGGTGGTGCAGTGGTTGAGAATCTGCCTGCCAATGCAGGGGACACGGGTTCGAGCCCTGGTCTGGGAGGATCCCACGTGCCGCGGAGCAACTGGGCCCGTGAGCCACAACTACTGAGCCTGCGCGTCTGGAGCCTGCGTCCCGCAACAAGAGAGGCCGCGATAGTGAAAGGCCCGCGCACCATGATGAAGAGTGGCCCCCGCTTGCCGCAACTAGAGAAAGCCCTCGCACAGAAACGAAGACCCAATACAGCCAAAAATAAATAAATATATTAAAAAAAAAAAAAGAATATGTTAATGCTCTAGTCATTTGCTCAGGGCTTAAGTGAGTTATCTCATTGAATCCTCACAATATCCCTGTGTTTTGGATACTGTTATTATTCCCAATTGACAGGTGAGTAAACCGAGCACAAAGACATGAAGGAACGTGCCCATGATCCACAACTAATAAATGATGAAGGCAGATTGAAGTGTACCCAGTCTCTAGAAATTGTACTTTTTAACCACTGGCTATAGAGTTGAAAAGAGATATAAATTTTGAACTTGCATGTCTAAGTAAAAAAAATAGCTCAATTAACAAATACAAGGAGGTTTAAATACCTTTTTCACTTAAACACTTTACCAGTTTGAACAAACGTTATATCATCCCTTTCCTAAATCAGACTCGCTGAAAAGGTTAGTGGTTTTAAAATTCAATAATAGAATTTTACAGCAGAATATATCTCAGAGAATACAACTTTACAGAAGATGGAACTGAGACCAAGATTAAAGGAACTGCCCAAAGTCAAAAAGCTAGCTAGGGACTGAACTCAGAGTAAAATCCATACCCCCTGTTTTCTGGCCTACTATAACACAGTACCCTGATTTTATCATACAGAAAAGGATGTAACTCTTCCATTATACTTTCCATAGCAAATATGGAAGATCATAATATTGAGTCATAGAGGGAGAACAGTTTTTACTCATAAATTCCAGAAATATATGTGATTGGTTGCATACCTACTAACTCAAAATCAAAACCATAAGTATATTAACTATTAAGCCCATTTTTCATTTTAACAGTTTTAACAGATGAGTTTATCAGCAACAGTGGATTTTCAGGCAATGACGTTGAGCAGGTCCACTTCCATATTATACCGAATCCTTAGTGAGCAAATAAAAAATCCTTAAACTGCTTGTTACCTCACGATGATAAACAAATATCAGGGCTTGTTTTTTATGATGGGAGTGGGGATCACCAAAAGGTGTTCAAGTTTGAAATGCATTGCTGTCTTGAGTGGACATCTTTCCAGGAGAACTTTGACCTTTTTTCTTGTCTCATTACCAGGTGTTTCTCCCTTTGCAGGAGCAGATTAAAAGCTTAGCCAGACCAATTTGCTCTCATTTGTTTTATGTTATTGCCAGACTCAGAGACAAAGAACAAAAGGAAGCACACCCATTTCATGTCTTTTTAAATGGAAAGGCACTCAATATAATATCTTCATAATATTAAGTATGTAAGAGGATGTCCCAGGTTAATGTAGGACCAAAATACTTGGAGAACTCTGTGGGTTCAAGGCTAATGGAATGTACCAAGAGGGCCTCCATACAAGCAGAGGGGGCACACGGGGAGGCTCAGAGAGCAATGGTGCAGGTTTCTCTGCCAGGAACAAGACGAGTCCAAATAACAACTCGGAATGTTTTGTCAGTTATTTCCCCTTAACCGTCTCTAGCCACAGATTAATAATAATAATAATAATAATAATAATAATAATAATAATAATGATGATGATGATGATGATGATGATGATGATGATGATGATGAAAGGAGTTCAGAAGTAAGAAGAAAATATAAACCAGTGAGGTTGTACAGAAAGGCTTGATTCACTTCAAATTCATGGGATTAGCAACTGATTAAAGATGAATGCATTAATAACACAGAGTTCATGACACTGGAGAGAATAAGAAAGATATCAAAGAAACACGTTGAAGTGGGGTGTAATGAAGAAAAAAAGAGAGGAAAGCCAATAAAAATTTTAAAAGCAAAAGAAGGGGAGAAGAAAGAAAATGAAAGAAATTAAGCTGACAGGAAGAAACATATGAAATGCAGCTGTGATGCTCATTTACTCTTCTTTTAAAATGTAAATTACTTCTGATTTTGAAGTCAAGGTCTTGATATTTTCCTGTGGAAATATAGCCATATACACTCTAAATAGTCTCTTCTACAAAGGAGAGAAAATTAGAAAAGATAATGTAGTTGTACTGTAAGGAATTAAAAAATAGTCCTAAAAAGCTAAAGGCATTTCAGTGGAAGTTGTCTGCAACAAACAGCTTTAAAAACCTTCAAATTTCCTAGCCTGATGTAGGCACAGAGAGAGCCAGACTTGGTTGCCTGGCAACCGTGCTCATCACAGGCAGCTGGGGTAAAAGGAACCGGCTGGTGCCAAATGGCCTTTCACCTGCTTCGTTAAAGGGAAATCAGAGTGAAAGAGTTACCTCGAAAGGTCCAGAGTCCCCCTTGAGAAACCTTTCTCTAGCTTCACTTTGTTTGAGGAACCACTTGAAGGGGGGTTGCTAATGCCTGAGTAATCAGGGGCGCTCTTTTTCTCCCCTCCCCCTCCTCTGGGTGCCATTCTGGACAGAGCAGGCTGAAAGCTTGGTGTTGTGATGTTGTATGCAAGGGAAAGGAGATCACCTTTTTCTTCATTCCACCCCACTTCGATGTAAAAACAGAATATTTTTATAGTTATTCCTAACTCGTGTATATACATTATTAGTCCTGGTATTATCAGAAAGCAAATTTAATGAAAAAAATGAGATGTTCATGAAAGGTCATCACTAAAAAAGCTACAAGCATTTTTCCTGGTTTTCAGAATTTTAACTATCAATTTGTAGCAGAAAGTATTTAAATATATATATATATCTCACATAATTCACCTCCCCACTCCACCTCCAAAGTTGAGAAGTTGAAGAGGAAATACATTTTTATTCTCAACATGACTTTCCCAAGGCAGTCTTTTGTGATTGTCAGTAGCTATAGAATCATCCAGAAGACTTTGGTCAACGAAGGTGAAGAGGTGTCAAGCAGCTAAAAGGAAAGAGGGAACAGCTTATCAGCACTCCTAATACTTCTCCCAGAGGGCAAATCAATTACTAAAGACTTGGGTCAAAGTAGATAGGAGGAATGTAATTTTGCTCTAAGTTGAAGATACATCTGACCCCAAGTTTACGGCTTTCACCTTCTCAGGAATGGCTGTGGGGACATTCACTGACATTACTTGTCTAACCTTATCGTAAAAGTAAAAATTCCCAGAAAATGTATTATGTGACAAAATGTGATCTATTTGGTCAACCAGTGGTTCTTAAGTAATTAAATGTTTAAGTAGATTATTTGCTCTTCTAGGACAGAGTTTTTCTGTAATAATATATTATTAAATAGCTTTTAAAAAATAGTCTTCATTTACAAAGTTAAAATGGAAGATGATTTTTTTTCTCTATTTTAAAAATCTAACACCATAATTCTTTGGGGGAAAAGCAGTTTAGGGTGGAAAATGAGACCCTGAAGCCATAGGTTAGCATACAGGTCCTTAACCTTGGCTGTACTTTAAAATTACCTGGGGAACTTTTTAAAAACACTGATTTCCTACTCACATCCCCCTCTCCATCAGGGCTGTGATCTTGATTTCACATCCGAGTCAGTTCTGTATGAAACAGCATCAATATGTGCCCATGAACTAAGTTAATTTAGATTTAAAAGTTTTAAAGCTGTCTTATTTTCTGGGAGATGGACTTTAAGAGACTAGTTACAATATTATAGAGAAATGAGCACAGTGTTTAATGTTATTTATGCCTAATTGCTTTTCCCAACACCTGTGTCTCTCTAGTAGCCTTCCATTCTATGCTGTATCTCCATAGTAATGTCCTAAAAGAGCTAAAGAGGCAATTCATGTTAGCAAAAATATTCTACATTATGTAGAAGTGTAAGTAGTAAAGCAAATGGTAGCGCTTACTGTTAACGTCCAGCCAGGTTACACTTTGGCAGCAGAGGGCCATAATAGCTAGACTGCCACCGTACAACTCCAAGTGCACACAATTTACTTTATAGAGAAAAAAAAAAAAAAAAAATATATATATATATATATATATATATATATATATATATATATATATATATATATATATATATAGGCTGAGCTATTTTTGCCAGGAAACCAATACATATTTCTTTAACTTGTAGTATTATTTTCTGATAGAATTTTTAGAGTGTGTGTAGTATTATAGTGTCCTATGACAGAAATAGAATGATCGATGTTGTTAATAATTCTCTACTTCTAATATTACTGACGAAAACTGGTGATTTGTATGCAAGAATTAGGATACATCTTTTGTCATTTGCTACCATACACCATTTACAATAATCTATAAATTTCATCATTCCATGCCTAATAATAGAATAAATTCTAGACCATTCTATGTTAAATATACTTACCTGACTTACTGCTTCAGCTGATTGAGAAGTTAGTGCTATTGCTACCTAAGTAATAAGACTAAGAGATGCACTGGATTTTCATTTACCAAAAGTTCTATTTATTGGCTACAAACTGTCCCTGAGAACTTTGTCCTTGAGTCTTGTAACTGTTAGGGTTCCTAGTTTCAAGGAAGAGAAATCAATTCTGTCTAACTTACTGGAAGGATGTAGGATATTAAGAATTATTAGGAAAACTGGAACTCGGGCTCCCCAAATAGGCAGAAACCAAGCAAAGAGAGGCAGAGAGCATCAGGTGAGGTCATTCTGCAGAATCAATCTGTTCGGAAAGCAGCCATTAGCTCCACTGCCCTGAGCATTGTGAGACACCACTGCCACTGGGTGTTACTGCAGAAACCACCGGATGCCACTGCAGTCATTGTTCTACACTGCAACTAGAACTAAGCTTAAATCTGCCCCTCCATCTTTGTATTTACTACCCCAGAGTCAATGTTCCTGGCAGAAGAATTCAGTCTGCTGAGCTATTATCACCTGCCCACAGCCCTTAATGCCAGGGGTCAGGGGAAGGAAAGTTTTTCCTCCATTGGCTGCTGTACTGGGAGCTGGGGCCCTGTATCCCACCAAGGTTCTAGGATGGGATATTTCTTAAAATACAAAAGGGATTTGAAAAATGGACAGCCAAGAAAAGGGGACATGTTTCTACCACACCTCCCAAGGAATACACATGTAATAACTCCATCATCAATAAAAGTTGAGGAGGAGGGGGCATACATTCCACTGATAATGAACTTGTCCATCAGTAGGAGAAGAGATAAACCGGTATTTCACACAATGGAATATTACTGAGCAATAAAAAGGCATGAGGTACTGATATATGTAACAACATGTGAATCTCAAAAACATTTTACTTAACAAAACAGCCAGGTAAAAAGAGTTTATATATAATATAGACATTATTATATTGATTGAAGTCCTCAAAAAGGCAAAAACCAATCTAAAGTGAAAAAAACAGAAGAGTAGTTTTCTCAGGGTTTGGAAGAGTGCATGGACCAGGAAGAGGGATTAGAGAAATTTTCAGTGAGGAATATCTTCTATAACTTGTTAGAGAATGGGCTGTATGAGTATATTATTTTTTTCAGACCTCGTTGAATTGTATCCTTATGATTTTACCTCAAAAAGAAAACTGAAATATAAAACTCTAGTTAATAAGTTTGCTTTGCAGTTTATCAGTTCTAAAATTCCCTTTTGTGTATTCTAGGCTTGAACAAACAAATAAATATATCGATGATAATTAGAGCAAGGTTTCTCATTTACACACCTATATGATATTTTTTCATTCTATTCACTGAGAAGGCAGAGGAACAAAAACACACCAGTAACAATGGCATGCCTACTTTTCAGATCCTGGTTTATAAATTCCATTCTCCACTAAAGGGAACCAGGATTCCTAGGAAAAATAGATGATATCAGTTCTAAGGCATGGAAAGTACAAGACAAGCCTTGATGTGACAGAAAGTAAGGAAGTAAAGATAAAGGGACAAGTCAAACGAATACATGAGTCAGCTCAAAAAGACTCCCACTGGTCAAATCTGGGACAGTTTGACCACCAAAATAAATATTGATAATAATGGATTATAACCTGGTGAGTAAAATAAAAATCCATGACTCTGCACTGACATAAATAAATAGATGAATGAATAAATAAATAAACAAAATAAAGGAGGGGGGAAAGGAAATGCACTTTTTACAGTAGAATGCAGACCAAAAAATGAAGAAAGAACGACGGAGTCAGAAAACCATTAGTGGATAGCAAATCTAGTACATAAAAGTTTGATGAACAGTATATTTACATAATCTCAAAGTATCCACAGTTACCTATTGATTAGGAAGGGAAAATAGTGGCTTTATCATGGAGAAACCTGGTGGACACCACTTTACCCAAGCAATCAAAACTAATAGCACTAATATTAGTGCAGTCTGAATTGTGTGCCATAATATGATTCACTGAGAAAGCTAAAATATCATTTCAGTGGAGTTCCAGACAAAAATGCATAGCCTGAAACTAATAACAATGAAACATCAGATAAATTCAAATTGAGGGATATTCTGCAAAACAACTGATCTGTAACTTTCAAAAATTTAAGGCAAAAAACATTAAGTATGGCTGAGGATCTGTTCCAAATTAAAGGACACCAAAGGGACATGAAAAATAAATGTGATCCATGTTCTTGATTTGGATCTTGAAGAGGGAAAAAATAAGAAAATGTCCTCATTTTGATAACTATGTTGTCAACAGGTAGGAGAATAAACACGTTCTTAGGAAACACACAGTGAATTATTTAGGGGTAAAAATTCGTCTCTCTGAGTTACCTTCAAATGATTCACAAAAATAATAATAATATGCAAGTACATAGAGAGAAAGCAATGGGACAAAATGTAAATAATAGAATCTGGGTATAGTATAGGTTATATGGGTATTCCTAGTTCCTTGTACTATTCTTGAAAACTTTCTGTAAGTTTAAAAGCATATCAAAATAAAAAGTTACAAACAAATAAATAAACTTATGTCAGATCCTCTTCCCCTCAAAAAAAAGCTGTCCACAGGAGAGACAGTATAGAGTCAAAAAAATAGTACAAAAGAACGGTACAAAATTCCAGTGTTTCTAGCTCAAGGGTCTTTGAAGGATAGCTCCTAAACATAGGATGGAGGAGAGCTCTTCTTTCGCTCTACAAGGAAAGGTCCCTGAAGGTAACACACGCCTTCCTCTCAAGTCTGGTTCTATCTTGTTTGATTGCAAGGGTAGGAGTAAGGAAGCAAGAATCAAGCTGATTATTCTTTTACCTTAGGGGAAAAAGTCTTTTATTGTTGATGAAAGACTTTTGATGCATTTTTTATAAATGCTAAAGAAAACTTTTTTAAAAGTAGCTGGATATTTGTAAGCCTATAGCTATTCTGAAGACTTGAAACGCACACAAAGATTTGAGCACTGCCTATCACTAAATGTGCGAGGTTTAAGCATTCTGTTTAATGAGATCAATATTCTTTTTGTTTGAGAAGAAAATGGACTGAGTTTGCTGGGAGTGGGATCCCAGGACATTTGCATCCTTTTCCTTGCTAGAAAATTTCTTCTATTCATTTATATCTTGTGGTCTATAGCTTTCATGTGTTAAGTTACAGCGTATTTTTCACTCACTAATGAACTCTGATTAGAATTCAACCCTTGAAGGTAATATTTATGACAGAGTCACATTGCAAAGGATATGTGTATTTTAGATAAGCTCTCAGTAACTCTTGAAAAAATCCAAAATAATAAATTATCTGTTCTTTTCCAAATTTGCCATATTTATTAGAAGTGACACTTTCTGTCGCTCATGAGATATAAAATGTCTAAGATATAAACTTATCATAAGAAGACATTCACATAGTCTTGATATTAGCTCGGGCTAGTCTGGTGGGATGAAAGACACTCTCTCTCATATGTCTATTTTCTTATAGTTGATTAAACATTTTCAAAGTTAAATTCAATTCTCATTGGAGTAAAAATTTGTATTGGACATCTTATAATTATACCATCCTTTATTATCTCTCTGATTGTTGTTTTCCTCATGTGTAAAATGAAAATTATGAATGTTACATGAAATAAAGTGCTTAGTACAATGTCTGGTACATAAGTGCTCAGTAAATGTTATATAGTTGATTTTATATTACACAGCTTCAAGTTGAGAATACCATATTGAACACATGTTTATCAGCTCCAAGATTAAGAAACAAGAGATCTCAGAAAGATTTTAGCAGCTAGAGCAGCAAAATGACATTGGGAATTAGAATCTCAGGCTCCTGCCATGCAGGGGGGGAAGTTGATAAAAAATTAGCTGGTTTCTACCAACAGCCCTTTCACTATCCCAGCAAAGCACAGGATTTGGAAAGATCTGATCCAGAGGATGGCAGGAAATTACAGAGAAGAAAACAGGTGTGTGTGGGGAGTGGGTGTAGGAGAGAGAAGGTAGCTTGAAAGTCTATGTTCAGTACCCTCACTTCTCCTCCTCCACTCCCACACACTGAATAGAAGTCATCGGGTACCCCAACCCCAGAGGCCAGAAACTGAAGGTTTAATCACTGGTAACAGATGAAGATAAAATCACTGGAATATAAGGTACATTAGTAGAGCAAGAATGAGGCACATACTTGAAAATAAGAGTAATTATTGACCCATTGTATACGTAATAGCCTGATTCCAAGACCTCTGCCCCACCTTACACAGATTACTAGAAACCAATGGTCAGGCCTCAGGTAGAATATTAGAGAATTTTTTTCTGTAGATATTAAAATATTCCAGAGGTAAACTTCCCTGCATTGAAATTTGGGGGCCTGGGTGACTGGCCATCATTTGGGCCAATTTCACAAGAGTGAGGAGTACTCATTACAAGCACAGAGATCACAGAGCTTCCAACCAAAATTGGAGAGCCTCGTTGTTAAATAAGAATGGTCACCAAGAATCATGAAACATATTCAGAAAGTCTCCAGAATGTAAGAGGGAGGCCAAGTAAGCAAACCCAGAAAAGAAATTCAGAGGAAAGATAATGCAGGAAATGCAAGAACATTTCAAAATTAAACGCAAAATGCAAATTAACACATCAGGGAGATAGAAGTTTTTGCATCAATAAAAATGGATGATATTTAGAAGGAAGAACTCTTAGTTAAAATAACATTGTTGAAACAAAAATTTCTACAGAACTTTAGAAGTAAACAAAAATGTCAAGAAGATGGCAAATGTGAGAGACAAGCTAAGAACTAAGAGCATCAAACCAAGAGCTCAAATAACCAATTAATATGAGTTTCATAAGAGAATAGAAGGAATGTCATGGGCATAAAAAATATTTTTTAAAAAGAGACTTTTTCAAAACTAAAGAGTGTACATTTCCAAACTGAAAGAACCAAAAAGAGTACCAGTATACTTAATATCTTTAAATAACCAAAACAAAGCATATTGCCATGACATTTCAGAATACTATGCTAAAGAGACAATCCTAAACAATTAATAATAATAAAAAGAGATCACATCCAAAGATGGAGAATCAGAATTACTTAAAGATTTTCAAAACCAGCACCCGATGATTCAGAGAGGAAATAATTTTCAAGTGAGATTTTTTTTCGTTTAAGGATAAAAGTGAAATAATGATATTTTCAGTCATGCAAAGATTTACAAAATTTGCCTTTGTTTCTTAGGCAGCTGTTGGAAAGGAGTGCAGAATGAAAAAGAAAATTCTACACAGGCATTCGTGCCAAAGTTTGACAAAAATACTACTTCCTTGTAATTTAAGTAATAGGTCATCTATATAGAAAAGAAGAAAAAGGCACAATCTATAAATGATAAATCAACAAAATTTTAAGCATTATTATTTAAAATTATAAGTTAACCAATACAGGAAATAAACAGTGATAAAAATTATATTGAAAGGGGGAAAAAAAGGAGGAGGGTGGTATAAGTAAAATGAAATTTTATCACTCAGAGAAAGGTCATAGATCAAGTTTGAAATTAACACACAGAAACCGTTTTGTAAACATATCTTCATATGCCTATAATTGGGATTTGGATCTATAATGACATACCTGAAGAGACTGCCCATTTCCCATCTTCTCATGGAAGCAAAGTTCTAAGAGAAGATGAGTAGATTAAGAGAGATGTTTTAAATTACATTGAGTTGTCAGAGGGTGTCCATTAAGCATCACGTCTTAAATATCGGGAGCAAGGTTCCAGGGGCAGTGGAAGCCAGCACTTGAAGTAGATCACTCTCTAGCTGCCAACACCGGTGACATCTCAGGCAGGATAAGGAAGAGAATACAGTTCACCTATTGGCTCTAGAGAGTTGTTCACAAAGCAGAACCAGAATAAATATTGAGAAAATGCTAATACTTGGAGCATATGATACTAAGTACGGTTCAGCTCCACCCCATGGGTAGCCCAGTAGAACATCAGCAGGGATAGCTCGGCCATTTCTTTCTCTTCAGGAGGCACAAGTCACTACTGGCGGCAAAGGATAGCGGATCATGATTATAGGTGTCACGTCCACCTACACTGCAGTCAAATCGCTCTTGGAAAATCTGAGACACACAGGAGGTGGGGTGTGCTGAGAGCCTACCGGCCAGTTAGATGAGGCTACTTGCTCCGTGGGCCTAGGCACAAGCTGTTAAAGCAAGTCTTCCTGGAAAATCCTCCAATTCAAAAGACCTAAGGGGACATTTTTCTACCTAAGATCTAAGATTATCACTACACTGTAGTTCTCTCTACAGTCCCTGATGGAATTGTGAGAATTCGCTGGATCCCATGTTGGATGACAACTGCACAAAGCTCTTTGTTGTTATCAGCCGAGCCACAGATAACTGCAGAAACATGATTTTTTTGTGAGTTGACATACCCTGCAAACTCCAAGCTTCGTGAGTGAGACGCATCTCAGCGGGGACGGCTGCAGTCAGTGGCTTCAGATAGCACAACACAGTGCACTTTCCTCGGATGCTATTATACACACACCCCATCCACATCGTCCTGTAATGTCTGCATACATCGGAGGAAAAAGAGAACTCTATCATCAGATAGGAAATATGAGGTATATAATTTGCGCTTCATAAATCTGAGTTCTGTTTGTCCTGCAACAGTATACATTTTTAAACCGAGGATCTTGTGGAGAGATCTATCGTGAACATATTGGATTTTACTTCTCTAATTGTAATGTCTGTAATAACCTGTGAGGGGGAGCAAGAGATCCTGTGATAGGCTCCACTCTGAGCGCCAAGTTTTTCTCTGGTTTCAGACGATGTTCCTGTCGTCATTGTTTCTATAGTTTAAACCCTGACCCCTGAGTGAGATTTATGCTTTATACTTCTCTTTTTCTCTCACTCACCCTCTTTCCTTTTGTCTCTTCCTGATCTGTGTCTCCGGACGTTGATCCCTGTCTGCATGCTGAGGGAACCCTTCCCTTCCATGCTCTAACCCTTCCCGGCTTGCCCTCTGCATGGCTGGATTGTATAGCTGTTTCAAAGTCTGGCTCTATTATTTATCTATTGCTGTGTAATACATTATCCCTAACTTGGTGGCTTAAAATTACAATAGCAGTTATCTCAGTTTCTGTGGGTCAGGAGTGCAGACATGGCCTAACTCCCAGGCCCAACTGGGAGGGATTCTTTTTAAAACTCACTCCTGGTATTGTTGGAATGATTCAGATATTTGTAGCTGCTGGACTGAGGCCCTACTTCCTCACGAGCTGCTGGCCAGAAGGCCTCCCTCCATTCTTACTGTATGGACCTCTCCATAGAGCATCTCACAGCGCAGCATTGCAGCTCGTCCCTAACAGTGAACAAGCTATAAAGCGAGAGGGAGTGCTGGCAAGATGGAAGTCACTGTCTTTTGTAATCAAATTACAGAAGTCATAACCAATTAAATTTTCTGTATTCAATTCATCAGATGCAAGTCACTAAATCCATTCAAGGAGAAGGAGGTGAATACCAAGAGGTGGGGCTCATCATCACTGGGGGTCATTTCAGAGACTGCCTACCAAGCATGCTTATGGTGAGGGGAGGGGAAGTGTTTTTAGAGGTTGAAGGAGAGAACTGAAGATTGGGATCCACGTCAGAACTGCCTACCTCCCTGGCTCTGTGGCTCACCCACTATAAATCCACCTCTGTCCTTTTCTGTCTTCTTTGATTCAACATCCTAGACTCTCGCTTTGTCCTTACCATAGGTTCTATACTCATTGAACCCTTGGTTTTAACCATTTGCCTGATTCTCTAATTTTCTGTCCTGAGCAATGGGACTAACTAACATTTATATCTTGTATGTGTACAGATTACAAAGCATTTTCCTGTAAGGAACTGGGTTTCAGGAAGAGATATAACCAAAAAGCAGAAAAGTAGTGGTCAGAGAAGTAGAAACATCCAGGAAGTGCAGGATCATTGCAATGAGTAGTTTCAAGCATGCAGTGGTCAGCCTTGTGCTTTCCACTTAAAACTAGAGTCACCAAATCACCACTGAAGATCTAGGGTATTATTTGTAAAATGCAGAATTTTTCATTTGGTTTTTTTGGTAAGTTTAGTAAATCAGGTATAGTTGATTACTGTAATGAACACAGAGAATTGTGAGAGTTGTAAATCTTAAATAGAAAAATACCACATTTATTTTGAATATAACCATAGAAACTGAATTAATATCAGGCCTCTTTGCTTATTAAGGTCAGGTTCTGACAGTGGTTGCTATGGTTGTGTTTGATGATTTTCATTGACTGCATAACAATTAGAAACATTTTTTCTGAAAACATTTTTCTGGTAACAGGGAACTGAAGTGAATTCAGGGTCCAGCCACCTTTTATACTTTGATCGAGCATTTCTTTCACAGTCATAGTCATAGCAACACATAAAATCAATCAGCAGAAAATGCTTATTTATGTCACATATGGATTTTCCAAAAGATAGCTTATGAAAACACCTTTCATGTGGGTAATAACTAAGAGTAAAAGTGGACTGTCTGATTCCCAGTAATTACAGTCTGATGTTGCTTTAATCACGAGTAAGTAGTCTATCCTTAAGAAACTAACAAGCCCAAAGCAGGTCAGGACACAAAGTGTGGCTCACATGAGGAGATAAATGGGAAAAAGAAGAGGTAGTTATTTTATTCTGTCTTGTGTATTTCCCCCTCCACCATATCATACTGTATTGATTTGGGTGTTTCATTTCAATAAAGGTATTTAAGTCACAGCTGATGAACAGTGTTTGTATTCCATGAGCACACTCTCACAGATTTGGATTACATACAGATGAAACATAGCCCATATGGCTTTTGAACAAAATGAATGGCTTGCAAGCCCTGAAAAATTCCAGTGGAAAGGTTGTCATGCTAAAAGGTTAATTCAAATTTGACTCTGCATGATGGACACTTTTATTTATAGAACCTTCGGCTAATTTTCAGCAGCCATGTTTTCTTCGAATTAAAATAATATGAACAGCTAATAGCAATCAGCTTTAAAGAACTGAATATTTTAGAGAAAGGGATGATTAATAGGCTTTTTAATAACCATTTTACACTAGGTGTCTCCACTAGAGAACACATAAAACATTTGTATTCAGCCATTGTCTGGTTCAAATGTCAGGAAATATTAAGTTGGAAAAAATGAGAAGCGAATTATTTAAAGCTGTCTAAAATAAGTCATTGATATTATCATGTAAATTTGATATTTCCCTAAAGGTTTTAGAATCACTCTCTGACATGGCATAACTCATAAAATCAGAGAAAGTGGACCATTAGAAGCATTATTTTTAAAATGGGAATTTCCGTATTTATTCACATACATAACATATACCAGCAAAGCAGCAAAAGTTTGTCATGGAAATGTTATGTACACATTCAGACAGATATAGAGGTAGGTAGGTAGATAGATAGATAGAAAGATAGATAGATAGACAACAAGAATAATTTCATCATTACAACTTCTGTAGGATTTAGCATCTCCTGTGACCTGTCCATTCTTCCCTTTCTGCCGACCGGAATGCAGATGTATGTGTCTGGCCAGAGCAACCTTCAGAGGTAATGGGTGAATCTGGGGATGCTGTGCTCGTAAGACTGAGCAATAAAATAAAAGGAGCCCCGGTCTCTAATATCATGGAGGGTCAAACCAGTCCTGAATTGCTCTAACTTATACTTGAAGGGAGAAAGCAGTTTCTACCTCTTAAATTCACTGTTGTTTTTTTGTTATTGCTGTTGTTGTCTCTTTAGGGTGAACAAAATCCTTGCTAAATCACTCTCTAAGATGTGAATTTATTCTAGAGAAACAAGTCAAGCAACATTTCCACAGTGTAAGATACACTACTAAACTTTAAAAACCGAAACATATAGTCTCCATGGAGAGATATAAGTGCACTAGACCAATTATTCTGTTTTCGTGAACATCAGAATCACCTGGAGGGCTTGTTAAAACACAGATTTCTGGACCCCACCCCAAAAGATTTGATTCAGTAGGTCAGGTTGGGGCTGAGAATTTGCAGTCCTAATAATGTCCCAGGTGATGTTGATGTTTCCTAACTAAAGGACACATGCTGGGTCTCATTGTCCCAGAATACACCTCCACTTCTAACATATGCGAGATGCAACTGTGCCTTGCCCTATCATCAGGCTATTCTAATTTCTAAATGTCATGCAAGGCCACTTTCAAAATCCTGGAATACCTTACCATTCAAACAAGCTCCACATCTTCATTATTTTAAATTGACTACAGCTTATAAAAATAAATAGTGAAATGAATATAATACAAAGTCATGTTTTTATTCCTTATTTACTGTAATAGATTTATTTTAAGTTCCACTTCAGAAATCAGGTAAAATATAAACAATCAAAATTATAGAAAAGGGGTTTTGGGAAGGAGGTAGTGTAATTACCAGATCATTTGTTTCTGAATCACCGAGAGCACTTATTAAAAATAGAGGTTCTGGGCCCCATCTCTCAACTACTGAGGCAGAATACCTGAAGGTAGGATCAAGGAATCTTTTATTTAACAAGCTTCCCAGGTGATACTTATAAACCCAAATGTTTTCTAATCATTGATCTTCTTGAAATGTTGCCCGAGACACTAACACAGACTCTTGGAGGAAATTTTTCAGCCTGACTGAGCATGAAACAACAGCCAGAATGACCTCCATAATGCTGCAGGCAAAAAGCTTGAAACCCACTTGTAGTAACCGAGGGGTAGTTGATGGCATGAGGTAGCAAGCAATCACCAAAAGAAAATCATCTAAATAATGGATTCCCTCTACTGAACACTGTGTTTGAAAAATATTTTTCCCCAAGGAGGAAAGTGGGGAGTGGGATGAATTGGGAGATTGGGATTGACATATATACACTACTGATACTATGCTTAAAATAGATGACTAATGAGAACCTACTGTATAGCTCAGGGAACTCTACTCAGTGCTCTGCGGTGACCTAAATGGGAAGGAAATCCAAAAAGGAGGGGATATATGTATATGTATAGGTGATTCACTTTGCTATACAGTAGAAACTAACACAATATTGTAAAGCAACTATACTCCAATAAAATTTTTTTTTAATTTTTTTCCCACTCAGATTCATACAAGTATATGAAATCTACCCATCTTGTCACAAAAGGTATTGTTCTATAGAAGGCCTTTTGCAGAAGCCAGTAGCAGAGATGTTCATATTGAGGAGAAAGCAGAGAAAGCCTCATCCCCATTTTTTCAGCACTGCAGAGACCTAAACAGTAGCAAATAGACAAGAAATAAGACCCACAAATGGTCAACAGGTAAGGAATCTGATCATGACATTCCACCACTTGAAATCTTTTTGGGCTTCCCATGGTCACGAGAGGGAAGTCCAAGTTTCCTAGTACAGCAAAAAGGGGCCCTTCGTGACCTCTCCCTTTCTCATACCTCCCACTCCACCTCTCACCATCCCCCTCCTCTTACTTGCACCACATCAGACTACTTGCAGTTTCCTCTAATGCACCCCATTCTCTCATCTCCAGGCTTTCCCCTCTGCTTGGAAAGTCCTCTCTACAAATCTCTACCCACCCACACCTTTTCTCCCTGGATGACTCCCACTCATCTGTCAGGACTCAGCTCAGTACCACCCCTTTGTGGAAGTCTCATCTAAAAGCTCCATCTTCTTTCCCTCACTCTCAATATACATACTAATGAATAAAATTACTATTCCCTAGTCCCCAAATTATGAACTGTAAATCCGAGCAATGGGAAACATTTCTGAACCGTAATTCAGCCTTGATACACTCTTCCACTCTATCATCTCTATCATGTGATTACAAGGAGTATTGAACAGTGAGTGATGTCCTGAGGAAAACTAAGCAACAGGGACTTTTCCTTGCTGCTCACTCCAGCCAGCTTTCAGGAGTGGGAGAAAGTCATCCCTGGAGACTTCCTCACAGACATCTTGGATGTCTACTGATCTTCTCTATGGCCCAGCTATGGGTCCAGAAGAACCTGGCTTGAGGACTTTTTGTGGGTAGTGGGCCAGGGTATGTAACTAAGTTGGTGTGGAATGAGAAGGACTTTGCTGCCTGGGGCCTCAAAAAGAAAAAGAAAAAAAACCCACCCTTACTCAACCAGAATGCTATTATTCCCACGAGACACTTACTAACAGGACCTCATATTCTGGGTGTTTCCTCTTGAGCTCCACTTAATTTCAACTCTCTTTGAAACTTGCCTATTCTAAAGCCAACCTCAAATTCCCTACTAAAAAAAATAGTTCATGCAGATGTCAAGAAACAGCCAGGTGAACATGGCATATGGATCTCAGAAGTAGCGGCACCAGCAGAGAATGAGGTAAACCAGAAGATTCAGGCAGAAAGTGCTGCCTCAGAGGCACTTCTGGACTCAGCCTGATTTATGGTCTCAGCAGTATTCTAGTGTTCAGGTACTAGTCGTCACCTTCCTGTGCCAGGCATCCAGCCAGCCTATTATAAACAGCCGCAGGCCAGGGAGAGATGTACTTTACCTAATTAACTTAGACGACCCAGCATCTCTACCTCCTATGTCACCTGCTTTCCAGGGTTCTGTTTTGGCGAAAGCGCTGCCCTGGCTCAGTTCTCCACTAAACATTCAATCCTGGCATGCGGTCCTGGCTCCTTTCCACACATGCGTACCCTAGGTCTCAAATTTGCTACCTGGCTTCTCTCTCTTTTCCCTTCATTTCCATGATTTCAGAATTTTTATGCCTCCCGCCGTGATGGGTACATCAGTAGGAGATGGGTTTTCAGGCTAATACTGACCATGATGTATTTTAAGTTTCATTTCATTTTTGGTCAACTCTATATGCTTCATGCCATATTGTAGACTCTGTGCCTCTCTAAATGTTCCAAGTTAAAAGGATAACTTCAGGTGCTAAGGCGTAGAAATACCAGAACTGACTGGATGAAACCATCAGATTGAGGGACGCCATAATGTGGCAACTTGGGCATGGTTCCTACTGGGATGTTATCTCTTACAAATACCTCATGAATTTCTTGGTCTGCCTGTCATCTGCCCCTCTAGGGCTTCTTACGTTGTTCTGGCAATATTCATATGACGGTATTGATGTTACTTACGGTTTTAAATTACTTTAAATGTTTGATCAATTTGATTTTGAGCTACTTTTTATTATTATCAGTATTCATTAATTTGGAATTATAAAATTCAACTTTGCATTTATTACTGAGATTTATTTCACTGATCCTTGTGCAGAAAGAGTGCTTTTCTCTTTCCTAATCCCACTGGGTAAAATGTAAACCTACATGATGAATGGAAATATTTCCATCATACTGGTCACCCTCTTAGAAACTTTCATCTCTTTATAGTGTATACTTTGAAAAATCTCCTTGTTTTACAGTTCAAAGTAAATTCATCATAGAGGATGCCAGCTTAGAGCAAAAGGAAATAAACGCTTCTTTATCCAAAGACCAGGAAAAGCATTAATTATAACAGAACGGTGCAAACCTCCCTACTCTGCTTCAGAAGCATCTCTCAGTTCTTTTCCACTGGGGTACAATCTAATGTTATGCACTCATATTTTGGCCCTTACTGTTGAAAAGAAGATGATAATAGTCAGTGATATTCCTCAGGCTAAATCTATCAAATGTCTATTCTAGCAGACTTGACATATGATAGATTTAACCAGCAATACCCCCACCCTTCTTTCTGTCTCTCTCTCTCTCTCTCTCTGTTTCCCTCCACCCCGGCCACACACACAGTAACTGTCCAGATCTGATAGAATATTAAAAGAATATTAAAAATAGGTATTTAGATGACCTATACTCAAGTATAAAATCAGAGAATCGAATGTCAATGAAACAATTTTCTTCTTTCCTTCTTAGAAAGTAAAATTTCTAAACTTAGAAATTTTAAATTGCTAAATCTAAGTTTCCCGGTGATATTTTTCCCTTTTCATCTTATTTTTCACAGTCAAAATTCCAAGGTAAAAGGAATAAGGTAAAATTTCTACTTGCCTCTTTTCTGGTATTTGAGGAAGTTGTTTTTAAATGCCAGTTGTCATAGCAGCAGGGCAGTGTTCCAAGGCTGTCTGTCAGACCAGTTTGACTGTTACTAGTAAAAGCTTTTCTTCATTGTTTTAGTCCTTCTTATATTTGGAATTATATTGAGAATCTTGTTGATTGATAAAGAAAATATTTTTGGCTGTATTTTCACTAGGGAAAACATAAGTTTATACTGAATTATTGAATCAAAACATGAAATTAAATGATTATTTTGCTTAATTTCTTTTCACCTTTGTGATAGAACTACTATCCCTTACTTTTCTTGATCCCACAAATACCCTGGTTTGTTAATATTTCTTTTTTTCTGCATTTTTTGTTACATTTGTACAAGTTATTTTCAAACTTCAAAACAAACATATGCCTCTAAATTCTGTGAACATAAAAAACGTTTTTCAATAATGCCTCTTGGGAACTAAATGCTAATTCCCACCTTACAATAAGAAATCTCAAATGGTTTAGGGTCTACAGGAAAAAAAAAATACAAGCCCAGAAGATTCTCTGCTCTGAATTTTCTAGTTTAGAAATGTCTAGTAACTTAATCCAAGTCCAAGGAGAAATTTTCTGTTCCCATTTCTAAGTTCTATAGTGAATCCGATTCCATGTGAGTTAATTTATATGGGATAAAACTCCACAGTCATCGGGATCATTTGAGTACCATAAAAAGAAAAATCAATCCAGAATAACTGATCAGTGATAATTTTCTAACCAAGGATTACAGGTTATATTTGTGTTAAAGCTTTCAGGAAATCTCTTTGTGGTTTTATAACGTTGGGAGAAGATTGTGAACCTGTCTTTTCCTCTCCCCCATACCTTCTCATTTCCAAGATTGGTTGGTAAATGAGCTCCCATTCTTTGTGTCTGAGGCTACATCTTTGCATGGCAGCAAATCACCTTAGTTATTTGAGTAAATCATAGCCATTTATTTAACAAATATTTATGGAAGGCCTATTTCATATCAAGCTATTTGCTAACCCCTGGGGCTACAAAATCTGATTAAGTTCCTTGCCCCCATTGAGTTTTCCATATTTTGGGAAACACAAATGACTTGTCTGACAGGCAGGGTCACCCTGTCATCCCTATTGAGTGGTGGAAAAAGTGACACCTCTGAAAGATGGAATTAAATTCAAATTTCTCTCTGCCACTCACTGGCTGTGTTACTTTCAGAAAGTCACGTAACCACTTTGAGCTTTAACTTTTGCAACAGTAAGTAAGGATAATAACACCCTGAAGGAGTCTATTTAGTCAATAAAGTTTTCTTTTTTTTTTTTTTAAACATCTGTACTGAAGTATAATTGCTTTACAATGGTGTGTTAGTTTCTGCTTTATAACAAAGTGAATCAGTTATACATCTACATATGTTCCCATATCTCTTCCCTCTTGCGTCTCCCTCCCTCCCACCCTCCCCATCCCACCCCTCTAGGTGGTCACAAAGCACCGAGCTGATCTCCCTGTGCTGTGCGGCTGCTTCCCACTAGCTATCTATTTTACATTTGGTAGTGTATATATGTCCATGACACTCTCTCACATTGTCACATCTCACCCTTCCCCCTCCCCATATCCTCAAGTCCATTCTCTAGTAGGTCTGTCTTTATTCCCGTCTTGCCACTAGGTTCTTCATGGCCTTTTTTTTTTTTTTTCCTTAGATTCCATATATATGTGTTAGCATACTGTATTTGTTTTTCTTTCTGACTTACTTCACTCTGTATGACAGACTCTAAGTTTTCTTTTTTATATTATTTTGTTTTTCTAGATTTTTTTTTTTTAATGACTACATTTATTTATTTATTTTTTGGCTGTGTTGGGTCTTCGTTTCTGTGCGAGGGCTTTCTCTAGTTGCGGCGAGCGGGGGCCACTCTTCATTGCGGTGCGCGGGCCTCTCACTATCGCGGCCTCTCTTGTTGCGGGACACAGGCTCCAGACGCGCAGGCTCAGTAGCTGTGGCTCATGGGCCCAGTTGCTCCGCGGCATGTGGGATCTTCCCAGACCAGGGCTCGAACCCGCGTCCCCTGCATTGGCAGGCAGATTCTCAACCACTGCGCCACCAGGGAAGCCCTAAAGTTTTCTTGACATGACTATATGCTAGGCACTTTTCTAGGTTTTGGGACTATATTATAAACACAGCAAAAATCCCTGCTCTTGTGAAACATATTTCAAGAATATTGCCTGCCACTGTTCAATAATGATAGCTATTGCCATCACTGTTATATTTAGTAAGTGTAATTCAAAGAGAATTACCAAGAAAAAATGTTTGCCCTCTCAGATTTTTACAATGAACAATACACGAGACAAGTACAGACTGAAAATAGGGCACCTAAAAATGCAAAACATAGAGCAAGCAATATATCCAAAGTTGAAATGTATCCATTTCAAATAAATGCCAGGAGTATGAATTTGAGTGGAGTGCTAGGATTAATATTCAATTATGAGGGGATAGCCAGAAGAATTCAATCTGAGCTTGTGCTGTGGAAACGAAGTTCCTGTCGCACTACTCAACATAGAAAGTTCAGTCAAACCATGTTTCAGTTTGTACCAGAGCTTGCACACGGGTCTCAAAGTGCAGGCTCCCTCTCACCTGGCTGATTTAGCTACTGCCGTGGCTGAAAGTGTAGCTGGTCCACCGTGGAGACTGACACTAAATTCTCAATGTGATAGCACCTCTCTAGGAGACCAACCAGCCACTTTGACAGAAAATTGGTTATTTCAGATCTTTTCTACTCCAGAAGGGCAGCAATTCATTCTTTAATAGAATTGGTACCTATTCTGGGTATAGGTTTGTTCTTGCGTGCAGGCCCTTGACTAGCACCGCTCTGTAAGAGCTTACAGAGTGTATGATTTATTATCATGGGACCCCTGATAACATCACCACAGGCCAAGGGACCCACAGGAAAAGTGGTGCAATGATGCTCACAGACAGACTCCCCTGGTCCTTCCAAAATCTCATCACTCAAAAGTTGCCCTCCTGGTTTCACGTTGTAATGGCCCCTTAATTGCACAACTGAGATCCCAGCTTCTGTGTGCAGTGTTGTCCTTCAAAATACAGTGTATACATTAAACCAATGGCTATTTTATAGTGTTATGTCCCTGATAGTGGGGTCTGGGAACCAAAGAGTAGAAATAGGAGTGGCTTATCTAAATGTCACTCTCAGTAACCCACTTGGAGAATTTATGCTTCCTGTTCCCACAACTTTTGGCTTTTCTGGTCTAGAGTTTCTTGTCCCTGGGAGTGGAGGAGGAGATGCTTCCATCAGGAACACAGCAGGGTGTCCATTAAATCTAAATTTATGTTTTACACCTGACAGTTTCTGAGTTCCTCATACCAGAAGACCAGAAGGCAAACAAAAAAAGAGAAAGAAAAAGAAAAAAAGAATTGCTATACATATACGTACTGTAGCAGGAATAATTGAGCTTGATTATCTTGAGGAGATACAGTTGCTGTTATGTAATGGGCAGAGCGCCTGGGACGTGACAAATTCACTGGCTTATCTCTGAGTACTTCCACATGTATGACTACTCTTAAGGGGCAACTGTAGCAACCATTGCCTAACAAGGGTGCAGAATCTAGGGTCTCATCTCTCAGGAGTAAAGCTCTGGAACAACCAAGCAGATCAACAGAAATGCTGGCTGAGAGTGAGGAATATATAGAAATGGATGACGAATATCAGTTGTGACCTCAGCATCAGCTGCAGCACCAGAGAGTATAGCTTGTCCTACAAACCCTTCCATTGTAAATCATTTTTGATAGAAATTTTGAGTGTCCACCACCCTGAAGAAACTCTGGCAGGACAGAGCAAAACTTAATTGGAGCAAGAGTGGATCTAAATGGTGAAGAGGATAGAATGTAGACTATGTGTTGTTAAATATATCTCCTAGCCTAGTTCCCGACATATACATGCTAGTCAATTTATATTTGTCAAATATTAATAACCTGCTTTCTAAAGGCAGAACTGTGTAAAGGATTTTTTCAGGAGGCAGCTATTTTAAGTTCCTGGAGGTCAGAGGCAGCTGTGTCTTTTCTTCTTTGTACCCTCTTGGCCATGTGTGTTCCATAGTCATTTTCCAAGACACCCAGAGGTAAATTGTTAGTGCCACAACAGAAATTAGATCTCCTTTCCCAGATTCCCATGGAATAATCCATAATGTATAAAGTGGGGGGATGCTCTCCATTTATCATTATTTATTGGAATTTCTGATAGAAAGAGAAAAGAATGCTTAGAAAGGTGAGTGTACTAGGAATTCAATGCAATAGACCCTAGAGACCAGCCGTAACAACCGCTGACTTAGATGACTGAGAACATGCATTGGAGCAGACAGACCCAGCTCACAGGGAGCTGATGTGATAAGGGTCCTGCAGGTGTTGCACTCACTGCAAATCTGCAATAACAATAATCAAAACAGCAGGAATTCCTCCCAGAACCTATAGCCAAAGTAAACAGAGAGATAGCATGTCTGAGTTTCCTTCCAGAGTGACAAAGACAAAGCCACCTGACCTGTTAAAAGGTACTTCATGTTGGATGACTCCTTTTCATTTGTCTAGCATTGATTTTACTACCTCATATATGCCTTATATCAGTCCTATGAGAGAAATATTATTATGATTACATACAGATGGGGAACTCAGGTACCTCAGCCAAGAAACCAACTTGGCCTTGGGTCACCCAAATAGTGAGTGGTGGGCCCACCTTCCAATCACAGGAATCTCTAAAGCTTGTACTCTTAAGCCCCTTGTTATACTGCCCTCAGGAGACCGGCTGGAAGAATAGGAGCAAAAGTCTCCTAAGTTGGATGTTATGGTGGGCTGCCCGTATTCCCCTGCAAGACACAGACACTCCTTCTCCCAGCTGCTGGGAATGTTGGCTGCTACTAATTCACAGCTGAGTCCTGCCTCCAAAATTTTCCTCCAAAGAAGAGAGCTGTGTAGCCCCATAACACACTACCTTCTCAGAGAGAGCTTGGATCTTGTCCTGGTAGACGTGCAGTTACAAAGCCCCAGGGTACTGCCTCAATTTGAGATACCATCCCCGTTTCAGAGATTCTCATGGAATTCTCATGAAGCCTCTGCTGTAATGCCATCTGAGTTCAACTTTACTCTTTGCATGTTTTTCTCCTGCATTCCCTAACTGGTGCTGTGCCCAAGACCATGTCCCAAAACCCTCTTAGGGACTCAACCTAAGACAGATGGATGGGGAGTGGTCCTTGGAAGCAGAACCTAAAATGATATGTTGAGTCACCCGTCGGCAGGCTGGCAATGAGTGGAGCTGCTGCTGAATAAGAGAATAAGATCGAGCTTTATACTACTTACAGAAGATACTGCTGTAATTACAACAGATTCCTTTTCTTTAAAATTTGTACTGTCTATTTTCTTCCATACTTTCACTTTTGGCCATTCTGTATGTTTGTATTCTTTAAATGTCCCTTATAAGCAGAATACAGTGGATTTATTTCTTCATCCAGTTTGACAGTCTTTGTTTTTATTAAAGTATTTGTCACATTTGAATCTAATACCATTACTGGTATGTAGTGGTTCATAGCTACCATCTAACTATCCTTATTCTGTTTTGTTCTGTATTTGTTTTTCTCTTTTACCTTCTTTTGGATTAACTGTTTCTAATTTATTTGTTTCTCCTAATAGGTGTGGTTTATATATTCTTTTATCTTTATTGTGCTAGTGAACTGTTATCTGTGATCACAGCTTGACTACTTGATTTACTAAAGACTTAGTTATGTGTTTTACCCTGTTTTTTAACCATTTCCCCAATAATGAATATTTTTTATGCTATTGTATTGGTGTGTTTCTAAATATATTTACAGCCTCATAAGCCATTACTATTATTGCTTAAAAGACAGTATTCATTTACGTTTACCTGATGTTTATCCTTTCTGATATACTTCATCCTTCTTTACCTCCAACATTCCATCTGTCATCATTTTCCTTTTGTCTGATAATTTCCCTTCATAATTTCCTGTACTGTAGGTTTATTACTGATTAATTTTCCATTTGTGTTTCTATTAAAATGTTTTTGTCTTCCCTTCTGAAGAATATTTCTACTGAGTACAGTATTCTGTGTTGGTAATTATTTTCTTGCACTTTGAAGATATTATTCCCTTGTCTTCTGCAAAGTCCATTGTCAGTTCATTGTCGTTCTTTGAAGTGACACAACTTTTTCTCTGGTTTCTCCTAAGATTTTATTTTTGTCTTTGTTTTCAATTGCTTTACTATGTGGGATTTTCTTTGTACTGATCCTGTTTGATGGTTGTACACATTAGTATCTGTGGTTTGATATCTTCTATTAATTTTGGAAAAATTTTAGCCATATCTCCTCCAAGATTTCTTCTGCGCCATCCTCTCTATTCTCTCCTCCAAGGACTCCAGTTGCAGACATTTTAACTGCATGTCATATTCATCATATGTTCTTTTCCATCCTTTTGTGTCAGTTACTTCAGTTTGGATATTTTTTCTGACCTATCTTCCAGTTCACTATTTTTTTTTCACAGTTGCATTCAGTCTCCTGTTTTTAACTAGTTTATGTTATTTTTACCCTTACTCCTAAGGGTAAAATTTTCAACTGAAAGCCTAGTTAGTTTACTGGTATACTTCCTGTTGCCCCAATTCCTGTGTTTGTCCTGCCAATGCTGTGAGACTGCTAGAGAAGCTCTGCATAGCCAGACATTAAATACTTAATTTTATTAATTTGTTTGTTTATTATGTTAAATATATTTCATTAAAAGTTACTAATTATTTTTATTTATTTTAGTTTTTAGTTTTAAGTTTACATTCAATTCTTTTTATAATCTCTACTTCTTTAGTTAAAAATGTCAACTTGTAATTGAATGTCAAATATGTTATCACAGTAATTTTAAAGATTGTGCTTCTGCTATCTTTAATATCTGTATCTCTTTTGGATATGTTCAGTTTTTTTCTTCATTTTTCATCAGCTATTTTACTTTTATGTTTCATTATTTCTTATTGAGTCTTGAAAATTATATGTAGAAATATCTAGGGGTCATTTGAAAATATAACTTATTTCTTCATCCAAATGTATTTGCTCTGCTTCTGCCAGGAATAAGTCTAAAAAACCTATCTCCTTAATCCAATCGTGAATGGAAATTATTTGAAGCTGGGGTCAGGCCTTGCAAGAGCTAGTTTATTTACTAGTTGGTTTACTGGTATACTTCCTGTTGCCCCAGTTCCAGTGTTTGTCCTGCCAATGCTGTGAGACTGTTAGAGAAGCTCTGCATAGCCTCCCAGCCTCTCAGTTACTGCTTTCAAATTGACAAGTGCATTGAGGGGAAAAGGAAAGACCAAATGTCTGACACACACCTTCCTGTTCTTCCCTTCTCTTCTTGTCTCAGTCTTGCAAGTGCTCTTTACCAAGGTAGTCCCGCAATGCCCTCGACCAGAGTTTTTGGTTCATAATTTTACAACTCTTTTGTTTGTTTTACAACTCTGTTTAATTGTTCTTCAGTTGTCCAAAGAAGCTAGATCACAATTTCTGGACACAGAATGCTATCAAATAGCATATTGCTAAAAGATAAAGAAAAAAATTGTTTGGAAGCCCCAAAATAGCAGAAAGTGTTGTCTAAGAAGACCTGAATATGTTAAGTAGGAGATAGAAAGTTAAGAAAATCACCTAAAGAGGAAGAAAAGTTTACGAGATGCAAATGAGAGTTCCTAAAAGACAAATATAAAATATTCAACCTATACATGACAGGAATTCCAAGATAAGATGAACAGAAGAAAAGGAACAGTTAAAAAGCTAAAAGCTAATCAAGAAAAGCTCTTATTCACTGAAACAAACAAACAAACAAACAAACCCTGAATCTGCAAATCAAAGATTAAAAAGTTCAGAGTCCTAGGAATAATTAATGACAAAAATATATATTTAGATGTATTCTGATGAAATTCTGAACTTAAGAGTCTGGAAAAAAAGAAAAACCTTATATGCACAAAGAGAGAAAATGTAGTTTTTTTGTAAATGGAATGGAAAGAAAGATTATTTCATGAAGTTATTACTCATTGTTTTCTTACATAAAAGACATCAAATTTTAGGTTCATTTGCATCTCTACAGTAACTAAAGCCTATATTTTTAAATTGGCTTCAAAATACATCGAAAGCTTCTTCCAATTGATACCTCTGCTTGGTATCAATTTAGTGGTTGTGGTTGAGGAGAGCTATCATCTTCTTTGTTGTCAAGTTCATTGTGGGAAACTTAGGGATAATGTCTTCATCTACCACAATCTATGATGATTTAACATTGTTCTCAATTTCCTTATCATGCTTTGTACTTTCTGTTCATGATTGTGCATCACAGATCCAGGTTCCAAACAAAGATTTTTTTTTTTTAATTTTTTTAATTTTTAAAAGGTGAATGAGGACACTTAAGTAAGACAAAGGAGGACATGCAAAATAATAAAAGGTAACAATTGAGGATATTTGTGAAAAGGGACCTCACTTTGGTTGGAAATGGCATGAAGCAAAATCATATGTTTATAAAGGAACATTGAATAAAGCACAATTTCAGCACAAATTTGAATTGATTCGACTGATAGAGCTGAGTTATGGTTGGTTGGTAATTAATTAAAGTCAGAAAAAGAAGCAATGTTCTATAAAGTGGTAAATTTTATTTAAAAAAAAACAGCTATATGGACTCCCACAGACTTAGTAAACTATCACACACCCCTGCTCCGCTGTCTGACAGGCTTGCAAAAACCATGGGGGTGAATGACATGAGCATATGTTTTTAACACCATGGCAGACCCCACCTTGATTCATCCACATAGTAACATAATACCACTTGTTTCTTGGAGTACGTAAAGTACAAAATTTTCCTTATACTCTGCATATTTTCTTTTTTCTAGGTAATCTATCTCTCTCTTTCTCTTTCTCTCTCTCACACATACACACTGCACACAGAAGATACACACAGAACTGGAATTCTGCTGATTCCCTTATAAATATATATGACAACAAAGAGTTAACAATATTTTCCCAAGTCTTCAGATAAACAGCATTCCAGTAAAACGAACCATCCTTTACTGGCTAAGATAAACGTAGGCAAGGAATACTCCAGAAGTATGTAATCCCAGTTCAGGAAATCTTGTTCTCAATAATTTTTGTTTAAAAGGCTAGGAAATAATGCTAAAAATAAAGGCTAAAGGAGAAGATGATTGAAACATCATTGTGTAGGTTGAAGAACTTAATCATTAAGAACAACAATGCTGGGGCTTCCCTGGTGGCGCAGTGGTTGAGAATCTGCCTGCCAATGCAGGGGACACGGGTTCGAGCCCCGGTCTAGGAAGATCCCACATGCCGCGGAGCAACTGGGCCCGTGAGCCACAATTACTGAGCCTGCGCGTCTGGAGCCTGTGCCCCGCAACAAGAGAGGCCGCGATAGTGAGAGGCCCGCGCACCGCGATGAAGAGTGGCCCCCGCTGGCCGCAACTAGAGAAAGCCCTCGCACAGAAACGAAGACCCAACACGGCCAAAAATAAATAAATAAAAAATAAAGGAATTCCTTTAAAAAAAAAAAAAGAACAACAATGCTGGAATGAAACTGCTTACGTTTGCATTTCAGCTTTGCAGTGAACATTCATTTTTGACATTGATCAATAGAGCGAAAGACCTTCCAATGTGGTATAAAAAGTCAAAAATAACCACTAGTACAATAAAAATAGAATGCAGACTTCCCAATTCACCAGAGGGGAAAACAAGCCAACACACTGAATCCAAATAGGAATCCGGGAAAGAAAAAAGAGAAACTGGCAAGTCTGAAGAACGCAAAAAGCATGTAAGAAGTAAAGCAGAATGAAGTTTTTTCCTCATCCTCCTCCCAACTCCTTCCACCTTCCATTCCTGATTCCTAGAAAATGCCAACTCCCTTCCTGCTTCTTGTTACATATCTCAGCAAGGAGAAAAGTCGACATTTGGTACTGCATCTAAAACTAGAGGTAGAAACCAGGGTGCTCTTAACACAATAGTGCACAGGACATATGCACTGTAATATGTCTGAGTAATAAGTCTCATTGCTTTGCAACTTCCCCTCCACGGAATCCAAAATGCAGCCACCTCCACACAATCCCAACCCTATCAAAAGTAGAAGCAGATGGGAATGAGGAACAATTCCCCTGAGGCTGAGAAGAAAATCGGGCTGGTGGTAGTTGGGAGGTGTGAAGAGAAAGCAGAGATCAGAAGAAGCAGAGGTTTTAAATTTCCTAGCAACTGTGAGAGGGGAAGCCTCACAAGGCAGCTCAAGACTTGAACCTGAAAAGTTGGATGCAAGAGATAAATAGGACCGAGAAGCCACCCCTAAATTCTACTGGGCTCTGTGTGGGCTGGAGTGTTGGCCTCAAGACAGAAGTGCATTTTTGTGCATTTTTGTGCATTTTTGCATTTTTGCACTACTCTTTGCACTCCTCTGAATCCTGTAAGCGTTTGGTCAGCTAAGAGTAAGGGTATTTAAATTCCACCCCTCCTGGCTACTGGTAAAGGCAAAAAAAATCTCAAAATTAAACAAAGGTAAGATTTTCCTGATAAATCAGGTGGGATCTTTGTGAAGAATATCTTCTTTCACTTACCTATAGGCCTCTGAAGAGAGTTTGCCTTCCTGGTAAATATGCACCCCCAATATTAGCACGTAGTACGTTCCCTGACCACTTATTCAAATGTTCAACAATTTGTTATTCAACTACACTGAGGAGGGAGTCTTCCAGTTACCAGGGAAACCAGCTTAGAGAATCCAGCTGTCTGGGGTGTTAAATGGTCTGCTATCCATCTTGAGACTCTCCTTTGGGTCAGCTTGACCTGTAGTAAATTCCTGATATTTCTTTTCTGTGTCAGTGGCAAATCCTTCACCATCAGAAGGCAGAAATAAACATGACGCCTATGCCTTGATATCTTAGTTTTCTCCACTTTCAATGCACTTCACGATGGCAGGGCAACCAATAGAAAATGTTTCTTGTATGTGATGTTGTCTATGACCCTAACAGTAAGTCTCTCCACAGAAAGCAACATGAATCACAGCTTTCAGTCCTAGGCGCAGCTACAGCTTGCTCTAGAGTTGTCAAATCAAATGTTTTTGTTTTTTTTTTTAACATCTTTATTGGAATATAATTGCTTTACAATGTTGTGTTAGTTTCTGCTGTATAACAAAGTGCATCAGCTATACGTATACATATATCCTCATATCTCTTCCCTCTTGTGTCTCCCTCCCACCCTCCCTATCCCACCTGTCTAGGTGGGCACAAAGCACTGAGCTGATCTCCCTGTGCTATGCAGCTGCTTCCTACTAGCTATCTATTTTACATTTGGTAGTGTATATATGTCAGTACTACTCTCTCACTTCGTTCCAGCTTACCATTCCCCCTCTCTGGGTCCTCAAGTCCATTCTTTACGTCTGTGTCTTTATTCCTGTCCTGCCCCTAGGTTCATCAGAACCATTTTTTTGGGGATTCCATATATATGTGTTAGCATACAGTATTTGTTTTTCTTTTTCTGACTTACTTCACTCTGTATGACAGACTCTAGGTCCATCCACCTTACTATAAATAACTCAATTTCGTTTCTTTTTATGGCTTAGTAGTATTCCATTGTATATATGTGCCACATCTTCTTTATCCATTCATCTGTGGATGGACACTTAGGTTGCTTCCATGTCCTGGCTATTGTAAATAGTGCTGCAATGAACATTGTGGTACGTGACTCTTTTTGAATTATGGTTTTCTCAGGGTATATGCCCATCAGTGGGATTGCTGGGTCATATGGTAGTCCTATTTTTAGTTCTTTAAGGAACCTCCATACTGTTCTCCATAGTGCCTGTATAAAATTACATTCCCACCAACAGTGCAAGAGGGTTCCCTTTTCTCCACACCCTCTCCAGCATTTATTGTTTGTAGATTTTTTGATGATGACCATTCTGAATGGTGTGAGGTGATACCTCATTGTAGTTTTGATTTGCATTTCTCTAATGATTAGTGATGTTAAGCATCCTTTCATGTGTTTGTTGGCAATCTGTATGTCTTCTTTGGAGAAATGTCTATTTAGGTCTTCTGCCCGTTTTTGGATTGGGTTGTTTGTTTTTTTGATATTGAGCTGCATGAGCTGCTTGTATACTTTGGAGATTAATCCTTTGTCACTTGCTTCATTTGCAAATATTTTCTCCCATTCTGATGGCTGTCCTATCATCCTCTTGATGGTTTCCTTTGCTGTGCAAAAGCTTTTAACTTTCATTAGGTCCCATTTGTTTATTTTTGTTTTGATTTCCATTTCTCTAGGAGGTGGGATGACAAAGATCTTGCTGTGATTTATGTCATAGAATGTTTTGCCTATGCTTTCTTCTAAGAGTTTTATAGTGTCTGACCTTATATTTAGGTCTTTAATCCATTTTGAGTTCATTTTTGTGTATGGTGTTAGGAAGTGTTCTAATTACATTCTTTTACATGTAGCTGTCCAGTTTTCTGAGCACCACTTATTGAAGAGGCTGTCTTTTCTCCATTGTATATTCTTGCCTCCTTTATCAAATATAAGGTGACCATAGGTATGTGGGTTTATCTCTGGGCTTTCTATCTTGTTCGATTGATCTATATTTCTCTTTTTGTGCCAGTACCATACTGTCTTGATTACTGTAGCTTTGTAGTATGGTCTGAAGGCAGGGAGCCTGATTCCTCCAGCTTCATTTTTCTTTCTCAGGTTTGCTTTGGCTATTCAGGGTCTTTGGTGTTTCCATACAAATTGTAAAACTTTTTGTTCTAGTTCTATGAAAAATGCCACTGGTAGTTTGATAAGGATTGCACTGAATCTATAGATTGCTTTGGGTAGTATAGTCATTACCACAATATTGATTTTTCCAATCCAAGAACATGATATATCTCTCCATCTGTTTGTATCATCTTTAATTTCTTTCATCAGTGTCTCATAGTTTTCTGCATACAGGTCTTTTGTCTCCTTAGGTAGGTTTATTCCTAGGTATTTTGTTCTTTTTGTTGCAGTGGTAAATGGAAGTGTTTCCTTAATTTCTCTTTTAGATTTTTCATCATTAGTGTATAGGAATGCAAGAGATTTCTGTGCATTAATTTTGTATCCCACAACTTTACCAGATTCATTGATTAGCTCTAGTAGGTTTCTGATAGCATCTTTAGGATTCTCTATGTATAGTATCATGTCATCTGCAAACAGTGACAGTTTTACTTCTTCTTTTCTGATTTGGATTCCTTTTATTTCTTTTTCTTCTCTGATTGCTGTGGTTAAAACTTATAAAACTATATTGAAAAATAGCGGTGAGAGTGGGCAACCTTGTCTTGTTCCTGATGTTAGATGAAATAGTTTCAGTTTTTCACCATTGAGAATGATGTTGGCTGTGGGTTTGTCATATATGGCCTTTATTATGTTGAGTTAGGTTCCCTCTATGCCCACTTTCTGGAGAGTTTTTATCACAAATGGGTGTTGAATCTTGTCAAAAGCTTTTTCTGCATCTACTGAGATTATCATATGGTTTTTATCCTTCAGTTTGTTAATATGGTGTATCACATTGATTGATTTGCATATATTGAAGAATCCTTGCATTCCTGGGAAAAACCCCACTTGATCATGGTGTATGATCCTTTTAATGTTCTGTTGGATTCTGTTTACTAGTAATTTGTTGAAGATTTTTGCATCTATGTTCATCAGTGATATTGGCCTGTAGTTTTCTTTCTTTGTGACATCTTTGTCTGGTTTTAATATCAGGGTGATGGTGGCCTTGTAGAATGAGTTTGGGAGTGTTCCTCCCTCTGCTATATTTTGGAAGAGTTTGAGAAGGATAGGTGTTAGCTCTTCTCTAAATGTTTGATAGAATTCACCTATGAAGCCATCTGGTCCTGGGCTTTTGTTTGTTGGAAGATTTTTAATCACAGTTTCAATTTCAGTGCTTGTGATTGGTCTGTTCATATTTTCTATTTCTTCCTGGCTCAGTCTCAGAAGGTTGTGCTTTTCTAAGAATTTGTCCATTTCTTCCAGGTTGTCCATTTTATTGGCATATAGTTGCTTGTAGTACTCTCTCATGATACTTTGTATTTCTGCAGTGTCACTTACTTCTCCTTTTTCATTTCTAATTCTGTTGAGTTGAGTCTTCTCCCTTTTTTTCTTGATGAGTCTGGCTAATGTTTTATCAATTTTGTTTATCTTCTCAAAGAACCAGCTTTTAGTTTTATTGATCTTTGCTATTGTTTCCTTCATTTATTTTTCATTTATTTCTGATCTAATCTTTATGATTTCTTTACTTCTGCTAACTTTGGGGGTTTTTTTGTTCTTGCTTCTCCAATTGCTTTAGGTGTAACTTTAAGTTTTTTATTTGTAAGTTAAGTTTCTTGAGGTAGGATTGTATTGCTATAAACTTCCCTCTTAGAATGGCTTTTGCTGCATCCCATAGGTTTTGGGTCATCGTGTTTTCATTGTCATTTGTTTCTAGGTATTTTTTGATTTCCTCTTTGATTTCTTCAGTGGTCTCTTGGTTATTTATTATCATATTGTTTAGCCTCTATGGGTTTGTATTTTTTACAGTTTTTTTCCCCTCTAACTGATATCTAGCCTCATAGTGTTCTGGTGGGAAAAGATATTTGATACAATTTCAATTTTCTTAAATTTACTGAGGCTTGATTTGTGACCCAAGATATGATCTATCCTGGAGAATGTTCCATGTGCACTTGAGAAGAAAGTGTATTCTGTTGTTTTGGGATGGAATGTCCTATAAATATCAGTTAAGTCCATCTGGTCTAATGTGTCATTTAAAGCTTGTGTTTCCTTATTTATTTTCATTTTGGATGATCTGACCATTGGTGAAAGTGGGGTGTTAAAGTTCCCTACTATGATTGTATTACTGTCAATTTCCCCTTTTATGACTGTTAGCATTTGCCTTATGTATTGAGGTGCTCCTATGTTGGATGCATAAATATTTACAATTGTCATATCTTCTTCTTGGATTGATCCCTTGATCATTATGTAGTGTCCTTCTTTGTCTCTTGTAATAGTCTCTATTTTAAAGTCTGTTTTTTCTGATATGAGAATTGCTACTCCAGCTTTCTTTTGATTTCCATTTGCATGAAATATCTTTTTCCATCCCCTCAGTTTCACTCTGTATGTGTCCCTAGGTCTGAAATGGTTCTCTTGTAGACAGCATATATACAGGTCTTGTTTTTGTATCCATTCAGCCAGTCTCTATCTTTTGGTTGGAGCATTTAATCCATTTACATTTTAGGTAATTATCAATATATATGTTCCTGGTACCATTTTCTTAATTGTTTTGTGTTTGGTTTTGTAGGTCTTTTCCTTCTCTTGTGTTTCCTGCCTAGAGAAGTTCCTTTAGCATTTGTTGTAAAGCTGGTTTGGTGGTGCTGAATTCTCTTAAATTTACTTGTCTGTAAAGGTTTTTATTTCTCCATCTAATCTAAATGAGATCCTTGCTGGGTAGAGTAATCTTGGTTGTAGGTTTTTTCCCTTTCATCACTTTAAATATGCCCTGCCACTCCCTTCTGGCTTGCAGAGTTTCTGCTGAAAGATCAGCTGTTAACCTTATGGGGATTCCCTTGTATGTTATTTGTTGATTTTCCCTTGCTGCTTTTAATATTTTTTCTTTGTATTTAATTTTTGATAGTTTGATTAATATATGTCTTGGTGTGTTCCTCCTTGGATTTATCCTGTATAGGATTTTCTACACTTCCTGGACTTGATTAACTATTTCCTTTCCTATGTTAGGGATGTTTTCAACTATAATCTCTTCAAATGTTTTCAGACCCTTTCTTTTTCTATTCTTCTTCTAAGACCCCTATAATTTGAATGTTGGTGTTTTGAATATTGTCCCAAAGGTCTCTGAGACTGTCCTCAATTCTTTTCACTCTTTTTCCTTTGTTCTGCTCTGCAGTAGTTATTTCCACTATTTTATCTTCCAGGTCACTTATCCGTTCTTCTGCCTCAGTTATTCTGCTACTGATTCCTTCTAGAGAATTTTTAATTTCATTACTGTGTTGTTCATCATTGTTTGTTTGCTCTTTAGTTCTTCTAGGTCCTTGTTAAACGTTTCTTGTATTTTCTCCATTCTACTTCCAAGATTTTAGATCATCTTTACTATCATTACTCTGAATTCTTTTTCAGGTAGACTGCCTATTTCCTCTTCATCTGTTTGGTCTGGTGGGTTTTTACCTTGCTCTTTCATCTGCTGCATTTTTCTCTCTCTTCTCATTTTGTTCAAGTTACTGTGTTTGGGGTCTCCTTTTCACAGGCTGCAGGTTCATAGTTCCCGTTGTTTTTGGTGTCTGCCTCCAGTGGTTGAGGTTGCTTCAGTGGCTTGTGTAGGCTTCCTGGTGGAGGGGACTGGTGCCTGTGTTCTGGTGGGTGGAACTGGATCTTGTCTTTCTGGTGGGCAGGCCACATCCAGTGGTGCATTTTGGGGTGTCTGTGACCTTATTATGACTTTAGGCAGCCTCTCTGCTAATGGGTGGGGTTGTGTTCCTGTCTTGCTAGTTGTTTGGCATGGGGTGTCCAGCACTGGAGCTTGGTGGCCGTTGGGTGGAGCTGGGTCTTAGTGTTGATACAGAGATCTCTTGGAGAGCTCTCGCCAACTGATATTACATGGGAGTGGGAGGTCTCTGGTGGTCCAATGTCCTGGACTCAGCTCTCCCACCTCAGAGGCTCAGGCCTGACACCCAGCCAGAGCACCACAATCCTGTCAGCCACACGGCACTCTTGTTTACAACAGATCCAGGATACTGACTGATTTGGTAGGAATTCTCACCTTCTGCTGTCGTCTGTCAGGTGTCCCAGCATCTCTTACTGCAACAGCTTTGGGGCAAGTAGTGTCCGCCAGTAAAGTTGCATCCTATCCTCATCCCAGCTGTTGGGTAGGAAGAAATTTCCCTCTACCCGTCTGGGTTCTTCTGGCTGGTCAAAATGTCTGAAATTCTCACCTTAAATACCATCTTCTACTAAAGACCCAAATGTTTTGTGAATCTATATTAGTTTTTAAAATCTATTCATCATGACTTGATATTTGGTATTCTTGTTTGGATCCTGAAATAGAAAAAGGACATTTAATAGAAAAGTTGGTAAAATCCAAACAAAGGCTAGAATTCAGTTAAGGTGAAGTACCATTAGTGATTTGACAAATGTACCATGGTAATATAAAGTATAAGATTTAGGGGAAACTGGGTGTAGGGTGTATAGGAACTCTCTGCATTATCTTTGTATTTCATTCTTCTGTAAATCTAAAATGATTCCCAATTAAAAATTTATGTTTTAAAAATCTCTTTACTGACCGAGTAACATTGCCTCCAAGAAGTAGGCAGTTGAAGCCCTGGATAGCAATTGGAGAAAACAGCTAAAATAAACACCTGCATTGTATACACCTAAAGTCTCTGCAGAAAAGAGCAGCTAGCAGCAGTGGCACCTCTTCTGAGGAAGATCAAGACTAAGTCTGAACTTAAATCTTATGTCAACATTTTATGGTATTCTGTTTTTAAGCAAATTAACTTTCTTCTAGTAATAGAGACTGTGGCAATTTTTTTATGTTCAAATATTCTTAAGGAGCAAAATCAACACAATAGTCCAGAGGGATAGAACCTATTCACCAGACCTCTATTCATGAATGAGATCTCTAACAGTCATTTAACATTTCACTCCCACTAACAGGACTCTCAGTCATGGCCAATACAACAAGAAAACCAAATCTATTTATAAAATGATAAATGTAAGTGGATTAAATTCCCTCATTCAATCACAAAAAAAAATGCTTAATTTGAGACCAAAAACAATGACAAACTAAATATATTTTATAAAGAAAAAAATACACAGAGGGATTTCTAGATGAAAATGGCATAATGAGTTCATACTTTGAAAACTCTCTCTGTTCCAGAGATATTTAAATGACAGAAGACTAATATTAAAAGAGAACACCAAACACTTAACAGTTAAACATCATGATGGACTAGAAATGGACAGGTAATAAAAATGGCCAGTGGGAACTGAATCCACAGAATGGCTGGGCTTCGGGGCCTGAAGTTGACAGTGGGAATAAAGGAAACTATAAGAGTTCCACATAAAAGCAGTGCCACACTCACTTTTTGAAACCAGAGTCTAGGTTTTGGCTGCACTGAGTCCTGAAGAAAACTTTAAAAATAATAAATAATAAAAACATAAAACAAACAAAAAGTCTTGTAGAATGCTGCCTGCGATTATAGTCCAAATTAGGGATGCAGAGGACTTAAAAGAGCATCTTGACAAGTATCTAAGGCCAACAATCTTCCTCTCTCCTACCATTCTGACTCTGTATTCAGTATTCCCAACACCATCACAGGAAACCAGCATTAAAAACACTATAAGACCTGGTTCTGGATTAGGGACAAATAGGATGAGTGAGGGCAGCAGCAAAACCACTCCTCAGATATGGGTAAAAAAGCAAGTAAGAGATAAAATCTCCCACTGAAAATGAGCATACCCTACCCCCCAAAATTGTCTTTAAAATATGTGTGATGGGCAGAATTCTAAGATTACCCTAAAGATTCCCATCCCCTGATGTACATACCCTGTGTAATTCCCTCCCCTTGATTGCCAGAAGAACCTGAGAATATTATGAATGGCACTCTAGTGATTAGGTCACATTATATGGCAAAGGTGAAGGGATTTTGTAGATGGAGTTAAGGTCCCTAATCAGCTGATTTTGAGATACCCAAAAGTAAGATTATCCTAGATGCTCCTGACCTAATTATGTGAGCTCTGTAAAAGAAGTCAGAGATGCTTTCTCCTATTGGCCTTGAGGAAGCAAGCCACCATGTGTTCTACAGCTGCAAGGAAATAAATTATGCCAACAACTGCTTGAGCTTGAGAAAAGATTCTAAGCCTCAGATGAGCCCTCATCTGGTACCCTGATCATAAGACTCATCTAATTTGTGCCTGGACTTCTGAAACATGGGAAGTGTGACAATAAATAAATGCTGTTTTAAGCCACTAAGTCTGTGGTGATTTGTCACACAGCAATAAAATACTAAGATAAATTCCAATGCCAGAAAAGGCAACCAACAAAATCAATAACTGGTACAGGAATTCACTCCAGATGAAATCCATCTCATTTTTAAAAATCTAACAAAAACTTTAAAATAAATATGTTGCAAACATCCAATGAGCTAAACAGAGGTATCACTTCAATTTTTTAAAAAAAGAAAATAAAAAGAATGAGAAGTAAACAGAAACAAAATAAAGACACGTAAATTTTAAAATTAACATGTTGGAGATATAAAACATAGCGATTGGAATGGGAAATGCAATAGAGGGGATAAACTTTATAGTGTAGAGAAATTGAGAAATAATAGGTAGGAAGACAGCATTAAGAAACTCACTAGAATGCAGAGCAGAATCAAGGAAATTTATAAAAACATGAAAGAAACCAAGATGAAAAATTATTTGTGAGTTTATAATGGAAGGTTATACTCAAAAGTCTAAAACAGTATTAATATATGGTAAGGAATATTTAACACGTAATTAAAGCATAATGAGGTCCTTGTAGTCAAGAGAAACATGAAATAATGAATCAATGTAGATGGGATTCTAACTAATATAAACATTAATCATAAACTGTAAGAATAACACATTTCTTGCAATCTGGCAGACTAACCAGAAAAAAATTCCAAATACAAAACACCTAGAAATGATGAATAAAATTTAAAGTATGAGCTCATTAGTGGCCTCCAGACAATGAGGATAAGATGCCAGACTCTGGCTTAGAATAGAGGAAGGAATATAGAGACTTAGGGAGATAATATTGGAATAAAACTGTCACATGCCTCTGCTTAGCTGCCTCCAGAAATTCCTCTTGGTAGGACCCAAAGGACACCTCCTTCACCAAGGTATTAAGAAATGCATTGGTGAGGGGAAGACCAACGTTCTCAAAAGCTTTATGGTGGCTGTTCTCTATAGGCTAGAGATGATGGTGGCAGATGCCATCATAAAATCGGGCTCCCTGCTTTCATTTCCAGATGGATAGAAACCAGGTGGCACTGTTGAATCATTAGACACTTGCTGGGTGCAATTACCATAATAAACCAATGGCGTGGGGCAGTAATCAAAGTCTTTTAACCTAAAATGATCTCTGGTGGTAGCTAATTGAGTACGAAAATCCCTAGGAATAAAATAGATGGGCAGCCATTAAAATACTGCTTGACATGTAAAAATGAAAACAAATTTTAGGCCTAGTGACAGGGACTTGTGAGTCACTGTATTGGGGATAAAAGACCACTTGTCTCGTTCTGAAACTTCAACCAGTTCTTGGACCCAGAGTCCCTTGATTAGAGGAAGACCTTGCCCATGCCATAAATGTTCACTAAAACCCTTCCTCTAAGCCTTCCCCTGAGGGACATGTGGCCATGTACCAGGGTGATTGTGCACTGTGTACTCAGACATTCAGAGGTTAACAGAACTCAGACATTCAGAGGTTAACAGATAGTACTCTGAACTGATGCTCACCCCCAGAGACCTGAAATGCCACCCCAGTCAGGCAGTCAGCGGACCTTGTGGAGGTAAGGGGATAGATGAAGTCTTGGCCTGAATCCATCTCATAGTTGATACACTGGGACTGCAGACCCATTTTGTAGTTATTTTCCTCCAAGGCTGGGGGCATCTGCACACTGGTTCTGTAACCCACAGTGTGTAAAGGCCATTATGGTAAGAAGCCCCTTTACCTTGCCCCCATCATTGAAAGCAAAACTGTATCACTGGGTATCACAGAAATTAGTGCCACCATCAAAGACATGAAAGATGCAGAGGTGATGATTCCTATCATGTCCTCTTTTTACTCCCCTATTTAGCTAGTGCAAAAGCCAGATATATGCTCAGGGATACCTATGTATTATAAAATTAATCAGCTTGTAGAACCTACCGCAGCTGCTATTCCCAATGTGGTATCATCCCTGGAGCACATCATCGCAGCCCTTGGCACCTTTTAGGCAGTCACTGACTCAGCAAACATTTATTTTCTATACCAGGTAATAGAGAAAACTAGAAGTGATTCACCCTCGCTCTTTTATCTCAGGGCTGTGTCAGCTCTTGGCTCTCAGTCTCCTTACAGTCTAGAGGGACCTTGATTGTCTTGACATTCCACAGAGCGTCACACTGGTTCATTAGGTTGATGGCAATATGCTGATTAGACCTGGTGATCGGGAAGTAGGAAAAGTAGATGCTTTTAAAAGGCACATGCCTGCCAGAGAGAGGTGACATAAAACTCATGAAAGTTCAGAGACTGGCCACATAGATAAGTTGTTAGAGGAGCCGTAGTCTGTGGCAGGTGAGGATAACCTCTGTAAAGTGAGAAAAGTTGGCTGTACTTGGCACTCCCACTGCAAAGAAAGAGGCGTAGTGCTTGGTACAACTTTTTATATTTTAGAGAGAATGAATACCATATTTGGATGTGCTGCCCCAATCCAATTACGAGGTAATGTATAAAGCTGCCAGTTTGAAGTGGGTTCCAGAGTAAGAGAAGCCTCAATGTTGGGCACAAGCTGTGGTGCAAGTGGTCCTGCCGTTTAGGCTTTATGACCCAGCAGATTCAATGATACCTAAAGTGTCTCTGGCTGACAGAGGCTCAGCAGAAGAATCACAGCACAGATCTTAGGATTTGGAAGTAAGGACATGCTGTCTTCCTCCAACAACTATCCTTCATTTGAAAAGCAGGTCTCGGCTTTTAACTGGGTCCAGCAGAGACACAGACATTATGTGACTCTGTGACCAGGACTGTCCATCATGAAATGTGACATTTGTTGTGTCAAATTATGGAGTGGGACACGTGCAGCAGCGTTCTACTCTTAAACTAAAGTGGTACACCCAAGACCAGGCTCAAGATGGTGCAGACAGCACAAGTGAATCACATGAGCTGGTAAAACAGACGCCAGGGCGCCTCTATTACTGCCTTTACGTCTCCCCCTCACCAACACCTATGAATTCATAAGCAGTGCCTTACGACTGGTTCATAGAGGAGGAAAAAGCACAGGCTTTTTTCAGAGGTAAGTCTACAAGGTTATTATGTCCCCAGCCAAGAAGAAGAGATCACTGCTTTATTACAGTCCCACTTAGGGGTGTCCCTAAATGACAGTAGGGGAGGGAAATTCTCCCACTGAGCAAAACTTCAGGCAATAATTTGTGCTCCACTTTTTGTAGAAGGAGAGGTAGATGGGTACAAATCTAAACTAATCTTTCGTTAATGGCTACTGGGTTGCCCAGCTAGTGAGGGATCTTGAGAAATGTGAAGATTGATGACAACACGAACTGAAGGAAAGGTACATGGATGGACGTGGTGGCCATGAACATGCCTTGCTCAGCTCCCCAGCTCCACAGAGCATAACTGACTGATGGCTTGAGCTCTTGCTCTTCTGGATTCACCACCACAGTCCTGCCCAGGCCACACTTCCCAAATGCTACACTAAGCCGGTGACTTTGCACAATGGCTTATGCATGCAGACCCATACCTGCAGACACAGGACCTTTTAAATGAAGTACTTTGGTTCAAGAACTCCCCATCAGCCTGGGCAAACTTTTCTGGAATTGCACTGCGGTCTGATACACTTTATACACATTGCCCCTTCCTTCTTACTCTCTTTCAGAAGTGTCAGCGTTGCATTTCCCCACTGCCTTTGCATTTCCCTTCCTTTTTTTCTTCACAGGTATTTCCCCAATAAATCTATTGCATATTGTGGGGGGCTGTATTTTAATATTTTAATATCCAAAAATATCAGGTCATAATCCTGAAATCTGTAAATGTACCTTATTTCGAAAAAGGTGTCTTTACAGCTGTGGTTAGTTGAGGATTTTGAGATGAGGAGAGTATCCTGGATTACCCAGGAGGGCCCTAAGTGCTATCACAAATGCCCTTATAAGAGAGAGGCCAAGAAAGATCTGACATAAACACAAGCAGAGGGAAAGCAACAGCAAGAGAGAGATTTGAAGCTGCTGGTAATGGAAGGTGTGCCAGCAGCCAGTGGCAGCTGGAAGAAGCTGGGGACAGATTCTCCCCCAGAGCCTCCAGAGGAAGTGTGGTTCTGCCAACAGTTTGACTTCAACCCAGGGAAACTGATTTTGGAACTTCTGGCCTCCAGAACTGCAGAAGAATAGACATGTGTTGTTTGAAACTACTCAATTTACAGTAATTTGTTAGAGCAGCCATAGAAAATTAATACATATGTCTAATTCTGTCTCGGTGCGAGCTACTAACTAATACAAATGGTACCACCCATAGTCCAAGAAAAGAGTCAATGAGTTTTGGGGGTGAGTTCAGTCACTGCCCAGCAGGCTAAGACGATGCCATACTGAGTGGTATATGGGGCATGGACAGTCCCTGGCCCAAAGCAGCCCAATTGCTAATGGTCACCCCAGATGACCTGGAAGGCATTTGGAAGATCAAGAGGAACAATACCTACAAAGACAGCAGAGATGGTTGGTTACTGATAAATTGTATTGCTTACCAGAAAGGAATCATAAGAAACTGAACGTTGCTAAAAAGCAGTTAAGGGCTAAGTGAGAGAACCATTGGCCTCTTTAATAGCTTACAAAGTGGAAAAGAAGACACAGCTGAGCAGCAAGTTGCAGCTCTGAAAGTTAAAGGTGCAGAGCTCCACAGATGATTCAATAGTCAAGGAAAGTCTGTGGTGGAAAACCAGGGGACCCTGATGCAGAGGTCCCTGTGCTGGAAGATGTAACAGAGGCTTCTTCCATGTAAAGCAACAGGTGCCCCTCTCGGAAGCTGCCCTCACTTCCTCTCCTGGTTGCCAGCCTGATGACTAGGGTTAAGTCCAAGCATAACTTGCACAGGGACAAGCCGGGCACAGCAAAGGAGGAAGGAGGCTAAACACCCGAGGGGCAGCAACACCAACGGGAGCCAGGAGAGTGCATCTGGCCTTGGACTGAGAGGGCCCTTAACCAAAGGGCCGGAATATAAGACTGGATAAAGTAGGATAGATTGATTTGGAGCACTTTCGCAGGGAATGAGATCTAACAACCTGGCAGGAACCTCAGGGAGTGGGTGCATTTGTTACCAGAATGGCTCCTGGAAGTCTGAGAAAGTGATGGCCCACGCTAACAGATGGTAAAGAATACAGGGGCTGAGAGAAGTGGTGTGCTGGAATAAATGTAAGGCTAGAATACTCATCAGAGGATTATGTTCCACTGGAAGAATGGGACATCAAGTAAAGAACTATTCAGCAAGGCCATGAGGAATGCACTGGTCTGGGCACCAGCATCCCTAGGCAGTTCTGTGGTGGACTTCTTTGCAGGGCAGGGCTGACTGGGAGAGGTGGCCACAGAGCTGGGTTTGTTACTATCTGTGGGGATGAGAGTCCAGGAGGTGGGGCTTAGCAGCAGATGCCAGGAGGCCACAATTACCTGGACAGCTGGCAAGGCCAGAGAGGCAGCCCAGGGGCTTTGACCGGCTGGCAGTTGTTAATAGAGCTTCACCCCTCTAGAGGTAAGATAGAAATAGCTCATGCAGCTCAATATCAAAAAAACAAACAATCCAATCCAAAAATGGGCAGAAGACCTAAATATACATTTCTCCAAGGAAGATATACAGATTGCCAACAAAGACATGAAAGGATACTCAACATCACTAATCATTAGAGAAATGCAAATCAAAACTACAATGAGGTATCACCTCACACCGGTCAGAATGGCCATCATCAAAAAATCTACAAACAATAAATGCTGGAGAGGGTGTGGAGAAAAGGGAACCCTCTTGCACTGTTGGTGGGAATGTAAACTGATACAGCCCACTATGGAGAACAGTATGGAAGTTCCTTAAAAAACTAAAAATAGAACTACCATATGACCCAGCAATCCCACTACTGGGCATATCTCCTGAGAAAACCATAATTCAAAAAGAGTCATGTACCACAGTGTTCATTGCAGCACTATTTACAATAGCCAGGACATGGAAGCAACCTAAGTGTTCATCGACAGATGAATGGATAAAGATGTGGCACATATATACAATGGAATATTAGTCATAAAAAGAAATGAAATTGAGTTATTCATAGTGAGGTAGATGGACTTAGAGTCTGTCATACAGAGTGAAGTAAGTCAGAAAGAGAAAAACAAATACTGTATGCTAACACATATATATGGAACACCCCCCCCCCAAAAATGGTTCTGATGAACCTAGAGGCAGGACAGGAATAAAGATGCAGACATAGAGAATGGACCTGAGGACATGGGGAGGGAGAAGGGTAAGCTGGGACGAAGTGAGAGAGTAGCATTGCCATACATACACTACCAAATGTAAAATAGATAGCTAGTGGGAAGCAGCTGCACAGCACAGGGAGATCAGCTCAGTGCTTTGTGACCACCTAGAGGGGTGGGTTAGAGAGGGTGGGAGGGAGAAGCAAGAAGGAGGGGATATGGGGATATATGTATACATATAGCTGATTCACTTTGTTATACAGCAGAAACTGGCACAACATTGTAAAGCGATTATACTCCAACAAAGATGTTAAAAATATATATATATAACTGTATTTTAATCTTGTTATTGCTTCAGTACACAGGAATTGTGTAAAGCATTACAGCAGATTATGTTTAAATTGGGTGTGCTGAAGATTAGGAAAAAGATAGTGGTTATTTTTCCTAAATAAAATACCTTTCTTCTCCTCCACAGAAACCCTTTTTTTTTTTTAAGAATAACACAATTTAATTCCAGGGTAAGGGAAGACTGTCTTAGAAAATACAGGAGCCATAAATGAAGCAGTAGAAGACTCCAACTACATAAAAAGATAGTTATTTTTATTGTAACAGCACCACAAAGAAAGTCAAAAACAAATGATCGATATGATCCAGCAATTCCACTCCTGGGCATATACCCAGGCAAAATTATAACTCAAAAAGATACATGCCCTGGTGGCCCAGTGGTTAAGAATCTGCCTGCCAATGCAGGGGACATGGGTTCAAGCCCTGGTCCAGGAAGATCCCACATGCTGCGGAGCAGCTAAGCCCGTGCACCACAACTACTGAGCCTGCGCTCTAGGCCCGTGTGCCACAACTACTGAGCCTGTGCGCCTAGAGCCCATGCTCTGCACCACAGTGAGAAGCCCATGCACCGCAACAAAGAGCAGCCCCCGCTCACCGCAACTAGAGAAAGCCCGCGTGCAGCAACAAAGACCCAACGCAGCCAAAAAAAAAAAAAAAAGATACATGCACCCCTATGTTCATAGCAGCACTATTCACAATAGCCAAGACATGGAAGCATCCTAAATGTCCATCGGCAGGTGGATGGATACAGAAGATGTGGTATATATACATACAATGGAATATTACTCAGCCATTAAAAAGAGTGAAATAATGCCATTTGCAGCAACATGGATGGACCTAGAGATCATGAAGTAAGTCAGAGAAAGACAAGTACCATATGATATCACAAATGTGGAATCTAATATGACACAAGTGAACTTATCTACAAAACAGAAAGAGACTCACAGTCATAGAGAACAGACTTGTGTTGCCAAGGGGGAAGGGGGTAGGAGATGGATGAATTGGGAGTCTGCGATTAGCAGGTGCAAACTATGATACAGAGAATGGATAAACAACAAGGTCCTACTGTATAGCACAGGGAACTGTATTCAATATCTTGTAACAAACCATAATGGAAAAGAATGTGGAAAAGAATATATATATGTATAACAGAGTCACTTTGCTGTACAGCAGAAATTAACACAACATTGTATACCAACTATACTTCAATAAAATAATACTTTTAAGGAAAAAAAAAAAAGATAGACATGCAGCCAACGATGGTGCTACTTAACCTCTACAATCAGGTAAAAAGGCAAGAACAGAAGGGCAGGAGGGTGAGTGTGGTCTCTCTAATAAAAAGTCACAGTCTTACTCACTCCCCAAATCTGCGCCAGTTTTCAGATCCAGAAAACATTAACTGAAGAGATGGGCTAGATCAGTCCCACTTTAAAGAAACTGAGGCATGGGCAAGATAAACATCTTGCCCAAGATCACACAGCTAGTGTGTCAAGGAATAAGCCCAGGAAAATAAATTTGCAAACTTCTGATAAAATGTTAATATGTGAAGGAATCAATAAAGTAGATGAATAGTCACAAAAATATGCAAAGGAATGCAAGTGACAAATACATGGAAAAATATAGTAATCGAAGGAACATAAAACAGTGTGCTATTGTATTAAACTTGATTAATAAATATTTTAAATTATAATATGCTGAGCTAAAATTCAGGAGTATATAAACTAGCACATTATTTCTGGAGGTAATTTTCAGTATATTTATAAAACACCTAAATTTGGGGAATCTTTTGACCCATAAATTATACACTTAAGAATTTATTATACATAAATCATCAGATACTTGCATAAGAGTTTATTTACAAAGACAATAATTGAGCGTAAAATATAACAGGAAAATTAGAAAAAATACCCTAATGTTAAAAAAAAGATTGGTAAAAACATGATATCATCATATAATGGAATAACATAAAGCCATTAAAATCATAATATTGAATAATATTCAAAGCCATAAAAATGTTCACAAAACATTGTTAGGTGGGAAATGGTGAATTTAAAAGAATTTTTATATTGGTGTGCAGGAGTTTTTATCCAAAGAATAAATGAAACTTTAGTAGAGATTCATATAATTGGGGGTAGCTAGATCTCAGAGATCAATACCCTCATTTTCTGATGAATCTACTGAAACCCAGAAAAGTTAATATTTTAAAGTAGATACAAAAGAAATAGACTGAGAGCAATTTTGCATCCAAAAAAATTGTGTGTGTGTGTCTATGAAAGAATTATGAGTTCGTGCCAAATGTCACTGGTGCTTATCTACCTGTGGTGCAAGTATGGGTAAATAATTATTTCATATATTAAGTTTTCTCTATATCCATTACTTTTGCAATGAACACGTAGGAAAAACCAAGAAACGTTACTTTTTAAAATTTGTTCAAAGAATTAACATGTGGTTAAAAGCCCTCTGTTCCACATGCTTCTCAAGATTTGCCTGTACATAGCTGACAGTTCTCAGGTGGCACTCATTAGCATTCACACAAATCCTTTAAGGATCAAAATTACCTTCATCTGGATGCAATCTAATTTTTTTTTAAGATCTGAAACAATAATCCCATTGCATGAGTACGGGACTAGATTATATGTACACTGATGAGTACGTGAGTAAGTCTGAATATTGGAATCAATAAAACAGAATAGCATTCATGTGGCATACTTAGCTTTATATCTAATCATTATTTTACTGCTCAATAAATAAACCTAAGTTAAAATTAGGTCACAAAAGTACTATAATTAGTATAATTTGTACTCTAGTTAGTATAAATTTTGATCCTTATGTTGTACCTATTATGAGCACAGATTTCCAGTTTTCCCCAGTGGCATTTACTGTTTAGTTCTCTTCACCATCATCATCAGTAAAATTGCCCTCACACTGACACTGTGCTGATACATTAGATAAAACAGGACCTGGAGTTCCAGCGCCACTGACTGCACCTCACACCCTAGCACTGATGTTGTATATGCTCAGATCCATCAGTGCTCTCCCAGACCCATTACCACAATCAGAAGTCTTTGCCTACCTAATAACTGGACCACCCCGACATATCCAGGATCTCCGGGCAACAGAGGGCTAAGGCCCTAGGAACTTAGGAGAATGAGGCCATGGTTTATCCAGAGTGTTATTTCAACCAATACAGGCAGATGTGGGTGGTGGGAGAAGGTCAAATGAGTAATGGCTCTGCATCTCTGGCACTTGAGAATTTAAGAACTGAGACCTCAGAAAAGATAGACTTGCAGTAAAGAACATGGAAGACAGAGGCTAGCCCAGGGAACTTACTTCTAATCTAAGGCATTCTAAAAGACTACAGTGGTTTTACCTTCAGGGTCAGTCTTAAGGCCAATTTAATTCAGAGATAAAGAGGGCACTTGCCAAAAAATATTTCTAACCATTCATGCCTAAAATTATTTTACATGCACAAAGAAAGTCTTTATTCCCCAATGAGAGAAACACAGTAAAATACTAATACCAGGAAGAGTTCATCTGAAGATTAAGTGGATATTGTATACAGATTAAGAAAATTCTAAGGCTGGAACTGAGAGATCAATTACAGCAATGTTTTCATTTTATGATGAGCCCACTGAAACCCAGAAAGCTATATTACACAGCGTATAAGTAGATTGTGTGATAATTTTCTAAATCCCAAAACACTAGAACCAGAAGTAAGCTTGAAACTTTAAAGAGATTTTTCTAGGGCAAAAATAATAAATGTAAATTTTCTGTACTGATATGCTAATTTAATTGAACCTGTAACCCTGCAAATGTCATTGAAAAACAAGGGTTTAGATAACTATAAAATGATAGACCCCCCAGTAGATTATTAGGGAAATTTGGTGCTATTTGAGATTGATATTATGATGTATTCTAAAGACCTCTGGACAAGAGTTAAAAGATGTGGGTTCTCTTCCTATTCCACTAACCCACTGTTATGGTCCTTGACAAACAAGATAATGGACCTTTTAGGAGCTCCTCCAGTCCCTTGAGTGTAAGATAGACGGCTTGATCTGCAAAGCCAAATTCCACACAATTCTATAAAAATCACATTTTCAGTAAATTTCTTGAGGGCTCAGTCTACAAATACTTCATTGTCTACGCCTTTGATCTTACCCACTAAGAACATCTTATGATTCTTACATAAACAACAACAACAAAAAACCAGATCATTCAATCAATAGATCAATACTATTACCTTTATCAAAATTGTCTGAGATCTCATATAGCAGACTCTAAAATGATGCATACTGTAAATCTCTGATACCAACTTAGTAAATACTATAGTGATAAAATTCTAATAAAAAATGATGAAATGTCCCACAAGAAAGAGACAGCAGCAAAGATACAATAACCACTTATCCCCACGAATGATGAGCTTATAAATTACAGACCTGGCCTGGTAATGCCTATGAAAATTTTCATAACTAAAGATTAAAAATCAAGATTTTTAAAAAATTCCTTTTGTAATTATAATCGACCAGAAAGGCTTCTAATCAACACTGACTTCAAGCAAGATTCTGCATGCTGGCTCTTTAAATACCTAGTCAATCAAAACATTTTTTTAATAAATCACAACTTCTGCTTAAATTTTATAATCATATCAGGACTTATAAGATGAGTTTTAATTCTTCCCTTGAACCTCCATGACAAAATTCTTTAAAAATGGTTTTCAGAGACTTGACATTGCCAAATTTGCACTGTCCCTTCCTCACCCTCTCTCTAACAGTCAAGGAGGCTCATAGTAAACTGGGTGGTGCCATGCATATTAGACCGATACCTCCCGCTCCAGAAACAAGGACACACAAACGGTAGCCTCTGACCCACAGGTTAAGCTGGGCCTAATATGAAAGAAATTTTTTCTAAGAATATTGGAAAGAAAAATGTCTAATCTTATACCAGTTATTCAAAGAGTAAGCATTATTCATTAAAATACTTAACTATCTGGAAAAAATAATAACTGAAGTATTCCTAAAGGTTTTTTTTTTTTTTTTAAATGAATCATTTTAAGTTTAAAGAAAGTGAATGGAATTCTCTCTTTCTTGTTAATTTATCCGGCAATATTAGAGTCTCAAGAGCATTGATTTCCATCAAACACCTGTTCTTCCTGAAAGCTGGTACATTCCCACACATTTATCAAGAAATTGTTCCAGTTTCTCAGCTTTCCTCATTTACAGTTTCAGGGCAAGATCCTGACAGCGGTTTCTGCACATAAGTCTACCTGACTTCAGAGGGAGTCCTGCACACAACTCGGCAGTGCAAAATGACCCCAGCTTAGCAGACCATGCCCCTCTTACATAATTTATAGTTTCCAGTTCCCAACTTTTTATTTCCTAAATCAGTTGCTCAGCTCTTTTGAGATTTCTCCCTATATTCTCTAATATTTTAAAACATAAAGTTCAAAAATGATTTTTAGTTTAATATTGATTTAATATATCTTTAATACACAGTCATTATGGCCTCAGGTGCCTAGAAGTTCCAACCACTTACTGGCACTGACTTTCCAAAAGAAAAATTATAAATTATAATAGTCTCAAGATTAATTCAGTTTATCGCAATAGAATTAATAAGAGCAAGTAGTTGTATACTTTTATTCTGTTGCCGACAGGAGTAAGTATGATTTGTTCTTTTCACAGGAATTTGTCATTTGGGAGGAGTGCTGCTTCAAGTAACAAAATATGCGAATTAAAGTGGCTTGAACATTAAGGATAGTTTAGTAATTCACTCATCAAGACTTTTTGAAGTAGAAGTTTTAGAGTTGGTTACTTTAGCTGCTCAAAAATATCAGGACTCCGGTTGGCTTCCCTGCTACTTTGTTGGCTCTCCCCTCATGGTCACAAAATGACTGCAGCACCTGCAAGCCTCTTGCTCTCAGACTACACCTCCCAAGGCATGAAAGAAGAGTGTGGGCTTCAGTTTATGGTTTATTCCCTGGAGGTAGGGGGCATGAGTGGAACTCCACCTTTATCTGCTCACATTTCAATCACATCCCTGAAGAAAATCAGGATTTTGTTTGCAATGAAGTGGAGTTGGTAGTGTCTACAGCTGGAACTCCTTGCTCACCCACAACAGAAGCCATGTTTATCAGGTATTTTGTGTGACTACTCTTGGGGTCGTCACATATGTCCAGAAAGTTCCCAACAAATATGCACAGTATGTATGTGTAGGGCGGTGATGCCCAGGCCCTCAACATCCTTTTGCTCCAATCAAGAACCCCATTTTTAAATAAGGCACCATAGTCAGATATATTGAGATGACTTATGGAATACCTCAAAAACGGCTTGTTATCTTCACTTTATCATTAAACCTACCACTAGTACGTATTTTACTTAACTATGCATCCACTCACATGAACGCCAATGGTATAGACTTTGAAAAATATTCAATATGCTTGCAGTGAGTGCCTTTTATGGTATGTGAATGATACCTTAATAAAGCTGTACCACCACCACCCCCTCCAATAAAAGGTAATGGAGCTTCTGCATTGGTGCTCTCTCTCGGAATATTTGCCCTTGGAACCAGCTATGATGTTGTGAGGAAAACCCAGGACTGATGTAAAGGGTACATATAGATGTTCCAACCAAAACCCCACTAGACCCTCAGCTGACAGCTAGCATCACCTGCCAGACAGGAGAGTGAACAAGCTTCTAGATGATTCCAGCTTCCACTGAGGCTCCAGATATCATGGAGCAGAGACAAGTCATCCCTCTTGTGCCCTATCTGAATTGCTGACCCACAGAAACCATGAGAGATAATAAGTGATGATTGTTGCTTTAGGCCACATAGTTTTGAAGTCATTTGTTACACCAATAGATAACTGACACTAATGAAATCACAACACAGATTTAAAATGAAATGTAAAATGAAAAGGTCTCTGGAGTAGTAAGTATACAATTGGGGAATGAACTTACTTCTCACAATAAATCCACGAAAATTCAGGGAGTCAAGAAGGGCTTACGGCTGTGATACGCTGAATGGGTGGGCACGAGCTACAGTCAATAAACTAAGTGACTTTGTTAGAGAGAATGGGAAGGTAGCCATGGGTGTAGACTGGTTAGACAAATCTCCCAGTTTGGGAGCCCCACTCTGTCACAGTTAGCTATGTAGCCTTGGACAAGAAACCTCTATGAGTCTGTTTTCTTATATGAAAACTAGGTGTTTGGGAAGATTAAACGAGATGATGCATATTAAATACTTAGCCTACGGCCTGACCCGGAGTCAAAACAAAAAGGATCTAAAATACAGGAATGGAAGAAGAAAGTTGACTATTATTCTTCCATTTCAGTTATGCATGTTTGCAGTCTGAGAAGCTCATCAGTAAGCCAGCAGGTTAATAAGCAGCTTCAAGCAGCCGTGGCCTGCTACTGATGACCAGAGAGCACATCAGGAATCGGATTCATCTGATATGGACATCTTCGGTTGCACTTCCCTGAATGACTTGAGATGTAAACAAAAAGGGAGGTTGACCTCTGGTAAGAAACAAGCACGCGTTTGGAACTGTGCATTCTCACTGTGTCATTCTGCTACTTTAAGGGCATCAGCAAAGAATGCCATCTGAGGACACTTATAAAATAAAGAACATCTTTCTAAGATTTAATGTAGAGTCTTATCTGTATCTTACCTGTCTTGCTGTCCCTAGCGCCTTATGTGATTCCTAGATCACAAGAGGCACGCAATAAATGTATGCTGAGCTGAATTTAAGTACCAGGTCAGAAAGTAGTCTCAGAACCTTCAGAAGAATACTCTACAGACCATTGAGGATAAAGAAGTGATGTTTCTCCCCTAAGCCCAATAAAGCCACACTATACCTGCTGCTGTACTTTTCTCACTCCCTCCGGGCCTTTTCCAGCTAAGACTACACAGCTTAGCAATGGTAAATAAGTACAAAATCTCTGCAGCACGATGGTCGAGTTCAAATCCTAGCTCTACCACTTTTCTATCTGTGTTACCTTGGGCCAGGTCACTTACCCTCTCTGCGCCTTAGTACTTCATTTGCAAATGGAGAATAGCAGTGCCTACCTGTTAGGGTTATTGTGAGGAATAAATCCATAAGCATTTGTAAAGTAAATAGATTGAAGCAATCACATGAGAAGCAGCCAATAAATGACAGTTGTAATGACAGGCATCCAATCTGTTATTGTCCAAGGCATGCAGCCCAGGCAAGGTCCTAATTCCCCTCCCCTTTGCCAAACTGGTTGAGAAGCCACACAGATGTGACAACAGAGAATGTTCTTTGCACTCACACAATCTGAGAAGGATGACTGGAGAGGATTTTCTTTCCACCAGAGGTCTAGCCAGTGTGGATGCTGAATCACACTGACGGTCCTTGGAAAGCCCAGCTGTGAACAAAAACACAGTCTTGTTTTATTTTGTGAGCATTTTCCTGCCAGTTTGGTTTTGATTAATGCCAAATACGTCCTGAATATTCAACAAGCCCTTGATTTTTTGTCAGCAAATTATTCTGTCTTACCATCTTCCCCCAAATCATCACTAGCCACACTGAGGAACACCTCATTTTATGTATTTTTAAATAATGTATTATAAAGGCTTGAAATGCTGCCACCTAGAGACAAGTATTTCATAAAATTTACGAAGGCAGTGATGGTGAAAGACCACTAAAATAGAACTTGGACATGCATTCTAAGTATTATTTTAAAATTCTATAAAGTAAATTGGTTATTTACCTACTTTGTGTAAAATAAATAGGATCAAACAAAAAAAGGGAAAGTAATTCAAAGGAGAAATAAATAGCATCCTTCATACTTAATATTTTTAAGCCAGTTTTCTATCACAGGCAATGTGCTAGAATAATCCTTCACTCAGAACACAATAGGAATGAACAGGAGTGAGAACATCTTGCTTTTTAGCCTACCACCCATGCCTAGGGGTCGAAGTACCACCTGCTGTACCCTGATAAACCATATACTTCCTCAGGAAAGCACAGACCAGATGGTGTATGCATGGGGTAGTTCCTAGAGCCTTAGCATCTCTCTCGTGTCTCTCTCTGTGCACACACCTTTGGGTAAACTACTTTTAGTGTTCAAGGGTTGACATTACAAATGTCATGAGGATCAGAAATTTTTTAATTTGTTATTTCCATCCCACAAGAAAGAATGTTTACTAATACTATCCATTATACAAAGAGGAAAAACTCCAACCATAAATATATCAAAGTTTTCTACATTTTCCATTACTATGTGACCAGCGCCTCCTGTCCAGCCTTCAAATCTCTCTTGCTGACGTGTCGCTTTTGGAAACTATTAATGTTTTTGATTCTTGTTAAGCGAACTTTATTTTTTCATTGTTTTCACCATTAATCCTTCCCTATATTCTGGTCCACTTTGTATTCATCTACAAACTCCAGAAGTAGAATCATTCCATATGTGCGATTGCCCCACCTACAATGAGAATAGAATAAAATAGTCATGGAAATATCAGAGATATTTTTAGGTCATTTGGTAGAAAAGTGTTACATTTAGGAAAAATATTTTAAAAATTTAACTCTCAAGCAATATTTTAGCTACAGTCCAACATGTAGTTGGAAATCTGAAAGGGATGAAAGTCCGCATGCCTATCATTAGACTCTGGCAACCCAGTTTCCCAATTATCCCCAAGAAGTGGTATGATCACTACAGCTCCCCCCATTTAGTGGCTGAACTCTCATATAGTATATAGTGCATTCAGAGATGAGATAAAAACTTGGATCTCTATGTTCACAACACGATATGATTTGATTATATGTGTCAAAATTCAACCACAAAAAATTATAGATTTCAATTAGGAACAGGCATCACAGTAAGATAATACTGTATCACATTTGTTCTGGAAGGCTGGATCAAGAACAAGAAAAACATAGGTGATGAAAACTTTCTCTATTTTTTTCTCCCTATATTATCATGGTTTTGCTCTGCTACAGTCAAACTCGGGACTATTCCATTCTTTTGAAGAAAATGCAAATCAGGTTCTAGTTTTGCAAACTCCATACTGAATTGAGTATTTGAAGCAATTTTATGGTATCTTTTATGTAGTGCTGTTGAATGCCTTTTGTTAATATTCTACTTCAAATAGGTAGACAATATATATGAGGAAAGGATTCATAAGCTATGTGAAGTTGCAAAAAAGGGAAAATATAAGGAAGCACAGCAATGTATTCCTGAGATCAAACACCCAGACACACACACACACACACACACACACACACACAAATGTAAGTGAAAATAATCAGAAATAGAGAGTCATGGCAAAGTAGGACATCTCTAAACCATTGAGAGATGCAGATAAAAGTCAACATGTGAATACTTGCTTACTCACCCCTCACATTTATAAGTGGAAAGCTTCCATTTCATAGAAATTAAAATTTATTCATGTGAAATCTCAGAACAAGAAGAGGATGGAGGACAGAATAAAACTTTTTCCATCTCTGAATGGCTACTCTCTCCACTCTCCTTAAAAGTTAGTTGAGAATTAGAATTTATCTATGGTGGGAATGGCCTGGCCAAAGGATATGTCCAGATTCTAATAAGCAGGATACTTTTTGCAGGAGAATTTTCCCTAATTTCTTTTAATGGTTCTTCTAAAGCTATATTGTATTTAAGAGCAGAAAATAGTTCAAAAGCTATACCTTAAAAATTACTAAACTTTGTTTGCATATAAAATTACCTTGACGCATACAATGATTCATTCGTTTAAAGGTCAGTAATTCTGACCATCTACGAGGTATCCAAACTGTATTCGATTTGTAGAATTCTGGATAATATTGAATGATCTCTTCATTCCCCAAATCCTAATAACTCATGTGATTCAAAACAATATATAAATGCTAAAAATGAAAAGAAATCAGATTTCAATGGTTTCCTAGCATTTTCATCCATAACGGTACAATAAATCATATCCAGCCTAATGATTACCAAATTTTTCCATAAAATGATCTAACATGTAGTGTCATTTTATCATCAAATTGCAAAGTCCTATCCATACTGCTCCCAGGACCTCCTTTGATAGAGCTTCCTTGAAATACCAGGGAGACGTAAGCAAGGCCGAGCAGAATTCACAGGAAATTTCATTGACTAAGATGGCCACTAGCATCATGGGAGCAGATGATACAATATCACAAGAAAAGCTCAAAAGAAAAAATTTTTCTCTAAAGTTTTTTTTACATTAACATATCTTCTCAAATTCTCTCCCAGTTTAGCCCCTAATCCCACTTCCAGCATTTCATAATAAATAAAGCCATTATCAAGAAAAGTCAAAGAAAACAGTTTTAGATATTTTTTTGAGTTCCTTCTGATGTGCTTATCTGGCGGTGTACCATATCGCCAATTAGCTCTATAAAGTTTCCAGATTCATGCAGGTGTTCTAGATATTTTGGTACCTGAGTTTCATAAATCTTTCACAGCAAATAAATAAACATAAAAATGTACCCCCACTTTATCACAAAGAAGGTTGAAATGAGCCCAAAGTCAAAATGAAATGCAGAATGAAAGACTTTATGAGGCATTATTAATTCACTTTTATTAACAAAAAATTAAGTTTTTATAGATAGCTTCTATCCCCCATGAACAAAGGAGAGCTAATAAAGACACACCAATGACATACTTTTAAATTCTGAGCCCCTTCTCCTAGGGACCCAGTGCAGTTCATCCAAAATGAGTTCTAGGCTACTAGAAGCTACAACTATACAATTACTGACAGTTCATAACTAAGGTCACATAAATTTTCTTGACCGAAAATTCACAGATACTCAACAATGTGTAATATTCTCCTTGAAACAGTTCCATAATTAATAATATTAGCATTTCTTTATCTGCTTTTTAAAGGTAGCCTATAGTAAACGTACTTATTCTTTTCTCACATATAACTTTGCCTTATTCAAATCCTTCTCTGACTATACTAAAGGCAAAATAAGAGGAATCTTCTCCTCTCCAATCCTCGCAACTCTTCAGGATCAGATTAGTTTTCATGAACTATGTCTGCCATGTTATTTTTCTCCTCAACCACATCCGGTGGCTTCCTGGTAAAAGCTGAAGCAACCTAACCTGCCTTCCGTGCCTTCCATAGGTTTTACCCAACCTGCCTTTCCTCTCTTAGACCCTGGTGCATGGCCACTCAAAGCCTCCCTTCTACATGGGCTTGTCTGTCCTTTGTTTTCAAGCACAATGTGTTGATTCACTATGGCACAGCATTGTTCCCCAATTCTCTTCACTTGGAATGAGTTCTCATCCTTTTCTCTACCAGTCCGAACCCTACCCATGATTTCAGGTTCAGGGAAAGTCATACGTTCTCTCTGAAGTTCTCCCTAATCAGCCCATCTCACAGTTGTCTATACTTCCTAGGGACTTGTATTGCATTTATTGTCTTTGCTCACCAGTTAATATTTATCATATTCCTTGTATTTTTAATTAACTACTTGAATATTTATATATCTCTCCACACATATTTGACTTTAATAAGGATAGAGACACTCTTTTAATATTGCTTTTGAGTTTAATTGTTCTTCCCCAGTGTACTGCACATAGCAGGTGTTCAACGAATTCTTAATTCATTCAAAATAAACTCAAAGAGCAGCACAAGGGATTCATGCTATGTATAAAGCATTTCTTTCCAGAGAAACCTGCTAAGCATTGCTCCAAGTTGCCAAGAGGAATATTATCCCCTGGGTGTCATTAAAAATAGGTACACACTATTTTGTACTGGATGATATAAAGGAAGGGAATAACTCAAGAAAGAAATAACCAGGGGTGTATTGGCCCCAGTTCTCCTGTTTCATTATTCTTTAGCTATTTCAGTGCCTTCCAGGCTGTAAACACCCAAAAGAAAGATAATTTAGTACCTGGATGTGTGCTTTCATTTTCAGTGTGCAGGGAATGAAGTAAACCAGTAACAATAGTGAGTTCTACTTGTAGTTCTAAAGTTAGGCCTGACAAGTGAAAGTTCTAACATATACAACACAGCAATATCACATTATATCAGATAGTTTTCACGCTATACACCTTCTACTGAGCAATGGTAGGTAGCACCTACTACCAGTGCCTTTCTCTCTTTCATCCTTTTAATTCCATCTCTACTGTCATCAATTCTGCCTTTTGATTGGTCTGCTAGGCCATTTAAATTTAATGCAATTATTGATATGGTTGATTGAAGTATACCACCTTACTTGGTTTCTATTTTTTTTTGCTTCTCTGTTCCTCCTTTCCTGCCTTTCTTGGGAGGAAGGAGGGGTTAATCAAATAATTTTTAGTATTTTATTTTAATTTGTATATTGACTTTTTAGCTAGACCTATCTATTTGTATTATTTGGTTGTGGTTATCCTAGGGATTAATTTATCACAGTCTACTTAGACTTAATAGTGTGTTAATTAATGTAAAATTAGGAATCTTGTAGGTATAAAATTCCATTTAACTGTCTCTTATTTTTGTGCTATTTTTTATTATATTCAGCTTGTATTATAAATGTTTTACAAACCTCAGTCAGTTATCTTGTAAAGGAAATAAAGGAAGAAAAAAGTCATCTTTTATATTTATGTATATATTTGCCATTCCCTGTCCTCTTCTTCCTTATAGTAGATTCAGTTTTCATCAGGTGTTATTTCCCTCTGGCCTAAAGGACATTCTTTAGTATTTCTTGAAAGCACAGGCCTGATGATAACTAATCCTCTCAGCTTTCATTTACCTGAAAACATCTATATTTTGCCCTCATTTCTGAAGAATATTTTCACTGAATATAGAATCATAGATTGGTGGTTCTATTGTTTTTAATTTCAATACTTTAAAGATGCCATTCTATTGTCTTCAGTCCTCCAATGTTTCTGCTGAGAAGGCAGCTACCATTCAGATCATTGTTCTTGTATATATAAAGTGTCTTATTTCTCTGACCACTTCCAAAATTTAAACTTATGTTTGCTTTCCAAAACTTTGACTATGATGTGCCTAAAGTGTGGTTCTCTTTATATTTATCCTGTTTAGAGTATTCTGAGCTTCCTGGATCTGTAAATTGATGTTTTTCACTTAATTTGGGCCATTATTTCTTCAAACTTGTTTCTTCCCCATTCTATGTCTTCTCTTTTTCTGGAATTCAAATTAGACATATATTAGATCAATGGATGTTATCCCAGAGGCCACTGAAGCTGTGCTATTTTTTCCCAGTCTTTGTTTTCCTTCTATTCTTCAGATTGGATAATTTTTATTGTCTTGTCCTCTAGTTACTGACTTTCTTCTGCTTCATCCAATTTCCTGTTAAGCCAGCTCAGTGATTTTTTTTCATTTCAGAAACTGTACTTTTCAATTCTAAAATTTCTTGTTTTGTATAGATTTTCTTTCTTTACTGAGATTTCTCATCTCTTCACTCTTTATAACCATCATTTCCCTTAGGTCATTTAAAATGTTTATAAAATCAAGTTTAAAGTCGTTGTATGCTAATTTTCACATCTGATTCATTTGCTTTCCCCCACCTCCTTTATTGTAAGTCACATTCTTCTGCTTCTTTGCACATCTAGAATTTTTTATTTTATATCAGGCATTGTGTTCCAGTGTAGAAATGCTATAATCTATTCTCTTCCCCAGAAGACCATTGATTTTTCTTGTGGAAGTGAGTTAAATTACTAGATGATCACCTAGAACTTGTGGAGGCTTGGTGTTAGGCTTTGATAGGGTAGGGAGGTGCAAAACCCTGGGGGTTCACCAAACTCCCTAATTTGAAAGAACTCAAACTCCAAACTCTGTCTTTTCTGCTTTGAGAAGAATCTAACATCTCTATTCACTTTTTCATCCTTTCAGCTACTACTTTCTAGTGGATTTCTTGGAGTCTCCCCCATGATTGCATAGTCCAGAAGTCACCCAAGTATTTGAAGAGAATTCTTCATATTTTTGTGTCTCCTTCTCTAGGAATTCCTCCTTTACAGTGTGTCCTCCTAAATTTTCTGTCACTCTGGCATCCTTGAACACCAACCTTTCATTTCTCAAGCCAATAAGATTCTGGCTTTCTGCTTAAGTCTAGATGTTCTATATTATGCAGTGATTTGTGTAAAAAAAAGGGAGGTCATATAAATGTGAATCTCATCTGTGCATATGGGTGTCTTCTTTTAAGGGCTAAATCCTCTCTAAGTTCTGTCTGTTTCTGGTTACTACAATGCCTTCAAATTATATACACACAAACATACACACACATATGTATTACAATTGTTATCTGTGGAAAGGTCAGTCCAGTTATCTGCAATAACTGAGATTACTCTTCTAACACCCTTGTATGGCTTCTCATTACACCTAGAATTGTACCCAGAATTCCAAATGTGACCTTTAATAACTTACGTAATCTGTCCCTGTCTGCTTCTTTCATGCCATCTTACCTGCTCTCTTATTTGCTCATTAGGTTTTGGTCGCACCTGAAATCCTTGAACTTAGCAAACAACATACCTGCTCGGGGATTTCAGACATGATTTTCCCACTACTAGATCAGTGTCTCTCTTACTCCTTATATGGATAATCGCACTTAACCTTCAAGTTTTCACCCACGTGTCACTGCCATAAAGACAGTAGAGCTGATTCCATAAATTATGTTAGTTGAGTACTACATTATGAAGGATGAAAGCCTAGTACCTTTCTCCTTATTGGCTTAGAGAAAACTGGCAATCCAGATTCAATCCACCACCGCTACCACTACCACCATACCTTAAAAGCAGAGGATCGCAGGATTCCTTTCTTGGGTGACCATGCCTAGGGTAAAGACCTAACAGATCCCTCATCACTAGCACTCCACTGTAAAACTGCCCAGTTGGATCACGCTACAGAGAAGCCCACCGGTTGATAGTCCAACCTACACATATGCAGAGAGAGCTTCCTGTCAGTTTTAGTGTCTCACTCTGAAATGTGAGTAGTCAGTCAGGGACGACCAGACTGTTGAGGAAAAATCCAGGATAAAGGGCAGAGAACAAGACAATCTGCAAAAAGGAACGTGCAGAAACCAGAAATGCTAGAGAAAAACCAGCGACTGTCATACAGAGTGAAGTAAGTCAGAAAGAGAAAAACAAATATCGTATATTAACACATATATGTGGAATCTGAAAAAATTGGTATAGACAATCTTATCTACAAAGCAGAAATAGAGCCACAGTTGTAGAGAACAAACGTATGGATACCAAAGGGGAAGGGGGGTGGGATGAATTGGGAGATTGGGATTGACATATATACACTACTATGTATAATACAGATAACTAATGAGAACCTGTTGTATAGCACAGGGAACTCTACTCAATGCTCTGTGGTGACGTAAATGGGAAGGAAATCCAAAAAAGAGGGGACATATGTATATGTATAGCTGATTCGCTTTGTTGTACAGTAGAAATTAACACAACATTGTAAAGCATCTATACTCCAATAAAAGTTACCAGAATTTAAAAAAATTTTTTTAAAACCTCTCATTAATGTCCTCAGAACTAAGCTTTGCTTCTGTAACAGAATATAATAGGAAATTTCAACTGAGGCACAAAGATGAGGTGAACACTGGATACTAAAATGAGTTAAGGGATAATATCCAGTAGAACTTAAGTGTGTCAAAGTGGTGTGGTCGAGAATTAGATACTAATTATTCTAAAACTCACATGGAGAGGATTAATGGGTTATCGGTGGGGTTGGAAAGAGAATTTGGGGAGAGAGTTGCTGAGATGCTGTGAACCTAGGGGAAGACAGAGGATCTTCAATAGAAGCACCTAGAGGGCTTGATGTGTGCCCAGAGTTAGGGGAACCCAAAGGACTGATGACTGACTCCTGCCCAGGGACTCTGAAGGGCAAGAGGAGGAAAGGTGCTACTGCTTTACAGTTTGCTTTCATAAGGATGCATGTCTATTTCCTGTGGGCAGATGTGGCCACAGATGAAAAGGAACAAGCTTGGGAGTTGTCATAGATCCTGTCCAAAACTGTCATCTAATAGGGGAAACAGGCCTCAGCAGATGAGAAATTGGAGGTAGACAGTTACACTCCTGGTGGCTGACTGCTTTATTCAAGGGTGTGACTGCTTGAATAGAGTACATTATTCTAAGCCAAGAGAGAGTCATACCAAGGAGCTTGGTCTCTAAAGAATTCACTAAACTGTTCATGAGGGGGGAAAAAATCCAGCATTAAATCACTTCTAGGCCCACATGAAGTCATCTTTGGATAGAACTAGTAGTGAAATGATTGCCCAGTTGTACAAAGAATACAGCCAAGGTGTTGGTGGAATTCATGTTGATACGAATACATGCCATTCTTCCTTTTTATATAAGTTTCTCCAAAGGATAATTAAAGTTACTTTATTAGAAAGGATAGGAGACCAAACATTCATATTGCATTTCCTATATTCCAGGTACTTTCTATAAACTCCATATTAATTCATTTGGCCTTCTCAACAACCTTATTAAAAAGATGATGTTATTATCACCATTTTACAAATGAAGAATCTGAAGCCCAGGAAGGTTAAGTATTACTAAAGTCACATAGCTGCTAAGTGGCATAGCCAGGGTTTAAGAACCTTAGTCTGGCTCCATAGCCTGTGCTCTTAATCAATATATTTTACAGTTAGCTCTCTCATTCTAGATGAATAGATTATTTTCTGCACATTCCTGATTATAACACACACTAATAACACTATTCTGACATATTTTCAACTTGACTTTAAGATAGTAAACTCAGCCACTTAAGAGAGTAAATTTCTATTGTTTTCAGTTGTCTTTATATTCATTATCTTTCTTAGAAATGAAGAAAAAGAAATCTACACTACTCAAGGACTACTGCTATCATGGGAATAGCCTCTGGGTTTCAGAATCACCAGCTCCCTTATGTTGAATTAAACCAATAAGTAGATTGCTAGTTTGATTAAAAGGTTCTTGGTAGAGACAAAATGTAGGTCAATGCATCGTAATTTAGAGTTAAGTTTGATAAGGGCTGTGTTTTAAACATGTTAGACACATTAAAAATAAGCCTGGCTTAAGAATCTAATAAAAGGATATCAATTTTCTGCTTGGAGGTCAGTATTTTGAATATGGTTGAGTTTGTTTTTAATCCAAGTAGTTGCCAATATTCTCAGTTATAAACTTCACAGTTTAGGTCATTCAAGACAGAGTTGACAGACCTCAGGGAAAAAAAGGTGAAATATTTTCCGTTTCAATTCTCTCTAAAAAGCGACACTGTTAGCATCACAACTGAGTTTTTTTCAGGTCTCTCAGGATATATCACACATCTGGTTCACTGGAAAGATCTAGATTCCCTGATAACCCTAATTAATTTTCACTCATTCATTCAACAAATATTTCTTACACTGCTCCTGTGTGGTAGGCATATGCTGGGCACTGGAAATCCAAAATTGAATAAGATAAATAGTCTCTATCCTCATGGAGCTTGATAGTGAATTTCTCACAGTTATCTAGATTTACATATTCCATACACCATTTGTAGGTTGAAAAAGTAGATAATCAGGCACGTAGGAATGCTACACAAAATACAGTAAGTAGCCTCTGGATGAGGACCCGAGGGGATTTCCTATAAAATAAAGCATATGGGCTTTATGACGTGAAGTTTAAACATCGGGCTGCTTATTTTTCTTTCTCTTCAGATGCTCTATTTTTATGGTATCCTGCTATCATCTTGTAAGAAGCAGTCAGTTTGTCACATTTATAAACAAAAATTTTACTTCCTTTAACCGTATTTTCAGTGAGTGTGCTTCTGTTGACTTTTGGTTACCCGCCACTAGGTGCTTCCTTTTCCTAAGGCAGAAGCTGAAGCAGGGCACAGACGACTGAAGCAGCATGTTGTCGAGGGATTAGCATGTAACAATTGGGTGGTTTGGAAATAGCAGCTTCCTTGAGCTTCCTAGCTTGAGTCAAAATAACGAGTCCAAGAGATTTGGGGTGAGAAGTTTCTTGGCCCTGATAATACTTTAGTCAGGCTTAAAATATACCTCATTCTAATTAATTCTCACTGTCCTTCAAAACAAACATCACAATATCATTAAATAGCAAAAAGAAAATATTGGCAACCAATGAAATCCTTAGTACCAAAACTGAATGTAGCAACTAAGCTAAACAAGGCTCTGTATTACCTAATGTTCTTCATAAACTCCCCCTGAGGGGTGCTAAGCAGTTAGCAGCCTCCAGAGAAGACTTGCTTGCCAAAGAGTGGTGTGAGATGCCAAGAGCACTGGAATCACATCAACTCCTTGCTTCCTTTGACTCTGGGCACTTCCCAAACTGAACTCTCTCACCACACCATTATTGCAGATGCTCCTCTTCTTATAATCTCTGGATTTCACAATTTTTTAAAACTGTGTCAGACCTTGTTTACTTTTTCAACTCATTTTATCTTTTACTGTTTCAGATTCCCCCTCATGTCTCCTTATTTTCTGTTATTTCAGGATCTCCTGAACCAAAGTATTTTTTTTTTTTTTTCATGTGGGCTGCTGGGAATGAAGTCAGCAAGGATGTCTCATCCATACTTAATTTTCTCCATAGCAGGTACTATAGTGCAGCAGCAATTTTGGACAGAAATATGGTAGGGCTTTTGTTGCAGCTGCCATACTAGTTACTGGAAGATCAATAAATGATTAGAACACCTAACACAATGAATGCTTCCAGTGGGGTTGAAATGAAGATACTGGAAACCACTTAAAATTCATACACGCACTTATTCTTTGGCTCTCAAGATTTCAAACTTAACATGCATAGTACCTAACCACTTCCTGAATACATTGTTTGAAAGAGGTTTAAGACCGATTTTTTTTTTCCTTATGTTTTGCTAAACATATTTAGAGAAAGAGAAAAAAACAATTTAAATTTATTGGCAATCAATTTAATCAGGTAAGAAGTAAAGAAATTCAATTATAGTTCATTTGTCCAGTATTTGTCCATGTAAGAAAATTTTCTTGATAGCTTATGTTTACTCTTTCTAGCATAAACACTTTTAAATTTATAATCATTTCACCTTCAACCAACGATTTCAAACTTCCTATACACAATTTCCTTCTTTCTTAAAATCTGAACATTGAATAGAATTTAATCTTTTTCTTGATGCAAGAATTCTCGTTACTCATTTGCCCTTGCTCTAAATGTGCCTTCAGTTGTAATTGTGGTTTTTACAGCTTCTCCACGTTTCCATGGCTGACAGAAAATGCCACAACCTCACAAAATGAATATAGTTCAAATTTCCATGTCCACACTCAGGCTGTCAACACTGGTCAGCAGCCTTACTCTTTTTCTTGTTCATCTCTCTTTCAGGCAGAATCTAAACTTTTACCTATGTCCACAAGCTTCCAATTCCACTACCCACTTTCACCTCCTTCATCTTCCTATTACTTGAGAAAATTGAACCATGAATCTGTCAAGGACTAGTCCATTCCTAACTCAACATTTTAACATCAGCTTCCCTTCCTCAGGGGATGAATGGGCCCTCTCCCTTCAGCCTCTGCTCTCCATCTCTCTTCGGGTGTACTGGCAGGATTTCCATCAAGTACTTCCCCTGACTCTTCCATCTTAAATCTGTTTTTCCTCTTGACCTAGAAATATATTTAGTCTATTCCATCTTAAAAAAAAGAAAACAGGGCTTCCCTGGTGGCGCAGTGGTTGAGAGTCTGCCTGCCAATGCAGGGGACACGGGTTCGAGCCCTGGTCTGGGAAGATCCCACATGCCACGGAGCAGCTAGGCCCGTGAGCCACAACTACTGAGCCTGCGCGTCTGGAGCCTGTGCTCCGCAACAAGAGAGGCCGCGATAGTGAGAGGCCCGCGCACCGCGATGAAGAGTGGCCCCTGCTTGCCACAACTAGAGAAGGCCCTAGCACAGAAACGAAGACCCAACACAACCAAAAATAAATAATAAATAAACAAAGTAAACAATGTGTTTAAAAAAAATACATTAAAAAAAAAAAGAAAACAAAACAAAGCAAAACAAAAACTCCCATCGATGCTGTACCATGTTTCAAACTCCACTGTTGTTCATACTGACTCTCATTCATGATGACTTGTTTCTTGAGCATTTTATAATTTTGAATTTTGAGCTCAGTTAATCTAAGTCTATGGAAATAATGAGGGAATCTGAGTTAAGTCCAGATCTTTCTAGAGAGTAATTTTATTTGCTTCTGTCAGATACCCATGGCCACATTATTTTAATTTCTAGAATTGGGATCATATAAATCCAACTACTGATTCCACTTGAAGTCATGGTTATATTTAGGAATTCTTAAGAAACAAATTCTTTTTGCCCTACCTAGAGCCAGAGCCAAGGACAAACAAGTGACCTTGGCATGTATCTTTGTTGGTAGGAAGACATTATTTTCCTAGCTTGTCTTTTCACTGAGCAAATATCCCTTTGAAGGAACTGGCTATAGGAATCACTTAGCATAGGTACAAGGTATTGGGCCATGAAAACACAAGTCTCTTTGAATCAGAAAATACCTGCATGCAGCACAAACCTGGTATTGGCTTACCATGCCAGATTCCTGCTTTTTCTTTATTTTTGAACAATGAGGAGTGCCCTTGTGAGCTTTAAAAAGCTATTGCATTATAACCAGCACATGTGGAGTAGGTGATCTAGCCCTCCATATTGCTGAAGTGAAAATCCCCAGGTTTTTCTAGCAATAAAGATGGGAGTTCTGTCTGTCAAGGTAATATCAGACTGAATCATTGTAATTAAGGGGAGCTCCAAAATACCAAGTTTTATATATCTACAGAACAAAACAAGTGCATTATAACTTATTTGCTGGTAGAAAGCAAAAAATTAGTCCAAGTTTCCTCACCTTTTTATTAACAGAACAGGTAAAAATAAACATCTACATTGCACAGCTAACCATGGAAATTATATTTAACATAATTTCCATTTCAAAAAGGTGGAGAAAATTAAGCCTTAGAAATTTAAGCAAACTGCCTAAGGTCACACAACAATTAATGGTTGAATCTAGTATTTAAATCCAGAACTCCCTTTTTTAAAAAACCACAGTAAACAACCGGATTCTACCCTCCAAGAACTTCTAATAATGTAATTATTGAGTAGACACTACAAAATAACTATCTTTAGAATAAAAATAAAAGATGTATAAAAGGAATCTAAGACATACCAAAGGAAGGAGACTTTGTAGAAAAGGACAGAATATTTTTTAAAGAATAAAATCGAACTTATAAGTGAAAAACCTAGAAATTGCTTATGATTTTCATTTCCAGTAATTGTGACCAAAGTAAATCAGGTCAACCTTCATGCTAATAACTATTAAAGCTGGTAAAAACAAAATTTTTTTTTATTAAATCTACTTGATTCCATTTGAGGATGAAAGAGGCAGGGATTAATTAAAAGAGCAAGATCTAGGGGATGAAATAAAAAAAAGAAGAGCTCTGTATTTGGGGCCACTTTTCCTTTATGTACATGCTCATACCGGAAGAGACATCTGGGAGAATCAGGAACTTAGCAGGATTTTGAACAGATCATTGTGCGAAGGGAACAAAAATTGGAGTTCACTGCCTGCCTAAGACAGGGGTAGTGATAAACACCTCAGACATTGGTTTGGAACCACAAAGAAATATACCCTACAAATGAGGGTCTATCATAAAAAGACAGGCTTTTTATAAGAACTGAAGCCCAGATAAGAATCACCTCAAACTTTTATTAAATTAAAATGATCTGGAATTTCTAGCTATCTACCAGAAGAAAATATAAATCCTCTCTGGTGGGAAAATAACACCATATACCCCTAAATTATCTCTATTACTTTATGTTAAATGTGATGTTTACTTTAAAAAATAAACAAGGTACAGGGAAACCAGACAATATGATCACAACCAAGGGAAAAATAGATAATAGAAACAATCAGAGAATCCAAATAATAGAGTTATTAGAAATAGATTTGAATATTTTCAAGGCAGTAAAATATAAGATTTAAAACACTGGCAGACAACTAAAAATTGTACAAAAGATAGAATCAAATGAAAATTCTAAATCTGAAAAAGTATAATGACCCAATATTAATAACTCAATATATAGGTTCATAGTAAATTAGTCATAGATGTAAAAAGGATAAGTCACCTGGAACATAGGTCAGAAAATAATGTACAGAATAAGGTACAGATAAACAAAAGGAAGGAAAAATAGAGAAAATTACACAGGAGATTCATAGGGGATGCTGAGAAAAGTTTGAACAGATGTATAATTGCCAGCTCAGAAGAGTGAAAAATATGGCTGAAAAATAGTTGAAGGGAGTATGGCTATGGAATTTTCAAAGCTGGCAAAAGAGATCAAGCCACAGATTCAGGTAGCATTAGGAAAACTAGAAGAGATAAATACAAAGAAAGGTACAGGTAGGCACATCATAGTGAAATCAATGAAAAAGGAAGAAAAATAACAAAATCATAAAATCAGTTATAGGCAAGGCAAAGAGACTAGCTTGATGGGATCCATAATAAGACTCATCATTGCCTTTCCAATAAAAGTAATGGAAGCCAGAGACAATGAATTGTATTTTCAAGTGCCAAAAGAAAATAACTGTTAACCTAAAATTCTATAATCAGTGAAAATGTCTTTGAGGCATTAGGATCTTCACTGACTAAAACAAGAGAATCTGTTGTGAGTAGACCCACTGATGCTGTTAAATAGATTCCACTAATGGAAATAGGAAAGGAATAATGGTTACCTCTAGGTAGGAAGAAGATCATAGTGATTGGGACTGGGCATGAGAGGCTTCTGGGTGCTGGTAAATTTTATTTATTGACCTAGGTGGTGGTTACAGGTATGTTTACTTTGTAATGATTCATTGAGATTTATCCTTATGATCTGTGCATTTTATGCAGGTAAGTTAAACAGAGAGGATTAATGAACTCAGTGTAGATTTGAATAAACTACCAAAAGAGCAGCATAAGGAAATAAAGAGAAGGGTACAATGAAGGAGAAGTTTAGAGACACAGAGGCTAGAACATCCAGGTGAAGTTACAAAAGAAGAGAATTGAGAGATGAGAGAAGTCAGAAGCCTCTCTATCGTGCTGCAAGAAAATAACTGTCAACCTAGAATTGTAGACCATGATAACTTAGCCACCAAATACGAGAGAAATAAAGACATTTGTATTCCTTCATTCACACATTGTTTTTCAACAACTGTTATTGAGCACTTACACTGCCTAGATACAGAGACATAGTATTAATGAAGACAATAAAGCTCCCACTCTCAGAGTTCTGAGATCAGAATTCTGAAATGAAGCTCATGGGGCAAAAATAAGGGTGTCAGCCGGTGTGGTTCCTTCTAAATTCTCCAGGGGAATCTGTTTCTTGCCCCTCTGGCTTTTAGAGTCTACCAGCATTGATTGGCTTATGGCCACATCACTCCCTTGCTCAGCCATCACATTGCTTTCTCTCTGACTCCTACTGTGTCCCTTTTCTATGGACCCTTGTGATTCTATCAGGCCCACCCAGATAATCAAGAATAGACTCCCCATCTCAATATCCTTAACTTAATCACACCTGCCAAGTCCTTTTTGTCATATATGGTAACACTCACAGGTTCTGACAATTAGGATGTGAACATATTCAGGGGGTCACTGTTCAGCCTACCACAATATGTATGCATTTTATTGGATTTTACTTCAGAGTAAAATTGTTGAGGAATGAGATGTTTATTACATTCAGTGTTTGTGGACAATGCCAAACAGTGTTTTTAAATTGTTACTTCCACCGGCAGTGTTTCACATACTCATGAACACTTGATAATGTCAATCTTCTTAGTTTTAGCTATTCTGGTGGGTCTATATTGTTATTTCATTATTTTAGTTTTCACTACATTTATTTTTCATATACATTTCCCTAATAAGTAATGAGGTTGAGCACATTTCATGTTTAATGGTCATTTAGATATTCTCTTTTTTGAAGTGTCTATTAAGTCTTTTGCTCACGTTCCAATTGCGTTGTAATATTTTCCTTATTGATTTGTAGAAGTTCTTTATATTTTTGCATACAAATCCTTTTCAGACATATACATTGAAAATACATTCTCCTAGTCTGTGTCGTGCTTTTTCATGGTATCTTTTGATGAAAGTTCTTAATTTTAATGTATTTTGATTTGTCACTTTTTTCCCTTGTGGTTAAGACCTTGGGGGGTAATGTATAAAGAATTTGCCTATTTCAAAGACGTGTAACCATTATTTGATGTTTTCTCTTACAAACCAACATGTTTAAAGGATTTCTCTGGCTGCTATGTAGTCTTAGATAAGATGTAACGATTACGAGATTGCTAGTATAAACTCCATTACTCAAAGATATCGGTGCCAAAGTCTCAGTAATTCTCCCAAATTTACTTTGTGGACTCAGTGACTGCTGAAATTCTCGCTACCACGTCCACATTACAGACATTAAAATGCAGGAAGAGGCAAGAGAAACGTGTTCTTCCCAAATTTATCAGCTTCAAAGAGCTTCTCCCAAAGCTTCCCCCAAGACAGCTCTGGCATCTCCTCACCCCCTTCATTTGCAATAAATGTGAGGAATAGAAATTTTTTAATCTAGTTACTTTGTCACTCTAATATAGTTAGGATATAATCTTTAACAAAAGAGGAGAGAACGGATCTTTGGGAAATAATTAGCAATATTTACTGAGAGGGGAAGAGTAGAAGCAGGAAAGAAAAGGTTAAACCTTGGACTAATTTGGAGAAATAAAAATAGTGGAATAGAGTTTAAAAATCATATAGGTGGAAAAATTAGAGTTTTCTAAGGTCCTTATATTATTCAAGAGGAGAGCAGATAAAGGTTGTTAGAGCAAAAATAAGGGAGAAACTTACTTTGCCAGGGATGAAAAAGAAGGGAAAGTGTATTTCAGAAAGGTAAACTGTCATGTGCAAATACGCAGAGCCCTGCAGGAATCCTGCAGGTTTTGAGAAAGCTAACAATTTGGCATTTGCCTGGAACCCAGCCTTCCTGAAGGGTGCTGAGGAAGATTAGGCTGCAGCTGGGGCAAGCATTTGGGGATAGATTGTGTAGGGTTATTTCAGGAGATTTTTACGAGTCTATACTTCATTTCTTTGACCAATGAAGAGCCATTAAATGTTTTAAAAAGCTCAAGTGGCATGACAAACTATGCTTTTAATACAATTATGTTTTAAATATAAATATGTTGTAGAAATGTAAACTGAAATCAACAAAACAGTTCAGTAACTATTGTAAAAATCAAGTATAAGGTGACAATTTAATACTTCACCTTAAGACACTGTGCTATGTATATCTGTTTAGTACAAAAATAAATGACTTTGTCCCTGGACTCAGGTAATTTATAAGACAGGTTGCTGGTGGTTGTAGAGAGAATTGAAAGGAAGTGAAAGATATCAGAGATCAGAGGCAAAGAACTTTCCGGGTTCATGAAGTGCCAGAAAATGCTTCTAGTGGTTGGTTTTCCTGCACCTGCATTCCCCCACCCCAATACCCACGCACATACAGTGTCCCTTTCCATTGTTTGGCTTGTGTGTTGTTGAATAAATGTCACCAGGAAGAGAAAACACTTTTGGGTTTAGAATATTATTTCATGCTGTATGTTTAAACTAGAGCATTTCTTATTTGTTCAAGATGGCAGCATATTGAATTTCTGAAAGCCCATAAATAACTAATAATACTTTACAGACTTCTAAACATGTTTCTTTTTCATATTGTTTTTCTCTACCAAATTACCCAAAAGAAAGCTATCATAGACAGAATTAAAATGTGTGAAGCCCCCATATGGTTATTGTGGCTTTTCATGGTATAGCTATAGTGTTGAATCTCAGTTCTGCCTCTAGCGTTAGAATCAGTTTCAAGTAGAACTACTGAATCTTTTTCTCTCCCGTATCCCTATCTATTCTAGTGTGTTTCGTTTGCTTGAAAGATGAACGTCTCATATTGCAAGGAGCACAGATGTGCCTCTCTTTCTCAGCTATAATGATGAAAAGCTCCAATAAGCAATTATTTCGTGAATGGGTTTCACAGAATGCCAACTCATGCTGCAGAACTAATTCATCCTTCTGTTAACAACAAACATTCACCCAAATGTTCCCCCACCTGCCACAATATGTATGATAACAAATACAAGATTTTAGAAAAACAACGTATTTACCAAGTTCTAAAGCAGTGTTCAATCATAGTAATATTATGGATTTTTATGGGGAAAAATCATTAGATTTTAACATATTGCAGTATATCACAATCTAGAACATTGTACTGTTAACAGTATTTCAAAGAAGCAATCTTGTTACGAAAGTTCTTTCAACTTCAGGAAAAGCAGTTGGAAATTTCTAGCGTAACTTATAAAACATACACACCTTGAGGAGTTGGGTATTTCATTACTGACCCTTTGTTTCCTCTCTGGTGTTTTATTTATAACTGAAGACTTGAAGAAGCAAATTAAGAAGCTTTACTGTTGGTATTAAAAGGTTTTTTTTGAAAGGAAACATCAACACTTTCCATAATATTTGGGGTTCAGTCTAAACTCTGGGTTTTCCACCTAATAAGCAAATCAGAAAAGTTCTTGAGGCTCATTATTTACCAAATGGACAGTCTCTAATTACTTCAACTACTGCATCACCACCACCTCCAAGATAATCAGTGTATAACCGTCCTTACGTTTGTATCTCAGGTCTAAAAGGAAGAAATGTTCCCTCTGATCTCCAGCTTAGTCCCTCTTTGGTTTCCTGTGGCTGCTGTAACAAATCACCACAAACTTGAACAACAGAAGTCTATTCTCTCCCTGACTCTTCCAGCTTCTGGGAGCTCCAGGTGTCCCCAGGCTGCAGGCTGCATCACTTTACGTTCTGCTCTTCTGTGTGTCTGTCTTGAAATTCTCTCTGCCCGTCTCTCACAAGGATACATGTGATTATGTTTAGGGCCTACCCAGGGAATCCAAGATAAACGTCTCCTCTCAAGAGCCTTAACTTTATCACATCTTTCGTCATATAATGTTCACAGATTCCAGGGAATTGACACGGATATCTTTTTCAACCGACCACACCGTCTACCTGTGGTTTTATCCCATACTTTCCTGCCTCTGCTGAGATTTTCCCCCTCTGATTCCCACCCTTCCCCTTGCCTCCTCCTCCCTCCCCCTCGTATCTTTGATTCCTTGCCTTCCATGGTTTCTTCCCTTCATCATATAATCTCAACGTATTAGTCTTTTAGGGATGCCATAACAAAGTACCACAGATTGGGTGACTTAAATAACAGAAATTTATTTTCTCACGATTCTGGAAGCTAAAAGTCTAAGATCAAGGTGTTGTTAGGATCGATTTTTTTGAGACCTCTCTCCTTGGCTTATAGATGGCCATCTTCTCTCTCTCCTCACATGGTCTTCACTCTGTATATTTGTCTCCTAATTTCCTCTCCTTATAAGGACGCCAGTCATATTGGATTAAGGACCACCCTAATGACTTCATTCTAATGTAATAACCTCTTTAAAGACCCTGTCTCCAAATACAGTCGTATTCCAAGGTGCTGGGAGTTAGGACTTCAACCTATAAATTTGGGGAGAGCAAGATTCAGCCCATAGCACAAACCATTCTTTCCCATTCTGGAAAACAACAACAATGGCAACAACAAAAACTTCCCTTCTAAAGAACCATTCCCTCAAAGTTCCATCTGTATCAGACATTTACTTCCCATCAAATACCCGGTGCTCCTCCACATTTCTTGGCCCTCTTGCTGTAAGTCAGAGCCTTGGGACTAATTTTCAGTAGGCAGTATGCAGTTCTAATGGACCAGTAGGGGCTTGTACTATGAAAATGTGAATATAAAAAGGAAAAGTAATTTCCTTTTAGAGTCACAGTCTCATAAGACTGGCAACAAATGGATTATAATGTTCGTTTCACAAAAAGCGTTTTCTGTGATATTCTCAGTTGCATTTTGTTCTCATGCTGTCAGCATTCATCAATAGATGCTATAAGAAATAGCTTTATGAAGTCCATTATGACATTTCTGTAGGAAAATTATTTAGTACATCTCCAAAAACCTTTGCTTCCCCAGAGAAGCCCTTTTTACCTTTGTCAATGATAATCTTGTAATTAACATATTTGTTTGTTTGGTTTTGGTTTTTTGTTTTTTGTTTTGCTTAAAGTCATATTTGGGATACAAGTTATACAATTAGAATGTAAGCTCAATGAGGGTAACAACTTGGGCTGTCTTAGTCATTCACTCATCCCCTATGCCTAATACCGGTGCTCAATAAGCATTTTTTAAATAAATGAACGAGCAGCTTTAAAGGGTTATATGGCCTGACTATCTGCATTGTCATTTTTTTCTCCAGATCTTGACTTTCTACTTTTACTTGTATTTCCCTACATCTGATTATTTTTTATTTATCCTTATTGAAATAATTATTTCTGTATCAATAATTTTGGAGTGTACTTTCTCTAAATTATGAATGCACATACTGCAAAAGTTATGAAAATATCTTCAATAAACATTTAATTGAATGAATTATCTCAGTTGATCTATATTGTTTCCACAGGCTTGATACTTTTTGAATGGTAAAAATGACAGGGACAGCCCTACCAAGAGATTTTCTGCACTCATTTTACATCAAGTCAGCAGTCATCACAGAATGTGTTAAGGCAACAGATCTGAAAATATAAGTCAAGAACCTCTGGTGTCCCCAGAATTTTTCGGGGGCGGGGGGGCAGTCTGTGAGGTCAAAACTATTTTCAAAAAAATACTAAGACATTATTTGTCTTTTTTGCACTTATTTTATCATGAGTGTATGGTGAAGTTTTCCAGAGACTGCATAATGTGTGATAGCATAACAAATTGAATTAAGAAGCTAGCTACCTTCTATTTAGCCTGTTAAAAAGAAACCAAAATGGAGGGCACAGTTTGAATATACCTGTAGGCCAAACACAGATAGTCATGTAACCAAAATTTAAAGATGTCTCAATTTCCCTATAACGCTGACTCTGACCTTAAACAAAACTTAAGCTTTCCTCATATCAGCATCACCTCATAGTTTCCTAGCCAATCAAGTGAACATATACACAAACAAGTCAGATAATAAAATGCTATTACCCTAAAAAGAATGTAACTTTCTAGTTACTGATCACTATAAGAAACAATGTACTTCCTCATTCATGCTTTATAAATTTTATTTATAAACTTTTATTTACAAATTTTATAAAGTTTATTTAAATTTTATGAACTGAGCTATAACTGCTGAAAGCCAACATTTTACCACTCTTAGTTTTGAAGTCTCCCTGTTCATGAATAATTTGTTTCTCGATCAATAAAATATTTATATCAAGTAAAGTTCTCTGAATTTTCTTTTGGCAAGCCAAATGTTAAAAAGATTTACAAAAACATGAAACAATGCCACTCTTCTCACTAATTTTTTTGATCTAGAAGACCAGATAATTTTACCACAAATATGTATGTTAACAGGCATATACTGCAGTCATTTTCAATAATTATTTTATTTCTGTTTTAATTTTTAACATGGTAAATATTGTTATATAGAACCCACATACAAAGCTCTTTGGGAGATCCTCAAAGTGTTTAAGACCACAAAATTTTCCTGAGACTAAAAAGTGAGAACCTCTAGGTTATTAGAAGGAGCTCCTTCCTCTATGTAGTAGGAAAACAAAACCAAAAACAAATGTTTTCTCTTTCATCCTCCTTTGGGCAGCTAGTCCCAAGGAACACCTATGATGTCACAATTGGCACCATCTTAGAACACACACACACACACACACACACACACACACACGCTCAATAGAATGAGAAGAATCTGACTGATGGCTACACAGATAGACAATATACAGATCTAGAGATGTAGCCCCAAAGTTTGTTTTCTCTTTTCACTTGCATCTGACATTTACTCCAAGTCCAAACCAGAATTACCTTCCCTCAGTTCCCAGCTCCTGAGAAATTAGGATCTCTATCTGATTTTCCTAGCACAATTCCCCAATCAGAGAGATTTCTGACATACTCAATCGGTGACCCTTACATTTCTGATGCCACTGCCCACAGATCTTTTTACATGAGGTTATTTCTCAGAAGTATGGCCTTGCTCTGGAATGACAAATATATTTCATAGCAAGTGCCAACTCTGATATATTGTCAGCGGTTGGCTGGAACATTGTTTGAGAAGAAATCTGAGGCATTTCCAGGCTTAGCAAGACAAATGCCATCATTGATTAGTGGTCTGCCCTGGGTGCTAGAAGGAAGTGTTAGCTTGTGTGCTGTGTATTTGCTGACCCTATAAAATTGATTAGAATCACTGTTGTCAAGCAAATGTAGAGCAAGACAATAAATGTTTAGTCCATGTAAAAATTATGCAGAAATATAGTTACTATGGTAAGTAATAACAGATATCAGCAATATCTCCCTCATAAACAAACTCGATCTGCTTAAAATATAAGCATATATTTTAAGATTCAGAGAAACAAATTCAATTAAAAGAGCATAAGAATTGCCTTAAAGGTTTGCATTCACATAGCCTGTATATCTATATATCTGAAGACATTTTTACCTTTCACATGAACTAGGATAGATGCCAATTACCCTTGATTTTGGCACTTTAGGAGCTTGGCCAGAACTTACTTTCAGAAACAATCTCCTCGGAATGGAATTTAGGAAGGTGAATTTTAGGGATGCCAGCTGTGGCTCTTGACAACTTCCAGATGTTGTCACTGCTGCCACTATAGTGTGGCATCTGCTGCAAGTCCTATTTCTTTACAACATGTCATCTTCTTGGTGTAATTAATAATTAACGCATGGAGAAAGAAGAAGAGAAGGAAGAAATTGAGAGAGGAGAAGAAGCAAGAGAGAAAGAAGAAAGAAAACAGAGAAAGACAAATACTGTATGGTGTCACTTATATGTGGAACCTAAAAAACAAAAAAAAAATTTTTTAACTCATAGATACAGATACCAAACAGATCAGTAGTTGCCAGAGGTGAAGTGTTGGGAGTGGGTGAAATGGGTGAAAGTGGTCAAAAGAAGAAAAAAAAAGAAGGAGGAGAAGGAGAAGAAGGAAAGGAGGAGAAGAAGAATGACACAGTTGTTCCTGGAGTTTGAGCCAGTCTAACTTTTCCCTTGCTTGACAGGAAGCACAGATACTATGTATTTCTTTAAAATGTGTTCCTATGACTATTAACTCTACCTACCACTGCCTTAGCACTGATACAAGCTGGCAATATATCCCTTTAAATCATACTTTGTTGGTGAAACAGAAGAATTTACAGCTCCTTTGAGAGCAAAGCCCAAGCACTGACAAGAGAACTAATTTGTTCCTTTGCGAATTTGCCTTTTTGTCATTTTGCCTGGGAGTTACACTGTGGAGAAGTGTACGCTGGAAAGAAAGTGATGCCTGGAGCTAATAAATCTGGCTCTAAATACAGTATTGTGAAGGAATTGGGGGAAAAAAGCAAAACCAGAAAAGAGTAATATAGTATTTGTTCCCTTGGAAACAAAAGAATACTTAGTGCTTTTGGAATAAATATATATATTTGCAGCACAATTTTCACAGAAGTGTGGCTCTAAAATGAAATTCTGCCAATATAATCACAAATGACACTAGTGAGGCATAAATAGGGGGCATAAATATACAGAGAATTTTATAGTTTACAAAATATTGACATGCATTTGACTCCATAAGTCAGACTACAAAGATTATGTACCAAAGATAAAGTGATGGGAACCAGAATCGATGCTGGTTATTGCTTTACTGATGAAGGCAAAAGGTCAGAATGAGCAGAAACTTGCTCCCTCACCTCTCAACAAAACCTACAAATAACAAAAGGGAGTTTAAAACCTCATTTTGGAATAATAAGGAAAAGAAAAATATACGAAAGCATGACATATTCTAAGATAAATCATTAAATAAATGGCTTTGCAGGACTTAAATTTTAAAAAATGATGATCAGTAGAAAACAGTACGAGTTCCTTAAGAGTAAATCTGGAAAAATTTACTCCTTCTAAGATTAATAAACTTGAATTATGAAATTCTATAAACAAAGTGGCATTCCATGATCTTCCCCTTAAACAAAAGAAGTATGGCATTTAAGGCAATCATACCCAAAGGCATATGTTAACTCTCTTTTATAAAATAAATGAACCACACTGTTAGATGTTCCTAAAGTCCCCTCTGACTCTAAAATTTTAGAATCTAGGGTCCTATTGTATGAGTGTCACCAGTCATCACAGGTATATGTCCTTGATTCTCTCTTAATCAATTTTTTTATTAAGTTGAATAAAGACTTAATCATATTTATCAAATTTATAGATGACAAGTGATGGCAGAAATAACAATGTTGAATGACACAGATAATTGTTGAAATAGCCTTAACCATTTAGAACAATTTGTTCTTCTTGGTATCCCCAGGGCATACTACAAAGCCTGGCATATAGTAGACCTCAAACACTATTTGTTGAAAGAATTAATGAATGAATGGGTCAAAAATAACAAGGCGAAAGTTATCAAATAAAATTAATTTGTTCAGGTACAGAATAGACTAAACCTGGTTTGACAGCAATTTAGATGAATACCAGTCAGATACAGTTCATTACCAGCTCAATTTAAGCCAAGAGTCCAATTAACAGAAGTATAATATCTAGGGAAATTAATCTCACTGTCATCACTCTAGTCAGACTATGTGTAAAATACTAAATTCCTTCTGGGCATCACTTTCTAAAGTTGACATTGGCAAACTAGAATTTAACAAGAGAGGGTAGCCAGGATATTCAGAAGTCTGGAAATCTCGTCATGAGATATAATTGAAGTATCTGAGATGTTTAACTTGGAAAAAGAAAACAGGAGGAACATGCTTTGAATATCTGGAGAGTTGTCATGGGAAAGATATATTAGAGTCATCCTGTGAATCACCCAAGGAAAGAATATGGAAGCTACAGAAAAACAGATCTTGCTTTAGTATAAGGAAGGAATTTCTAACAGATCTGTCCCAAACTGAATTACTCTACCCTGCAAAGAAGGGAACACTTCATCACTTCAAATGTTCAAGCAAAAAGTACATAATCTACCAGAGACTCACAAATTATTACCGTGGATGGATATTAGCATGGATGATCTGAAGAGCCTTTCCTGCCCTGATATCCTCTGATTCTGTGACCCCTGAGTGATTTGCTGCCTACCTCTTCAACATTATCACAATCTCTCTTTTCATTGACTTATCTTCTTTTCATTTAATATCTGATAAGTTCTCTTTGTTCTTTCTCCCATCATTCTCATTTGCTTATGAAGTAGTCCTACAATCTGACTTCGATTGCAAGCACTGAAGGGAAAAAAAGTGGCCTCTGAAAAGTCACAACCTCTTTACCTTAAAAGCCAACAGGGTTGCATTTATTTACATTCCCTTTGATCATGCAGAGGTATTGTTAACTGTTCGATCCCCTATGCCTTCTCGCTTCCCTTATTTCTATCTCTTCAATTTCATCTTCTTGCTTACTGACCTTTTCTCTCTTCTTCCACCCATGAATCACAGTAGTTTCCTAAGGCATTGATGCTTTCTATGTACAAGATTATACTGCCATTTTTGATGATGAGGTTAAGGTAACTGTTATATCCCTAACTACAATAAGATAATGTCAGCTATGTAATTAACACTGTCTATGTCTTTGTAATTTCTCTACAACAACAAATAATGAATACTGACTTGCTTGAAAGTACCCGTTTTGCAGTTGTTTAGCTTTATTTTGCTGGTTAAGTTGGAGAAAGTTTATCTTGGAGGAATTTTACAGGATCACAGCTCATATCAAATCAGTGAAACCATCAATCCACATTACAGATATTAGAATATTTCATTAGCCTTTGAAATTAAGATGACTCTAAGGATGGTGTCACAATCATGTACCTAGTGTAGCTGAGAAAACCTTGAATCCTTCCCACATAATGTACACGTCAAAATCCGACTTAAGTTTGTAGACACAAATTGTTAGAAAATATTCTAGAAAATTGAAGCTCTATGTTTCAAGTCTACACAAAGATTGTTCTTAAAAGGAATCTCTCATCTCTTATTCAGTAGCCACTAGTGCCTACCCTTATTCTATCAGGTAATGTATCAGATGTTGGCTAACACTGAAATAGTCCCTATTCAAATTTTTATACCCCATTCAAAATAACTGAAACTGTAGTTGGGATATATGGTTGCTAGGTGGAGGTGGTTGCTTTGAGTCTCATGAGCTCAGAGTCTGAACAAATCTGTGCCCTTATCAAAGGTCTAAACCAGAGCTGTCCAACAGAACTTTTGGTGAAGATAAAATTGGTTTTCTATACTGTCCCATAAGATAGCCATGAGCCACATGTGGCTATTGAGTGGCTTTTGTGACTAAAGAACTGACATTAAATGATACATATATTTTTAAGACTTTATTTTTTAGAGTAGTTTTAGCTTCACAGCAAAACTGTGAGGAAGGTGCAGAAAGTTCCCATATACCCCGTTCCCCCACATACGTACAGCCTCTCCATTATCAACATCCCCCACCAGAGGGGTACATTTGTTACAACTGATACACTTACATTAACACGTCAGAATCACCCAAAGTCCATAGTTACATAATGGCTCACTCTTGGTGTTGTACATTCTACTGATGTGAACAAATGTATAATGACAAGTATCCATCATTATAGTATCATACAGAGCATTCTCACTGCCCTAAAAAGCCTCTGTGTTTCACCTATTCATCCCTCTTCCCTCCCCAAACACTGGTAACCACTGATCTTTTTACTGCCTTCATAGTTTTGCTTTTTCCATAATGTCATGTAGTTGGAATCATACAGTATGTAAACTTGTCAGATTGACTTCTTTCACTTAGTAATATGCGTTTGTTTTCTCCATGTCTTTTCATGACTTGATAACTCATTTCATTTTGGTGCTGAATAATATTCCATTGTCTGGATTTACCACAGTTCATTTATCCATTCACCCTTTGAAAGAAATCTTAGTTGCTTCCAAGTTTGGGCAATTATGAATAAAGATGCTATAAACATCTGTCTGCAGGTTTTATGTGGACATAATTTTTCAGCTCCTTTGGGTAAATACCAAGGAGTGTGATTGCTGAATCATGTTAAGAGTATGTTTAGTTTTGTAAGAAAGTGACAAACTGTCTCCAAGACAGCTGTACCAATTTGCATTCCCATCAAGGAATGAGGATTCCTGTTGCTCCACATCCTAGCCAGCATTTGGTGTTGTCAGCATTCCAGATTTTGGCCATACTGATAGGTGTGTAGTGGTATCTTGCTGTTTAAATTTACATTTCTTTGATGACATATGATATGAAGCAACTTTTCATATGCTGCTTTGCCATCTGTATATCTACTTTGGTGAGGTGTCTGTTAAGGTCTTTGGCCCATTTTTCTACCTGCTTGTTTATTTTCTTATTGTTGAATGTTAAGACTTCTTTCTATCTTTTGGAAAATAGTCTTTTATCATATGTGTCTTTTGCAAATATTTACTCCCATCCTGTGGCTTGCCTTCTGTTTTCTTGACATGGACTTTTGCAGAGCAGTTTTTAATTTTAATGAAGTCCAGCTTATCAATTATTTATTTTATGCATTGTGCCTTTGGTGTTTTATGTAAAAAGTTATTGACATGACAGAAGTCATCTAAATTGTCTCCTGTTATCTCCTAGGAGTTTTATAGTTGCATTCTACATTTAGGTCTGTGATCCATTTTCAGTTAATTTTTATGAAGAGTGTAAGGTCTATGTCTAGATTCCTTTTTTTTGCATGTGAATGTCTAGTTGTTCCAGTACTATTTGTTGAAAAGACTATATTTGCTCCATTGTATTACATTTTGTTCCTTTGTGGAAGATTAGCTGACTATACTTACGTCGGTTTATTTCTGGGATCTCTATTCTGTTTCATTGATCTGTTTGTCTATTCTTTCACCAATACCACACTGTCTTGATTACTGTAGCTTTGTAATAAGTCTTAAATTCAGGTAGTGTCAGTCCTTCAAATTTGTTCTTCTCCTTCAATACCATGTTGACTATTCTGGGTCTTTTGACTCTCCATATAAACTTCAGAAACAGCTTGTTGATACCCACAAGGTTACTTGCTGGGATTTTGATTGGGATTGCATTGCATCTATAGATCAAGTTGGGAAGAATTGACATCTTGATGATATTGAGTGTTCCTATCCATGAATATGGACTATCTCTCCCTTTATTTAGTTCTTCTTTGATTTCATTCATTAGAGTTTGTAGTTTTCCTCACGTAGATCTTATACATATTTTGTTAGATTTATACCTAAGTATTTCATTTGGGCGCTTGCTAATGAAAACGATATTGTGTTTTCAATTTCAAGTTCCACTTGTTCATTGCTGGTATAATCTTAATTTTAATTAACTTAAATTTAAATAGCTTCATCTGTCTGGTGGCTATCCTTTTAGTCAGCACAAGCCGTCTCTACAAAGTACAATCATGAATTCTTCCTTTTTTAGGAATTATTCCCTTTTTAGGAATAAATGTAAATGTTACTACTGTACCAAAATGTAGTGCTGCACCAAAACATTTACACTGACTTACTCATTTAACATTTATGGAATATACCAGGCACTATGTACCAGTTGTCAGCCTAAATGCTAAAGAGCATTTAGGAGCTCACTGAAGAGCTCAGACTACTGAGAGATGTAGTGAGTAAAAATTACAGTATAATTTTGCTTGCTGCTAGAGACATCTGAATAGAGAATTGTGGGGACACAGCATATGAAACAATTGCAGGAATTTAAAAAGTTTCATTGAAGAGTTTTACTTAAGCTGGGACATCATGGAAGAATAAGTTAAAAAATAAATGTGGGTAGAGGAGAGTGAAGAAGAGGACATGCATTCCAGAAAAGACATGAAGTCCTGAAAAGGCTTGGTGTATCTAGGACACAGTGTGCTACTCCACATGTGGTATGCAGCCGCAGAGGATGCTGCTGGAAAGTAGACTCCATGCTGATCGTGAGTCTTACATGATGAGTAAGAAGTCTGGATATCAAGTAGTCACATAGTACATTATACTTCTATTGTTATAAATTTCATACTTTATATTAAATGGCTTTTTAAAAATCTGCTTCCTTAGATTTTCAAGTTGTTTATGGCAAGATCACGTCTGCCTTATCCACCACTGTACTCCATGGCATCTGATAATCAATAAGTATTTGTTACATGAATGAATGAATGTTTCTGCTTGTCCTGAAACTTGATGCCCTTTGGGACCACATCACCTACTCTATTCCAAGTTACCTCTTTAACGTCCGGTGTTCCACCTCTCAGTTTGCAACCACATTGCCCAACAGTTTGCCTGTTTGGTGGCAGTACTTAGTGACAGGTTTTATTACTGTTTTCTGCATTTTACATAAAGCTGGGAACTTTACTAGACAAGAACATTTGTGGCACTGGCTTTGAGTGACCCAGAATGAGATACTGAGATGGGAAAGTAACTGAAATAACTCCCCTTCACCAACTCTATAGGGCATATAGTTAAAAGGAATTATATATGTATAGTATATACATTTTTTAAAAATGAAGAGTAGGTATAAAAGTAAAACGGATCAAGAAAGGTACTCCAGAGTAACTATCTACTTTTTACTGATTTCAATGTAGGGGAAAGCAAAACAAACGTGCTCCTTGTTTCTTCCATTCCATCCAGAGCCATTTAGCCATCCATATACATTTACTACCTTATGTTTATATTTCTTCATTATTTGATGGAGCTAATCCTCCCAGTAAGAGAAATCGGAAAGGCTCTAGATTACATGAAAGCAGTTCCCAACATTTATGGTACCCAAATTATTCATATTTGTGCAAAAAAAGAGTAATTATCCAACAGGTTCAAAGCTTTGAGCCCAAGTAAAAATAAGCATGATTCCCTATACAAACGGGATTGCCCTTCATTAATAGCTAGAGAAGAGGGGATGCTAACTGCAGGCCCGGGCACATCTCCTCCCCGCCCCCACCCCCCTCCGCCCCCGTCCCAAAAATAAACCAAAGGGAGGGCAGAAAACAAAAAGAAGAGTAGTTAATTTGATTATCACTGCTCCAAAACATTAGGGATAATGCAAACAAAGACCGAAAGTAACACTTTATTAACTTGGCTTTCCTGCAACCCATCCGCGGCCGGGCAGACACCTCGCAGCCCAGCTCTCAGCAGTCCCCGCCGGGCTCCCATAGCCGAGGACAAACCTCCCGCGCGGGGTGGGCGGGGCTGCGGCTCTTCGGGCCCCGCCCACGCCTGCGCCGGCCGCACGCGTTTCGTAGCTGCGTCGGGGAGGAGTCTCTTGTCCCTTTGCGCGGCCCGTTCCGCCTCGGCTCCCGTGGCTTTTCGGCTGACGTGTCTGCTGTTGGTCGGCTGCTTGGCGAGTAGGGCCGAGATGGCGGACGCTTGGGAAGAGATTAGGCGGTTGGCGGCTGACTTCCAGCGGGCGCAGTTCGCAGAGGCCACGCAGAGGTGCCTGACCCTCCCTCTCCATTATGGAGTCCAAAATAGCCCCTGGGCGGCCACGCCAAGACCTGAGGCCGCAAACCCCAGGCCTTGGACCCCGGATCTTCCCAGCCGCTGTCAGCGTTCCCGCCCCCTCCCCCTCTCCCAGAGCCTAGATTGCGGCTGCCAGTATAATTCTCGGCGGGGGGAGACCGAGAACATCCCCCCACCCTTTAAGCCCCAGCCAGGTGCAGGCGCGGCCTCCCCCCACGACAGCTGGGGCTGGTGACTTGGAGCTGTCTTAAGAACGTCCCTCTGACCCTTACTTAACCGTCAGCAAGTCATTGTCTGTTATACACTGCCTGACTTAGAGCTTGAAAGGAGACGCTAACCCCGAAGTACAGTACTTTGCAAATACTATGTTGACTCCTTAAACATTTTGCCTTTTTATTCTCCAGAACAGGTGTGCTAGGCCAGAGCCAGGGTCTCATCTGTCATTTTTAGGGACTCCGGACACTGATATTTCCTACAAACCCACTAACCTTTGTGGGGGAGGGGGTGTCCTGAGAAGCACCCTAACTCTGCTTTTTACCATTACCGAGCACGTAAAAAGCTAGTAGAACCCTTTTTTATCTATTGACTCTTCCTTGTCTTGTTCCTTCTGGGGCTGAAGACTTTAATCCCTTGATGCTGTGTTTTGTATCAGTGCGAGCAAACTAGGACGCTTAACGTGTTTTCCTATCTCCTGCCTACAGATGAGTTGTATGAATGAGGCAATAATGCATTCAATAAAAGAAAATTTTGGGTTTTTTTTTTAACTGAAGCTAAAGTGAAAATTGAAATAAAAGTAGGGCAGTTTTTTCTCTTATGTAAATTACATGTCCTCATTTTTCAGATTTGAAGATTAGAAGCAGGCCTAGAAGAGAGAGCAAACTTGAAATCTGTAATAGAAAGATTTGTAACAATGAACTACATGATTTAAGTTCATGTAAACCTGTTTACTCCCTAGAACTTTTTTTAATTTATTGAATTAGTATTATACTAATAAAAGATACAGATTTTGTAATATAGAACCTAATGACTACCCAAACCTTTTTAAAAGCCCATTTTCATACGTTTTCTTAATCATATTATGCCCTGAATGTATCAAATGCATTTTTAAAACTTAACTTTTGTTTCCCTCAGGTTGTCAGAGCGGAATTGCATTGAGATTGTGAATAAATTGATAGCTCAGAAACAGCTGGAAGTAGTTCACACGCTTGATGGGAAGGAATATATTACTCCAGCCCAAATTAGTAAAGAAATGAGAGATGAGCTACATGTTCGAGGTGGTAAGTAATTCCTTAGTTTTTTTCTTCTGGTTCTTTGGAAGGGGGGAAAAAACCCTTAAAACTATACATCATAAGTGATTTAGAGGTTATAAGACACCCTTCCAATTGTTAATATGGTAATCAGCCTTAATGTTCTTAATAGGTTTAGGTAAACATGATCGTATAATTTAAATGAAGTCAAATATTGTCACTTTAAAAATAGCGTTTTTTATTATTTTGGGTTATGTGTTCTGTATGTGAATTAATCAGCTGTTTCTTTTCACAGTTCATGAATTTATTGGGTGACTCGGGTGGATACTTAGCTGCCTGTTATCAGGTGATAATTATGAAGAGGGAATAGAGATTTTAAATTATAGAGTGTTGAAAATCAAGGTTGTACTACCATGCTCTTTTTTAAACTTTAAGTATTTGCAAATTAGGAAACAGTTTGATGTGCTACATCTGTTTGTAGGAAATGCTATTACAAGCATACAAAAAAGTTTTTGTTTCCTTTGTCTTTTTGAAATTTGAACAAATTACTGAGCAAATTTGAACACTATTTGATTAGATTAGATGCATCTGTGAAAACAACTCATTAGATGTCATTAGATATACCCTTGGTGTTTGTTTTTTATCTTCCTGCATAGTCCTAATAAAATATTAGCTATAATTTGGAATACTTAACAGATATTCTTTAGCTAATAAGTGGTAACCTACCAGTTTCAAATAATTGAAAAAGGTTTACCTGAATTTAGTTGTCTGTATCTCTTTGGTCACAGTAGATAAAATCGCAAAGGGAGATAAATAACCCCCGTATATCTGGCCAACCCGTGTATCAGCTGATTCTCTAATTGGCCTGATATGACAAATGGAACTTTGAAAATAAACTATTGTCTGTACCTTAAGTCATGAAAATTTATTCAGCTAATGGTTTGCATTTGAAGACATTAATTACTGCAGCCCTGTGTCCTTTGTAGAAGGAGGACCTTGACGGTCCAAAACATAAATCTTTGGAATTTACAGTTTTTGGCTGGTATGTACTTAACACATAATGTAAAATAAATGAATGTCTTTTCTTTAAAGGTCGAGTAAACATTGTTGATCTGCAACAGGTAAATTTCAACTTTATAATAGTTTTTACTTTGATTCCTCAAGTGTTTTTTATATCATTAATTTTTTCAGTGCCCTAAGTATTCACTTGGTACTGGTATCGTGTTTTGTGTTTGTGAAGAAATAATTACATAACCCTCACTGACAAATATTGAATCAGTTTAATAAGTTTTTCTTTCTCAGTTGACTTGCTTGTTCTTTATTCTTTACGAAATAAACTCATAGTTGTCATTTTATGTAATTACAAAATTTATGTAATTTTGGGAGAAAAATCACCAGTTTCATGTTTATTTGTTTTTAATATATGGAAGTAAAAGAAATGTAGAAGACATTTTTAGAAAATACAGGTGTACATGTCATCAGTAAGGTACACTACAGTATATACAAGAAACTGGCAAATTTTGTGTGAAATGGTACAACTTCTTTTTTTTTTAATTTTTATTTTATACTGGAGTATAGTTGATTTATAGTTCTTTTTCAGATTCTTTTCCTGTACAGGTTATTACAGAATATTGAGTACCATTCCCTGTGCTATACAGTAGGTCCTTGTTGATTATCTATGTATAGTAATGTGTATATGTTAATCCCAAACTCCTAATTTATCCCTCCTCCTGACCTTTCCCCTTTGGTAACCATAAGTTTGTTTTCAAAGGCTCTGAGTCTGTTTCTGTTTTGTAAATAACTTCATTTGTATCTTTTTTTTTTTTTAGATTCCTCATATAAGTGATATCATATGATAATTGACTTTCTCTGTCTGACATACTCCACTTAATGTGATAATCTCTAGGTCCGTCCATGTTGCTGCAGATGGCATTATTTCATTCTTTTTTATGGCTGAGTACTATTCCATTGTATATATGTAGCACATCTTTATCCATTCCTCTGTTGATGGACATTTAGGTTGCTTCCAACCTAACTGGAAGCAATTTACCTATTGTAAATAGTGCTGCAATGAACATTGCCGTGCATGTATCTTTTTGAAGTATAGTATTCTCCGGGTGTATGCCTAGGAGTGGGATTGCTGGATCATATGGCAACTCTATTTTTAGTTTTTTAAGGAACCTCCGTACGGTTCTCCATAGTGGTTGTACCAATATACATTCCCACCAACAGTGTAGGAGGGTTCCCTTTTCTCCATAGCCTCTCCAGCATATATTGTTTGTAGACTTTTTGATGATGGCCATTCTGACCAGTGTTAGGTGACACCTGATTGTAGTTTTGATTTGCATTCTCTAATAATTAGTGATGTTGAGCATATTTTCATGTTGTTTTGGCCATCTGTATGTTGATGGAGAAATGTCTGTTTAGATCTTCTGCCCATTTTTTGATTGGGTTGTTTTTTTGATATTGAGTTACATGAGCTGTTTGTATATTTTGGAGATTAATCCCTTCTCACCCACTTCATTTGCAAATATTTTCTCCCATTCTGTGGATTGCCTTTTCGTTTTGTTTATGGTTTCCTTTGCTGTGCAAAACTTTTAAGTTTAGTTAGGTGCCATATGTTTATTTTTGTTTTTATTTTCATTACTCTAGGAGGTGGCTCCATAAAGATATTGCTGGGAGGGAGACACAAGAGGGAGGGGATATGGGGATATGTGTATATATATAGCTGATTCACTTTGTTATACAGCAGAAACTAACACAACATTGTAAAGCAATTATACTCCAATAAAGATGTTAAAAAAAAAATTGCTGCGATTTATGTCAGAGTGTTCTGCCTATGTTTTCCTCTAAGAGTTTTATAGTATCCAGTCTTACATTGAGGTCTTTAATCCATTTTGTGTTTATTTTTGTGTATGATGTTAGAGAGTGTTCTAATTTCATTCTTTTACATGTAGCTGTCCAGTTTTCCCAGCACCACTTACTGAAGAGACAGTCTTTTCTCCATTGTGTATTCTTGCCTCCTTTGTCATAAATGAATTGACCATAAGTATGTGGGTTTATTTCTGGGCTTTCTGTCCTATTCCGTTGATCTATATTTGTTTCTGTGCCAGTGCCATACTGTTTTTTTTTTTTTTTAATCAGTCATCAGTTTTATACACATCACTGTATACATGTCAATCCCAATCGCCCAATTCAGCACACCACCATTCCCACCCCACCGCAGTTTTCCCCCCTTGGTGTCCATACGTTTCTTCTCTACATCTGTGTCTCAACTTCTGCCCTGCAAACCGGTTCATCTGTACCATTTTTCTAGGTTCCAAATACATGCGTTAATATACGACATTTGTTTTTCTCTTTCTGACTTACTTCACTCTGTATGACAGTGTCTAGATCCATCCACGTCTCAACAAATGACTCATTTTCGTTCCTTTTTATGGCTGAGTAATATTCCGTTGTATATATGTACCACAACTTCTTTATCCATTCGTCTGTCAATGGGCATTTAGGTTGCTTCCATGACCTGGCTATTGTAAATAGTGCTGCAGTGCACATTGGGGTGCATGTGTATTTTTGAATTACGGTTTTCTCTGGGTATATGCCCAGTAGTGGGATTGCTGGGTCATATGGTAATTCTATTTTTAGTTTTTTAAGGAACCTCCATATTGTTCTCCATAGTGGCTGTATCAATTTACATTCCCACCAACAGTGCAAGAGGGTTCCCTTTTCTCCACACCCTCTCCAGCATTTGTTGTTTGTAGATTTTCTGATGATGCCCATTCTAACTGGTGTGAGGTGATACCTCATGGTACTTTTGATTTGCATTTCTCTAATAATTAGTGATGTTGAGCATCTTTTCATGTGCTTCATGGCCATCTGTATGTCTTCTTTGGAGAAATGTCTATTTAGGTCTTCTGCCCATTTTTGGATTGGGTTGTTTGTTTCTTTAATATTGAGCTGCATGAGCTGTTTATATATTTTGGAGATTAATCCTTTGTCCGTTGATTCGTTTGCAAATATTTTCTCCCATTCTGAGGGTTGTCTTTTCGTCTTGTTTATGGTTTCCTTTGCTGTGCAAATGCTTTGAAGTTTCATTAGGTCCCATTTGTTTATTTTTGTTTTTATTTCCATTACTCTAGGAGGTGGATCAAAAAAGATCTTGCTGAGATTGATGTCAAAGAGTGTTCTTCCTACGTTTTCCTCTAAGAGTTTTATAGTGTCCAGTCTTACATTTAGGTCTCGAATCCATTTTGAGTTTATTTTTGTGTATGGTGTTAGGGAGTGTTCTAATTTCATTCTTTTACATGTAGCTGTCCAGTTTTCCCAGCACCATTTATTGAAGAGACTGTCTTTTCTCCATTGTATATCTTTGCCTCCTTTGTCATAGATTAGTTGACCATAGGTGTGTGGGTTTATCTCTGGGCTTTCTGTCTTGTTCCATTGATCTATGTTTCTGTTTTTGTGCCAGTACCATATTCTCTTGATTACTGTAGCTTTGTAGTATATAGTCTGTAGTCAGGGAGTCTGATTCCTCCAGCTCCGTTTTTTTCCCTCAAGACTGCTTTGGCTATTCGGGGTGTTTTGTGTCTCCATACAAATTTTAAGGTGATTTTTTCTAGTTCCGTAAAAAATGCCATTGGTAATTTGATAGGGATTGCATTGAATCTGTAGATTGCTTTGGGTAGTGTAGTCATTTTCACAATATTGATTCTTCCAATCCAAGAACATGGTATATCTCTCCATCTATTGGTATCATCTTTAATTTCTTTCATCAGTGTCTTATAGTTTTCTGCATACAGGTCTTTTGTCTCCCTAGGTAGGTTTATTCCTAGGTATTTTATTTTTTGTTGCAATGGTAAATGGGAGTGTTTCCATAATTTCTCTTTCAGATTGTTCATCATTAGTGTATGGGAATGCAAGTGATTTCTGTGCATTAATTTTGTATCCTGCAACTTTACCAGATTCATTGATTAGCTCTAGTAGTTTTCTGGTGGCATTTTTAGGATTCTCTATGTATAGTATCATGTCATCTGCAAACAGTGACAGTTTTACTTCTTCTTTTCCAATTTGTATTCCTTTTATTTCTTTTTCTTCTCTGATTGCTGTGGCTAGAACTTCCAAAACTATGTTGAATAATAGTGGTGAGAGTGGACATCCTTGTCTCGTTCCTGATCTTAGAGGAAATGCTTTCAGTTTTTCACTGTTGAGAATGATGTTTGCTGTGGGTTTGTCGTATATGGCCTTTATTATGTTGAGGTAGGTTCCCTCTATGCCCACTTTCTGGAGAGTTTTTTTCATAAATGGGTGTTGACTTTTGTCAAAGGCTTTTTCTGCATTTATTGAGATGATCATATGGTTTTTATTCTTCAGTTTGTTAATATGGTGTATCACATTGATTGATTTGCGTATATTGAAGAATCCTTGCATCCCTGGGATAAATCCCACTTGATCGTGGTGTATGATCCTTTTAATGTGTTGTTGGATTCTGTTTGCTAGTATTTTGTTGAGGATTTTTGCATCTATATTCATCAGTGATATTGGTCTGTAATTCTCTTTTTTTGTAGTATCTTTGTCTGGTTTTGGTATCAGGGTGATGGTGGCCTCATAGAATGAGTTTGGGAGTGTTCCTTCCTCTGCAATTTTTTGGAAGAGTTTGAGAAGGATGGGTGTTAGCTCTTCTCTAAATGTTTGATAGAATTCACCTGTGAAGCCATCTGGTCCTGGACATTTGTTTGTTGGAAGATTTTTAATCACAGTTTCAATTTCATTACTTGTGATTGGTCTGTTCATATTTTCTGTTTCTTCCTGGTTCAGTCTTGGAAGGTTATACCTTTCTAAAAATTTGTCCATTTCTTCCAGGTTGTCCATTTTATTGGCATAAAGTTGCTTGTAGTAGTCTCTTAGGATGCTTTGTATTTCTGCGGTGTCTTGTAACTTCTCCTTTTTCACTTCTAATTTTATTGATTTGAGTCCTCTCCCTCTTTTTCTTGATGAGTCTGGCTAATGGCTTATCAATTTTGTTTATCTTCTCAGAGAACCAGCTTTTAGTTTTATTGATCTTTGCTATTGTTTTCTTTGTTTCTGTTTCATTTTTTTCCGCTCTGATCTTTATGATTTCTTTCCTTCTGCTAACTTTGGATTTTGTTTGTTCTTCTTTCTCTAGTTTCTTTAGGTGTAAGGTTGGATTGTTTACTTGAGATTTTTCTTGTTTCTTGAGGTAGGCTTGTATAACTATAAACTTCCCTCTTAGAACTGCTTTTGCTGCATCCCATAGGTTTTGGATCGTCGTGTTTTCATTGTCATTTGTCTCTATGTATTTTTTGATTTCCTCTTTGATTTCTTCAGTGATCTCTTGGTTATTTAGTAACGTATTGTTTAGCCTCCATGTGTTTGTGTTTTTTACGTTTTTTTCCCTGTAATTCATTTCTAATCTCATAGCGTTGTGGTCAGAAAAGATGCTTGATATGATTTCAATTTTCTTAAATTTACTGAGGCTTGATTTGTGACCCAAGGTGTGATCTATCCTGGAGAATGTTCCGTGCACACTTGAGAAGAAAGTGTAATCTGCTGTTTTTGGATGGAATGTCCTATAAATATCAATTAAGTTTATCTGGTCTGTTGTGTCATTTAAAGCTTCTGTTTCCTTATTTGTTTCCATTTTGGATGATCTGTCCATTGGTGTAAGTGAGGTGTTAAAAGTCCCCCACTATTATTGGGTTACTGTCGATTTCCTCTTTTATAGCTGTTAGCTGTTGCCTTATGTATTGAGGTTCTCCTATGTTGGGTGCATATATATTTATAATTGTTATATCTTCTTCTTGGATTGATCCCTTGATCATTATGTAGTGTCCTTCCTTGTTTCTTGAAACATTCTTTATTTTAAAGTCTATTTTATCTGATATGAGTATAGCTACTCCAGCTTTCTTTTGATTTCCATTTGCATGGAATATCTTTTTCCATCCCCTCACTTTCAGTCTGTATGTGTCCCTAGGTCTGAAGTGGGTCTCTTGTAGACAGCATATATATGGGTCTTGTTTTTGTATCCATTCAGCAAGCCTGTGTCTTTTGGTTGGAGCATTTAATCCATTCACGTTTATGGTAATTACCGATATGTATGTTCCTATGACCATTTTCTTAATTGTTTTGGGTTTGTTTTTGTAGGTCCTTTTCTTCTCTTGTGTTTCCCACTTAGAGAATTTCCTTTAGCATTTGTTGTAGAGCTTGGTGGTGCTGAATTCTCTTAGCTTTTGCTTGTCTGTAAAGCTTTTGATTTCTCCATCAAATCTAAATGAGATCCTTGCCGGGTAGAGTAATCTTGGTTGTAGGTTCTTCCCTTTCATCACTTTAAGTATATCATGCCACTCCCTTCTGGCTTGCAGAGTTTCTGCTGAGAAATCAGCTGTTAACCTTATGGGAGTTCCCTTGTATGTTATTTGTCATTTTTCCCTTGCTGCTTTCAATAATTTTTCTTTGTCTTTAATTTTTGCCACTTTGATTACTATGTGTCTCGGCATGTTTCTTCCTGGGTTTATCCTGTATGGGACTCTCTGCGCTTCCTGGAATTGGGTGGCTATTTCCTTTCCCATGTTAGGGAAGTTTTTGACTATAATCTCTTCAGATATTTTCTCGGGTCCTTTCTCTCTCTCTCCTCCTTCTGCGACCCCTATAATGCGAATGTTGTTGCGTTTAATGTTGTCCCAGAAGTCTCTTAGGCTGTCTTCATTTCTTTTCGTTCTTTTTTCTTTAGTCTGTTCCCGCAGCAGTGAATTCCACCGTTCTGTCTTCCAGGTCACTTATCCGTTCTTCTGCCTCAGTTATTCTGCTATTGATTCCTTCTAGTGTATTTTTCATTTCAGTTATTGTATTGTTCATCTCTGTTTGTTTGTTCTTTAATTCTTCTAGGTCTTTGTTAAACATTTCTTGCGTCTTCTCCATCTTTGCCTCCATTCTTATTCCAAGGTCCTGGATCATCTTCACTATCATTATTCTGAATTCTTTTTCTGGAAGGTTGCCTATCTCCACTTCATTTAGTTGTTTTTCTGGGGTTTTATCTTGTTCCTTCATCTGGTATATAGCCCTCTGCCTTTTCATCTTGTCTATCTTTCTGTGAATGTGGTTTTTGTTCTACAGGCTGCAGGATTGTAGTTTTTCTTGCTTCTGCTGTCTACCCTCTGGTGGTTGAGGCTATCTAAGAGGCTTGATGGGAGGCTCTGTTGGTGGGTAGAGCTGACTGTTGCTGTGGTGGTCAGAGCTCAGTAAAACTTTAATCCACTTGACTGTTGATGGGTGGGGCTGGGTTCCCTCCCTGTTGGTTGTTTTGCCTGAGGCAACCCAACACTGGAGCCTACCTGGGCTCTATGGTTGGGCTAATGACAGACTCTGGGAGGGCTCATGCCAAGGAGTACTTCCCAGAACTTCTGCTGCCATTGTCCTTGTCCCCATGGTGAAACAGAGCCACCCCTGCCTCTGCAGGAGACCTTCCAACACTAGCAGGTAGGTCTGGTTCAGTCTCCCCTGGGGTCACTCGTCCTTCCCCTGGGTCCCAATGCACACACTGTTTTGTGTGTGCCCTCCAAGAGTGGGGTCTCTGTTTCCCCCAGTCCTGTCGAAGTCCTGCAATCAATTCCCACAAGGCTTCAAAGTCTGATTCTCTATGAATTCCTCCTCCCGTTACCGGACCCCCAGGTTGGGAAGCCTGACGTGGGGCTCAGAACCTTCACTCCAGTGGGTGGACTTCTGTGGTATAAGTGTTCGCCAGTCTGTGAGTCACCCACCCACCAGTTATGGGATTTGATTTTACTCTGATTGCGCCCCTCCTATCGTCTCATTGTGGCTTCTCCTTTGTCTTTGGATGTGGGGTATCTTTTTTGGTGAGTTCCAGTGTCTTCCTGTCGATGATTGTCCAGCAGCTAGTTGTGATTCTGGTGTTCTCGCAAGAGGGAGTGAGAGCACATCCTTCTACTCCGCCATCTTGGTTCCTCTCTCGCCATACAGTTTTGATGACTGTAACCTGTAGTGTAGTCTGAAGTCAGGGAGCCTGATTCCTCCAGCTCTGTTTTTCTTTCTCTGGATTGCTTTGGCTGTTCGGAGTCTTTTGTATTTCCATACAAATTGTAAAACTTTTTGTTCTAGTTTTGTGAAAAATGCCATTGGTAATTTGATAGGAATTGCATTGAATTTGTAGATTGCCTTGGGTAGTATAGTCATTTTGATGATACTGATTCTTCCAATCCAAGAGCATGATATATATTTCCATCTGTTTGCGTCATCTTTGATTTCTTTCATCAGTATCTTACAGTTTTCAGAGTACGGGTCTTTTGCCTCCTTAGGTAGGTTTATTCCTAGGTACTTTGTTCTTTTTGATGCAGTGGTAAATGGGATTGTATCCTTAATTTTTCGTTCTGATCTTTCGTTGTCAGTGTATAGAAAAACAAGAGATTTCTGTATGTTAATTTTGTATCCTGCGACTTTACCAATGTCCTTGATGAGTTTTACTTATCTGGTAGCATCTTTAGGATTTTCTGTGTATAGTGTCATGTCATCAGTGAACAGTGACAGTTTTACTTCCTTTCCAATTTGGATTCCTTTTATTTCTTTTTTTTTCTCTGATGGCCATGGCTAGGACTTCCAAAACTGTGTTGAATAGAAGTGGCAAGAGTGGACACCCTTATCTTGTTTCTGATCTCAGAGGAAATGCTTTCAGCTTTTCCCCATTGAGTATGATGCTAGCTGTAGGTTTGTCATATATATGGCCTTTATTATGTTGAGGTGTGTTCCCTCTATGCCCAACTTTCTGGAGAGTTTTTATCATAAATGGGTGTTGAATTTTTTCAGAAACTTTTTCTGTATCTATTGAGATTATCATATGGTTTTTATTCTTCAGTTTTGAGATGTGGTGTATCACACTGATTGATTTGCGCATATTTAAAAATTCTTGCATCCCTGGGATAAATCCCACTTGATTGTGGTGTATGATCCTTCTAATGTGTTGTTGGATTCGTTTGCTAGTATTTTGTTGAGGACTTTTGTGTCTATGTTCGTCAATGATATTGGCCTGTAATTTTCTTTTTTTGTGATATCTTTGTTTGGTTTTGGTATCAGGGTGAAGGTGGCCTCACAGAATGAGTTTGGGAGTGTTCCTTCCTCTGCAGTTTTTTGGAAGAGTTTCAAAAGGATAGGTGTTGACTCTTCTCTAAATGTTTGATAGAATTTGCCTGTGAAGCCATCTGGTCCTGGACTTCTGTTTGTTGGAAGTTTTTTAATCACAGTTTCAACTTCAGTACTTGTGAGTGGTCTGTTCATATTTTCTGCTTCTTCCTTGTTCAGTCTTGAAAGATTGTACCTTTCCAAAAATTTGTCCATTTCTTCTATGTTGTCCATTTTTTTGACATATAGTTGCTTGTAGTAGTCTCTCACGATCCTTCGTATTTCTGTGATGTCTGTTGTAACTTCTCCTTTTTCATTTCTAATTTTATTGATTTGAGCCTTCTCCCTTTTTTTCTTGATGAGTCTAGCTAAAGGCTTATTAATTTTGTTTATCTTTTCAAAGAACCAGGTTTTAGTTTCATTGTTCTTTGCTATTGTTTTCTTCGTCTCTATTTCATTTATTTCTGCTTTGATCTTTATGATTTCTTTCCTTCTACTATAGGTTTTGTTTGTCCTTTTTCTAGTTGCTTTAGGTGTAAGGTTAGGCTGTTTATTTGAGATTTTTCTTGTTTCCTGAGGTAAGAATGTATTGCTATAAACTTCCCTCTTAGAACTGCCCTTGCAGTGTCCCATAGGTTTTGGATTGTTGTGTTTTCATTTTCATTTGTCTCTAGGTATTTTTTGATTTCCTCTTTGATTTCTTCAGTGATCCATTGGTTGTTTAGTAACATATTGTTTAGCCTCTATGTGTTTTTGTTTATTATAGGTTTTTTCCTGTAATTGATTTCTAATCTCATAGCATTGTGGTTGGAAAAGATGCGTGATATGATTTCGGTTTTCTTCAATTTACTGAGGCTTGATTTGTTGCCCACGATGTGATCTATCCTGGAGAATGTTCCGTGTGCACTTGAGAAGAAAGTGTAATCTGCTGCTTTTGGGTGGCATGTCCTATAGATATCAATTAAGTCCATCGGCTCTAATGTGTCATTTAAGGCCTGTGTTTCCTTATTGATTTTCTGTCTGGATAATCTGTCCATTTATGTAAGTGGGGTGTTAAAGTCCCCCACTTTCATTGTGTTACTGTTGATTTCTCCTTTTATGTCTGTTAGCATTTGCCTTTTATGTTGAGGTGCTCTTGTGTTGTGTGCATATATATTTATAATTGTTGTATTTTCTTTTTAGATTAATCCTGTGATCATTATGTAGTGTCCTTCTGTGTCTCTTATAACAGTCTTTATTTTAAAGTCTCTTTTGTCTCATATGAGTATTGCTACTCCAGCTCTCTTTTGATTTCCATTTGCATGGCATACCTTTTTCCATCCCCTCACTTTCAGTCTCTATGTGTCCGTAGCTCTGAAGTGGGTCTCTTGTAGACAGCATATATATGGGTCTTGTTTTTGTACTCATTCAACCAATCTTTTGGTTGGATCATTTAATCCATTCACATTTAAGGTAATTATTGATATGTATGTTCTTATTGCCATTTTGTTAATTGTTTTGGATTTATTTTTGTAGGTCTTTTTTCTTCCCTTCCTCTTTTGTTCTCTTGTGATTTGATGACCATCTTTAGTGTTGTATTTGGATTGCTTTCTCTTTTTTGAGTGTGTATCATAGATTTTTGGTTTGCTGTTACCATGAGGTTTTGATACAGCTGTGTTTATATATACAAGATTGTTTTAAGTTGCTGGTGTTTTCATTTCAAATGCATTTCCAATGTCCTGCATTTGTACTCTCTTTTTCTCAAGATTGCTGGTTTTGATATCATATTTGTGTGTGGATGATTTCCTGCCTTTACTGTATGTTTGCCTTTGCTGGTGAGCTTTTCCATTCTTAGTTTTCTTGTTTCTAGTTCTGGATTTCTCTTTCCACCTAGAGAAGTTCCTTTAGCATTGTTTGCAAAGCTGGTCTGGTGAATTCGCTTAGCTTTTGCTTGTCTGTAAAGCTTGATTTCTCCATCGAATCTGAATGAGAGCCTTGCTGGGTAGAGTATTCCTGCTTGTAGTATTTTTCCCTTTCATCACTTTAAATATATTGTGGTACTCCCTTCTGTCTTGCATAGTTTCTGCTGAAAAATCAGCTGATATCCTTATGGGGATTCCCTTGTATGTTATTTGTTTCTTTTCCCTTGTTTCTTTTAATATTTTCTCTTTGTCTTTGATTTTTGTCAGTTTGATAAGTATGTGTCTTGGTTTGTTCCTCCTTGGGTTTATCCTGTAAGGAACTCTGTGCTTCCTGGTCTTGAGTGAGTGTTTCCTTTCTCGTGTTAGGGAAGTTTTTGGCTGTTACCGCTTCAAATATTTTCTCATGCCCTTTCTCTCTCTCCTCCTTCTGGGACCCCTATAATGTGAATGTTGGCACATTTAACGTTGTCCCAGAGGTGTCTTAGGTTGTCCTCATTTCTTTTCATTCTTTTTTCTTTATTCTGTTCCGCGGCAGTGATTTCCACCAGTCTATCTTCCAGCTCACTTATGTGTTCTTCTGCCTCATTTATTCTGCTGTTGATTCCTTCTAGTGTATTCTTCATCACAGTTATTGTATTGTTCATCTCTGTTTGTTCTTTAAATCTTCTAGCTCTTGTTTAACATTTCTTGTATCTTCTCAGTCTGTGCCTTCATTCTTTTTCCGAGATCTTGGATCATCTTTGCTATCATTATTCTGAATTCTTTTTCAGGCAGATTGCCCATTTCCACTTCACTTAGTTGTCCTTCTGGGGCTTTATCTTATTCCTTTATCTGGAACATATTTCTCTGCCATGTCATTTTATTTAACTTTCTGTGTTTGAGGTTTCCATTCCACAGGCTTCAGGATTGTAGTTCTCCTTGCTTCTGGTGTTTGCCTCCTGGTGGGTGAGGTTGGTTCAGGGGCTTGTGTAGTCTTCCTGGTGGGAGGGACTGGGTCCTGCCCCCTGGTGGGTGGAGCTGGGTCCTGCCCCTCTGCTGGACAGGGCCATGTCAAGGGGTGTGTCTAGAGGTGGTTGTGGGCTCAGGACAACGTTAGGTAGCCTTTCTGTTGATGGATGGGGTGTGGTCCCACCCTGTTGGTTGTTTGGCCTGAGGTGTCCCAACACTGGAGCCTGCAGGCTGTTGGGTGGGGCCAGATCTTGGTGCCAAAATGGCAACCTCCAAAGAACTCACGCCGAGGAGTATTCCCTGGGGCCTCTGCCACCAGTGTCCTTGCCCCCGCAGTGGGCCACAGCAGACCCCCACCTTCCTAGGAGACACTCCAGGACCCTCAGGTAGGTCTGGCCCAGGCTACTGTGGAGTCACTGCTTTGCTCTGGGTCCCAGTGCATATGAAACCTTGTGTGTGCCTTCCAAGTGTGGAGTCTCTATTTCCTCTAGTCCTGTGGAGCTCCTGCACGCAAGCCCACTGGCCTTCAAAGCCAAATGCTCTGGGGGCTCTTCCTCCCGATGCCAGACCCCTAGGCTGGGAAGCCTGACGTGGTGATCAGAACTCTCACTTCTGTGGGAGAAACTCTGTAACAGAGGATCCAGTTTGTGGATTATCCACCTGGCGGGTACGGGGTTTGATTATATTGAGAAAGCGCCCCTCCTGTCATCTCCTTGTGGCTCCTTCTTTGTCTTTGGATGTGGAATATCCTTTTTGATAGGTTCCAGTCTTTTTTGTTGATAGTCGTTCAGCAGTTAGTTGTGATTTTGGTGTTTTCTTGAGAGGAGGTGAGTTCACGTCCTTCAGCTCCACCACCTTGTTTCCCTGCCTTCCAAAAATGAGCAGAACTGATGTCGTTAGGTTAGAGGACCTTGGTCCTTGTCTTCTTTGGAGAAAGAATTCCACTGTAAAGCAGGCACAGAATTTATCGGAAGCACAGTATGTGCAAAGAGAAGAAAGAAGCAATTTATTTAGAGCAAAGCAGAAATACATGCCCAGAGAAGAGTGTGGACGTTCTCCCTGATGAGGAGCACACCAGAGAGGTGATTTAAATCACTTATATGGAGGCAGTTTTTCCGGGCCTTTTTTTTCCTTTGGTCAGTCATCTCGCTTCGTTTCCCACCTCTGACCAGACCCAGGGCCCTTCCTGATAATGCGTGTGCACCTTTTTGCCAAGGTGGATTCCAGCACAGAGGCCTATGGAAGATTGACAGCACCTTTTATGGGGTAGCGCCCCTTCCTTTTTGACCCCCAAGGAGTCTTTCTGCACATGTGCAGTCAGGGAGCTTTCCTTGACCTCAGGAGTGATAGATGCAGTCATCTTATCTATTTACTTCAGCAGAGCTCAGCTCCTGCCATTAACTTTGTCCTTGAAGTGTCTAGGGCATACAAACCTCCAATTACTCTGCCTGACAAACTCTAGCTGTTCAGCCCAGGGGCCTGTCTACCTTCTACCTCAAATCCCCCCGAGAGACGTGAACCCCAAGAAATCGTTATTGGGAGGATGAACAGCAACAGTCTTTCCTCTATAGATTCTTCAGGCTGGCAAGGGGCTCATAGACCCTACCTAGTTGGGGTCATGGAGCCCTCACCAGGTCTCATTAAGGGGCCCCAGGGTGACTTCTGTTATTATTCTGGCAAGATCCGTTTCAAGGGATGGCTGGAATCTCTGGATCACCGTCATATTGTCTGGGAAACTGTTGCATTCCTAGAGAGAACAAACTGAACAAGTAGGTTAAAAGAAGGCAAGGGCCAAAGATCAGTAAAAGAATTATTGTAACCAGAGGCCCAAGCAGGAGTAAGAACCAGGTTACATTTGGTAACAGTTTTGATACTGGTCCAGATAGAGTCAGTGCTTGGTTTATCCTGTTCAAAGAATGGAACCATTTGGCCTGGTCATATATTTTTGATGTCCTTTTCTATTAACCCAGTGTGATTGTTGTAGGTGTTACAGCCCCAGTTAGAAGCAGTTGGAGGATTGACAACCTGCACATTAATAGACAAAACAGATCTCATTTTTTTTTCCCAGGAGAATAAGCCTGAGACCCAATATGGACCTGGTGCTTCGGGGAGACTTGTAGCCAGGTAGCCAGTTGTCTAGTTTTATCTAAGTAGGTTTTAACCTTTGATGTGGTATTAACACATAAATAACGGGAGCTATTGGTCACTACACATGCCCCTTCTTTCTGTTAATGTATGATCTAAAGCAATTTTATTATTTAAAAATGTAGTAGTTACAAAAGGAGACCTTGAAAATGTAAGGTTGTAGCTACCAGCTGTCAGCTGGTATTGTCCTGAGAACGGCTGGTGGCGTCAAGTCATAAGCTCATAAAACTTAAGTTCTCAGCAATACAAGGTCTTTTCTGAAATCACACCCGTAGTGTCAGCTAGTATTACCTTGCATGGCTGAACCACAGCTCCTTCGTTTTGACTTTTAATTGTAATTTTTCCCTTAATAGCCAAAGCAGATGTCACCGTTAATGATTTTAGTGTTTTTCTAGGTATGAGAAGAGGCAAGAATTTGGGATCAAAAAAATCCTTACCTGAAAATATCTTAACTATCTGAAGGCCTGTTCTGTCACTTTTTCCCAGAGCACAGAGTGCCTCATTTCTGATTTCCATCCCGAACTCTTTTCATGGGATGTTGAAGGTCAGCAGCTGAAGCAGCTCATGATTTAATCCTTGTAGAGGTAGATGGCGAGTGCCAGTTTCCAGTTGGCAGGGCCCTTTATAATCATAAATTTGAACATGGTTTGGGCGGCATTTTATGACCATTTTGTCCCATGGCGCTAGGAATGTTCATTCCCAGGTCTGGTGAAGATTTTGCTGACAGGTCACTCACTGTGCTATTTATTACTGGACCAGGCCTTGTTATCAGTAGCCAAAAGTCTCTGGACCACCTGTCTTACTAGTCTCTTATGACCCAGGAAAATATTCCCTCTTGTTGCTTCCTCCCATATCTAGAGTTACACTGTTAACAGTCATTGATTTCATATGAGACTATATATCATCATTTTATCAGAGATCAGCACACATTTGGTAATGTAAGAAATAACAATTTTGTAAAACAGGCAATAAAAAATAATATAGCTAGCAGTATTAGTAAGGTCAGAAGTAAGGGTTTAAGTCAAGAACTTACATTAGGTGCAGCCTAGTGTATCCCCAAGTTGTCTGTCTTAGTCTGTTTTGTACCACTTATCTTTAAGGGAAATTATATACATTGGCATTGTCCATAAGACATTCAGCTTAATTTCCTAATGTTACTAGTCTGGTTATCCTTAGTATGGTCTAATTGTTCCTTTAAACTTAAATGATCATAGCCTGGTGTTAATCTCCAGGTTGTAGATCATGGAGTATGTGATCTTTATCCAAAGGTTGATTATGAAGTTAGGCTTCAGAAAGAAACTTAGAATGTCCCTTTAATAATTTAATTAAATTTTGTAACAATATAATGTTAACAGTGAGGAACTATCTGGGAAGTGAGTCTTAGTAGACACAGGCCTTAATTAACAAAACGAGAATTTAATATTTAGTGAAACAATCCTTTTTCTAAAATTGCCCTCATTTCCACCAAACACAGCCAAGAACAATTTGTTTTCAAAATAAGTTTGGTCCGTTGACCACATAGGCTCCTCCATACTGACTCTGGTGTAACTCCTCAGAAGGAGTCTCAGACTAAATTCCCAAAAGGCCTCTCAAGGCCAAGAAAGCCATGCCAAAGGCCAGCCATCAGATTTTGCTTAGGTAGATTTCTGTCTTCTAGAGGTCCCTAAAATATTTTGAGATTCCTGTACATGTCAGGAGGCAGTCTTTTTTATTTACCTGATAAGGCTGTTCATAACCCAAGGGTCTCCAATTTCTGGAGGGACCAGGCAAAGAGGAAAATGTTTTAATTTTATCCTCAGGTGTAAATTACCAAATTGTCGTAAGCCATAAGTAGCTTGAGGAGAAGGGCTTTTCTGTATCTGAAAAACAAAGATTAGAAGTCGGTAATATGTCAAAGTCATAAAAATTAATCATATTTACCAGTTCATTTAATCCCATGTAATTAATTTTTGTTCTGTTTGAGTCCACTTTTTCCATTAGTTTTGTTGACCTTGCCTGATGATTGAACATGATAGTTACAGTGATAATTTCAAGAAGTTTGTGTTAAGGCTTGTATGATTTGTCCGGTGAAGTGGGTGCCTCGATCACTGGAGGTTGAAGAAAGTATACCCCAAGTGGAAAACACATTCTTTAACCATTTCCTTTTCATTGTGAGGGCATCAGCCCTGCAGCCAGGGAAGGCTTTAACCCATCAAGTAGAAATGGAGTTTGCCAGGGAGCTGGGAAAAGCCAGGTGGCCACCTTGGATTTCCCATAGCCCTGACTGTTTAATTTACAGCTATTGTTTACCCATTTTAAATTCCCTGATTTAGGAATAGACCATTGCCATGTTACAAGGACATCAGGATGGCAGAGTCTGACAGTCAGGGGTTAATCTTTGTAGAAGCAGAGTGAACTTTATCTACATGTGTCATGATCTTTACAGATTCTGTCGTTGTTACCTTTTATTTGACAATGTTCCTCCTGTAATTTAATCTGTCAAATAATCCCAGTTAGTGTAATATTTTTCTGAGATGCCTCAGGGGCCCTCTGAAGTGCCTTGAAGTTAGCTGGAGGTCAGAAGAACTTTAATTAGAATTTGACACTTGGGAAGTTTGTTAAAAAATATCAAAAAGTTTTAAAACACTTAGTCAAATAGAATCATAGATCATTGTGAAATAATACTTACTTACTCAACCAAAGTAACAAAAGATTTCAAAAGCAAATACAAGTCACCTAAAGGCAAAGAAATTCACACAGTCTGTTATCAAAAGCAGCATTCCAAGAAAACTTTGTTCTCTTAACAGAGAGAGAACTAAGTCCAGTCTTCATATCTTCTATCACTGACAACATATATTCTACTTGCTTCACACATTGAAATGCTTTCCTTATCATTTTAGTAGTTTTAATTACGTATTATACTTGTTAATCCTTAAAAACCTTAACCTCTAGTGAAAACCAAGAAGAAAGCAATTGTGAACTGTTTGTTGTATTGGCATTTCCTGATTAGCAAACTTAATATATTCCATAACCTCTAAAAACATGCGTTTTCCCAAAGCACAATTTCTTTTCTCAATGTAGTGCAAGGCATGTGTCTAATAAACCCAAACATCTTTAGTTTCCCTCTTGCGAGAAGACAAAAGTAGGTGAATTTAGATTTGTTCAGCAATCAATATTCCAGTATTTTATCTTAAAAATGATTTAGACGTTTAATGACTTTTTATCATTTGACTTGATTTAGCAAAACTAAAGTTTCAAGGTACCAAAAATCTGGAAAAACTAGAACATAATTATTCCCACAGTGTTTACTCAAAAGCTTTTATCCCATACTAAGTTAATTCTCTTGTTGACAAATGTTGTAACAGATACAGTGTGAACTTAATGACTTTCAGTAAACCTAGGTACAACAAAGGTATTATACTTAATATTGATGACTCTAAAGACATGTCTGTATTAATAAACTTAAACTAACTTTAATATCAGATACCAGTTCAATACTGAATATCTCCCAGATCATGTGAACCTGAAATTTGTTTAGCTTAGTTTCTCTTGTATATAGAATTGTTTGATTTGTAAGCACTTACTTTTCTTTCAGCCAATTAAATAGAGTTCATTTACGAATTAGCCTCAGCAATATTATCCACAGACAGAGACACATACTGAGATATACATAAATCCAGACAGACAGAGATCTCACAGTTTCTGCTTGAGGTTTAAAATGCCTCTTTGCTTTTTTTTCCCCTTGGCTTGAAGTTCTACTAATTAACCCAAGGCTGAAGTCTCAGGCAAAGTGGGCTGTGTTTGTCTCTCAAGGACATGAGAAGAGTTAACTTCAGGCTTTCTACTAGGCATATTTTTGTTCTCTCAGGGTCAGAATTCTGAAAAAAAGTATTTTAACAAGCTAGCTTTCTCTAATTGCATATGCAGAAAGAACCAGTTTTGCAATTTCAAAAGGGTTTTATCCTAACCAGTTTTTTCTGGAGTCTAAAGAGTATTGTGGCCACACAGTGTCAAAAAAAACCCATCTTTTTCTGTATTCATAGTTTCATAGCTAGAATTTAGACCAAAGAGTGCTCAAATTGGCCCTAATGACAGAGGCAGACTGGCTGATACATTGTTGTCCCAGGGATACCTTCCATGGTGTTTATGACTAAAAGTGGACAGAAAGAACAAAAAAAACTTAGTGCCCTGGGAGCGTTTCTGAGGGGTGCTTTTTTTGGTTTAGAAGGAGATCCTCCCATGTTGAATAACCTGCAGCCAAGAACAGTGCTCCTAGAAATGAAGTCCAGCATCCTGGAAACATTACTAGGAGGCACCTGGAGGAGATTCAGAGTGTCCTCTGAATGTCTTTCGATCTTAATGCTGACGGGCTTTGGAGCATCCTCTACTCCCCCACTGATTTCTAACCAGACATCTCTGGTCAACTTTGGTTCCTTGCACAGGGTGCCCTCCCTTCTTACCTGGGGTGGACATTTGAACCAGTGCAGAGCGGTTGCCGGTTTTTCCTTAAGCTTTATAGACATCAGATCTCCCCTATGTCCTGTAACAAGATTTCCTACTGGGATGTACTCCTCGGGATTGAGCATTTGTAAAATTTATGACATGATCTGCTGGGAATTGGCCAGCCCAATAGGCTGTCCATAGCAGTGTAAGGGCTGCCAAAGCTTGAGGGGTGGGGTGGGGGTCTGAGAGGTAAAAGGAGGAACTCTTGGAAGAATTGGAGTTGGGAAACATAATTGTTTCCAAAGTCATATGCCCTGGTGTTTTTTTGTAACAAAGATAAGACCTCACGGAGCCTGTGCACTCAGCCTGACAAAGACAGCGTTGGCAGTTTAGAAATAAAGAGCAAAAGATCTTCTCCCAGGAGGGTGTGAAAGTATGTAGTGAAAAACAGACCCTTATGTGCAAGAAAAGTAGGAAAGAAAGGTGCAGGCCAAAGGAGAAAGTAAGGAAGATAGTGCAAGCAGAGGTCTCTAGCCATAGTTGAGCAAGACCTGCCAGTTACCTTGGAAGCAATCCAAGTCATGGCACCAGATGACGTCGGCAGGTGAGAGGACCTTGGTCCTTGTCTTCTTGGGAGAAAGAATTCCACAAAGAGACATTGTAAAGCAGGCACAAGATTTATTGGAAGCACAGTATGTGCAAAGAGAACAAAGAACCAGTTTATTTAGAGCAAAGCAAAAATACACACCCAGAGAAGAGTGCAGGCATCCTCCCTGATGAGGAGCACACCAGAGAGGTGATTTAAATCACTTATATGGAGGCAGTTTTTCCAGGTGTTTGTTTTTCTCTGGCCAGTCATCTTGCTTCGTTTCCAACCTCTGACCTGACCCAGGACGCTTCTCCATATGCATGTGCATCTTTTTGCCAAGATGGATTCCAGCGCAGCAGCCTATGGGACATTGACAGCACCTATTATGGGGTAGCGCCCCTCCCTTTTTGACCCCCGAGGAGTCTTTCTGCACATGTGCAGTCAGGGAGGTCTCCTTGACCTCAGGAGTGATAGATGTGGTCATCTTATCTCTTTATTCTGGCAGAGCTCAGCTCCTGCCATTAGCTTTGTCCTTGAAGTGTCTAGGGAACACAAAGCTCCAATTTACTCTGCCTGACAAACTCTAGCTGTTCAGCCCAGGGGCCCATCTACCTCCTACCTCAGAACCACCAGCCAGGATCTGCCGAGAAGCCTTGTTCACGAAGCCGACGGCAGGTTTGGCTGACATCTTAGCAAGCCTGAGGACCACAGCAGGGGCTGAGATGCATGGGCCAGCTTGATCCCCTGAATTCTGGCCTGCAAAGCCTCTCCTGAGCGAGAGAGCCAGGGCTGGGTTGATCCTTGGGCCAAGTGGCTGCCTGTGGGGCGGCAGTCTGGCGACTGCTCCGAGGCAATGGGCGGTTTGGGTCACAGACTCACCACCTCACTGCGTGATCTCTGGCGGGTTGAGACCTGCCTGTTGTGCCCCACCAGACTCCCCGGGCTCCAGGAGGGACTCTGGAGGAGAAAAGACCCCCTGAAATGGTGTAACTTCTTAATATGAACTTTCTTAGCAAGTGAAAATGTACTTGTTCGGAAGTGAAAGTAAATAAGCAACAAGCCTCTAATTTTTTATTTGAGACTTTTTATAATATTTCAAATCAATTTGAAATTCACCTAAGGGTAAATAAGTTTTTTTTTTTAAGTTCTAAATATGTAATTTCAAACTTAAACAGTATGAACTTATCACTAATAGAATTTGTACTTATTTTCCAGGCGATTAATGTGGATCTGACTCATATTGAAAACAGAATTGGTGACATTGTTAAATCAGAAAAACATGTTCAGCTGGTGTTGGGACAACTGATAGATGAGTAAGTACGATATTTAAGAACACTTTTTTGTTTTCTTTTTTTTTTGTAAGTAAATTTATACCTAAATTTAGAACAGTTGTGGCCATTTCAGCATTTTGTTTAGAACTCTTCTAGTGCTGATTTTCATTGTAAGGATCATTGTACTTAAAAAGTAAGTGCTTAATTGTGTGGAGTACTTGGAAATAATATAAACTTTTATTTTTTTCTAGTGTTTTAAAGCGACACAAAACATAATTTTTATCATCTTTCCTGTATGAGTTTAACTCTGAAAGCAGAATTGTTCCAAAAATATTAAGGAAAATGATTGCAGAATTTTAATTGTTGAAAACAATTTCAGCATTTATTATTTGATTAACCTTACATTTAGTTACATTGGTAAGAAAATAATTTTCAGAATATGCGTAATGAATGGTGTTTACCTAAACATACCATATTCATTACTTTTGGGGCATACCTTATTGCAACAGGAATTAAACATAATAGACAGAGGAAAATTATTATTCCTAATTGGGTTTTTCCTTTTTTTTTTTTTTTTAACTATTAGGAACTATTTGGATCGGTTAGCAGAAGAGGTAAATGATAAATTACAGGAAAGCGGTCAGGTAACCATATCCGAACTGTGTAAAACCTATGATCTTCCTGGAAACTTTCTGACACAGGTATTTTTTTCTTAATACTCTAATATGTCTTTTCAGATAAATAAAAGAATTTTAATGGGAGGGAAGAAACTAGACCTTCTTACCATTAATTGATTTTTTGCAAGTGTTTGACTACTGATGTTCTAGCAGTATATTTGGGGAATACTTAAACATTGATGGCTCTGATGAGATTGTTTAGAAGTGATTGTAATCTTCCTGAACCCAGAGACACCCTAAACTTAAGTAGACTTAAGTTCTAGGCCTGCTTTGATGCAGTAGCAGGTGTACCATAAGCGTATAGGTTTATTTAATGTTCTGATAACAGCTGTACAGAAACTTTAACCATGGTATCATCAGTTCTGATTGCCTAGTTATATTTTAAGAAATAACTGATGAAGACTATAATTTAGAAGGGGTGCTACTGGCATCTTGTGTGGTAAAGGTCAAGGCTGATGCTAAACATCCTGCAGTGCACAGAACATCCCTTCCCAACAAAGAATTTTCTTGCCCAAAATGTAAGTAGTACCAACATCATTTGATGTCACCTTTTTTCCTCCTCTAAACTGTCAGTGTGACAGGAAGAAGAACCAAGGAATCACTTATATTCTCTTAATTTTTGGTACTTGTGTCAATACTCAAATCAGATATCTTGATTTATAGTGTAATAACAATGCTACCTGAAAATAGAGGCTAGTTCCCTGTTTGTTGTTTCTTTTTTCTTAAAGTGGTTTGACATTTTAGAATTATAGAAGTCCATTTGGTACAGTGGAAAGTGCATGGGCTTTGGAGTTAAACAGACCTTGATTTGAATTCTGTCTATGCCACTGCTTAGTTACTCAGTGTCAGGAAAATTATTTCATGTCTTTTGTGCTTCCAGTTACGTATCTGAAAATGGGAATAATTGTCTCTTTCATAGATCTCAATGAGGTTATATTCATGATATATCTACTGAAATGGCTGGCACAGTGGAAGTACTCAATAAATGATGGTTTTGTTTTGTATTTACTGCAACAAATAAGGGAAAAGCCAAATCTCTTTATACTTTAACTTACCAAACCATAATTGCATGAGATTAATTTATAATACAACCGATTTACTCACTCATTTTAGCTGAGTGATTTCTCCTAATTGCATCTAAAATACCATTTAGGGCATAGATCTGTTTTACAAAGCATTTCAGGAGCCTAAGCTCCTGAGCAAATGCATGTAAATCACAGAAGATAAAATTGGCAAATATATGTAAATCACAGAAGGTAAAAAAAAAAATTTTTAGACACTTTTAAATAGAAGTATCAGAACAGATTCAAATGATTTCTTATAAAATTGTGCTACTGATACATTTTAGAAATATATATAGTTTCTTAATATTTTTCAGTTTTAATTTTTCTCAGTATCACAGGCAGTATTCTAAAAGCTCATTAAGAAGTTGTTTGGAAAGCATTTTTCTGTACCATAAAAGTACCAGCCAAGCTGACTTGAGTAGATTTAACTTGTCCTGGGAAGGCAAATATGTCCAGGCTTATTTTATATGTACCTGATCCCAGTCATAGTGTAGCTGTGGAAAAATACTCTCTTGAGATTACCAAGAAATCAGGTTGTCTGTCAGTATAGATTTCTGGACACAGTTTGTTAATATTTGCATCACAGAAGATAACTGTTCAGGTCTTATGTTTCCCTAGGTCGCAGAATCTTGGAATAACATTTATTTCTCTCTGTTAGTGTTAGAGGCTCCATATAGGATCCTCTCCAAGACCCATGTATATGTCTTGGCTGTCTATGTGTCAGACTACCTATAACTAGAAAATTGGTTAATCTCTTTTATTTTACCATAGAAATAGGCCTTATTTTAGCAAGTAGTTGAGCCTTTTAACATTCAGCTATTTGATTCATTCAATTCTTGTCTCTGCCATAAGATTATGAAGTTTCCTAGATCCTAAGTCTTCATTTTACCTTATATATCTTGTTAATTCATGCTTGCTGAAATTATTCAATCATATGATTAATACAGCATCAGCATGCAACATGACTCTAGTAAGACTGTACAAATGTAAATGTGTAATTTTGTTCTTTCAAATTAATAAGAATTTTCATCCATCTTTACCCTCAGGCACTAACTCAGCGACTAGGTAGAATTATTAACGGACACATTGATCTTGATAACAGAGGAGTAATATTTACTGAAGCTTTTGTAGCTAGACATAAAGCACGCATCCGTGGGTTGTTCAGTGCTATTACCCGGTAAGCATATTTTAAATTATGTATATTTTTACATTTGTTTGATTATTGTTTGCTTTTTTTTTTTTTAAAGCAGAATCTCATTCAGGACCCTAGTTTGTTAAATAGACAGAGGGCAGCTTCTGTGAAATAGGAATGGGGATTCCAGAGCCCTAGAATGTAGCCACACTCTCTCCAACCCACATCTCCTTTACTCGCCTACCTTCACCATCGTTATGACCCCAGATGTACTTCTGCAGAACACCCAGATCATATATAAAGTCACCCTGGGATCGTGGAAAGAGTATGCAGTCAGAAGTCCTTGGGTCATAGCCCTATCACATAGTAACCTTGTGACCCTGAGTAGATAAGTCAGTCACACCTAATAAGTTCTTTGGGCCGCAGACGGGACTGGATGACTTTAGAACTTTTTTTTTTTTTTTTTACTAAATAACATTCTAGAATTCTAATGAATAACAATTTTACTTTCAAAATCACTTGAACTTAATGTTTGGGGCCTGTGTAACAAACTCCAGTGTGGAATTAAGAAAACCTACATTCTCAATTCTCTTTTCTCCTGTGTCATTTAGTTTATCTCAGTGGTTTTTGGGTCCCACCAGCATTTAAATGTCCAGATTTCTCCATTTTAAAACAATCAAACCTCTCTCAACCCCATATTCCACTCCCTTTACCATCTTGTTTATTCCTTAACTTAAAGTGAACCTTCTCGAATTGATGTCTACAGTTACTGTCTCAGTTTTCTTACCTTCAGTAACTTCTCAACTCACCCATCTGGCTTCTACAACTTACATAGCAATGATGTCAGTATCATTAAATCTAATGGGTATTTCCTGTCCTTGTTTTACTTTATAGCACCATTTAACCCCAATTACGGCTTCCTTCTTGAAATGTTCCCATCTCTTTCTTTTTTTTTTTTTTTTTAACACTATACTTTCCTGGTTTCTTTTTATGTCTTTTGGCGGTACCTTATTAGGCTGTACCTTTTCTGGCTCTTCCTCCTTTCACGAGCCTTGAAAGTTTTGTTTCAGGCCATCTTTTCTTCTCAGTCCTGTACTGTCTGCCTAGGTGCTTTTACCTTTCTTCTAAGTTTCAGACTCATACTATCTGTACAGCATCTCTTTTGAAGTGTTTTGTTACAAGTGCCTCAAATTCAGCATATTTAAACTAACTCACTACTGTCCCACTTTCCACCTCTTCTGAATTTATTCTTCCACTGGTGTTTCCATTACCAGTAAATATCATCATCAGGTTGGTTTTGCCAGAAAACTGGGAGTCCTCCTTTATGCCATCCTTCCTCTTACCTCCCTTTCCATAACACAACATCTTTTGAATTCATATTTTAAATATTTACGTAATCTTTACTTCTCTGACATCACCATTCTTACCACTTCAGTCCATTTTTTACCTAGACTGTTTCAGGAGGTTTCTAACAAGTCCCCCTTCTTCTACTCTTATTACCTTTCAGGACATTTTTTCGTGGCAGCCACAGTGATTTCTTTTTGTCATTCAACAAATCAAAAGCACGCATTGAACACCTAATACATTCAGGGCCCTGGTGGAACAAAAGACTAAAAGGATAGAAGAGAGAGCTTGCAATCTAATGCAACAGTTTTCTTTCTTTCTTCCTTTTTTTATCTCACACTTACAGAAAAGTTGCAAGAGAACCTTTTTTTTTTAAATTCTGTCCCATTTGAGAGAAAGTGGCTGACATGATGTCCCATAATCACACTTTAGTCTGTATTTCCTACAAACAAGGGCAATTGCGTCCTATAGAACTACAATACCATGATCCATTACTACCATCCAGTCCTTGGATCCCATTCATGTTTTACCAGTTGTCCCAATAATATTCTTTATACAAAAAGGATCCAGTTCAGAATCACATAGTGCATTTAATTGTCATGTCTCCTTAGTCACTTTCAATCTGGAACACTTACCCTTACTTTCATGACCTTGACACTTGAAGATCACAGGCCAGTTATTTCGTAGAATATTCAATCTTTCCTTTCTGCTACTTTGTCATACTTATATTCAGGTTATGCATCTTTGGCAGGAATATCACAAAAGTGATTATATGTTCTTGTCATTGAACCCTATCAGGTGGCATACAATTCAGATTTTTCCAGTTACTGATGAGGTGCATTGTGACTTCTTAATAAGGAGATATCTGCTAGGCTTCTCATAAAGATTCTTGTTTCCCTTTATAATTAAGTATTTATGGGGAGGGCAGTTTGAGATCATGTGAGTTACCCTGTTTTTCATCAAATTTTCAGTTTATTCATTTATTAAATCACTGTGGACTTACAGTTTTCTATATTATTCATTGGATTATAATCTATTGTTACCATTATTTAGATTTTCAAATTGGCTCTGATTTAGCTAGTGGAAGGCCCTTCAAGCTGGCTTCTGTGTCCTTTTGACAGGTCCCCATCATTCTTCCAACACTTCTTTTCTTTCTGGCACAACAAGAAGTTACAGGCTCAGTTCATACTTTACCTGTTCCAACCTTGGAATCAGCCATTCCTCCAAGGAGCCCTGGTTCCTTTTAGTAGAGTATAGTATTTAGAAACCAAGATCTGGACACTAGATTGTTTATTGCTGTTTGGCTGTTCCTGCTCCCAAGCCCTCTCAGCAGACAAGCTAAGGTATACACGTTACACAATTATATACACCCCCCCTATATATCTATATTTTTGTATCGTTGTGTATCAGGAACCGTGAGTTCACACTGATACCTCCAACACTCTAAGTCTTGTTCTAGTTTTCTCCTTTTCCATAATTGTAACTCCCTTCTCTGTCCATGAGAAACCTAGCTCCCATTATCCTTAATGTATTTACTTATTTGATTAATTCCCCTTTATGTGACTGATCTCCCATTTGCTGCTACAGCTCTCTTCCCTATATGGATGTCTTCTTTACATAGGCTCTGACAGCTTCCACCAGATCACCCTTCTAACACAAGAACAGTAGTTTTTTCCAGGAGAGGAACTGAGTAGCTGAGTGATAGGAAAGGAGGGGGACTCCGTTTTGTAACTTTTTTGTACCCTGAACATTTATCACTTAGTCAAAAAAACAAAAAAAAAAACAGTGTATTTTTCCTATTAACAAATATTTATCCTTTTTCTTTGACCAGTTATTGTGGTGAGTGTAGTTATCATCTGGTTCAGCAAATAATATTTTCCTGACTCATAGTAGCCCTGAGTTTCTCTGTATGGAGGTATTATCAAACCATGAGAGCAAAAACAAATTTTGAGCCACAAAAGATGTTGCTAGGCTGTGTGGCTTCTAGATAGTTCCATTTAAGGTAATGTATCTTCATATTTGCCTCTTAAATACAAGGAACCAACTCACTTTTCTGTTCTAACTTCAGAGAGAAGACCTGCATCTCTGATTAAAAAGGGTTTATGTTTATTGTTACTATAGGTAGCCAGAAAGAAGAGCAGGAAGTAATTAGTGAGAAGAATGAGGTATATAGGTATACTAAGCTACATTGTATTCCAGATTGAAATAATTCAATAGCTAAGTTTCATTGTACAATAAAAGCTAGAAATTTTGTGCAATCCAGTTAAACTTTTATTGAACACCCATAGTAAGTTATGCACCCAGCAATTTTAAGATAAAGTTCTTCAAGGAGCCCTCCACATTTTTGTAGGAATGTGTTCAGGTAGAAAGGAACAGAAAACAAAAAACATGAGAAGGTTGTAATAAGATAAACAGAGGAGAGCAAACTTCATGTAATTGGACCTAATTGGTTCGGGGGGGCTCTAAATAATTCAACTGAAAATTTTAGGTAAAATAATTTAATATAAACCAAATTGATCTATATAAGAATTTGGTAAAAGTAATAGTTTAGTCAAAAATCCCCAAACACAGCGGTTTTAAATATTAATTCATATTTTGACAACTGTTTCTGCTCTCCCAGGTTTGTCATAGGGAAAATTTATAACATTTTAAATAATCAACAAGAGAGAATCAAGTAGTTGGAATAACTTAAAAGTCTTTTAGTTATATGCATAAGAATAAAAACACAGACTAAACCTAAACCAGAGAACTTGTATAATTGGCTTAAAATGAATAGGGAAGAAAAAAATTGGAGTCAGAAAAAAGTCTAGATCTTTTTTTTTCAATTGTTTCCTTTACTTAAAAGAAATTATAATTATTATAAAAGAAAAGCATTCACAGGGATCTATCCAAAAGAAATGAAAACACATCTCTGCACAAAGGCATGAAACAAATCTTCATAGCAGCATTATTCATAATAGCCCCAAACTGGAAATAATCCAGGTGTCCATCAGCTGATAAATGGATACAAACAACAAAATATAGTATATCCGTACACCAGAATGCTATTCAGCAATAAAAAGGAGTGAATACTGATCCGTGCTTTATTATGCATGAACCTCAAAGACATGCTAAGTAAAAGAAGCCGGACACAAGAGACCACATACTGATTCCATTTATAAGAAATCTCTAGAAAAGCACATTTGTAGAGGCAGAAAGCAGATCAGTGGTTCTGTAGGTCTACGGGTGGCAACAGGAATTAACTGCAAACATCTAGGAAGGAACTTTTTGGGTGATGGAAACCTTCTAAAACTGGATTGTGGTGTTGGTTGCTCAGCCCTATTAATTTATTGAGATCGTTGAATTGTATACTTAGAATTGGTTAGATTTATATGTAAATTTTGTATGTCTCATTAAAGCTGTTCAAAAAAAAAAAAAGAAATGTATAATCATTACAGAAAATACTGATAAGCAAAAGAGAGAAATTAAAGTGGATTTCTCCCAGTCATACACCCTAACTGGAATACAGCATTCCAGTTTCCTTTCAGTATGTACATGATCTCATTTTTCTTCAGAAATGGAATCATATAACATTCACTGACTTCCCAGGTGAGGAGAGCCTCGCAGACAGAAAGAATAGAATGAACAAGAAATTAACATACAATAAAGGACAAGACAGATAGTCAAGAGTCACCAAATTTGAGGTGAAATTTTGGTGGGAAAGTAAATTGATCCCAGAATGGGAAGACAGATCAATTACCTGGTATTTCAATAGCATAATTCTGCTTAAGGATGTAAAATTTGGTGCAGTTTTTTTTTTTTTTTTTTTTTTTTTAGTTGATTTACAATGTTGTGTTGGTTTCTGGTGTTCAGCAAGCAATTCAGTTATACATATATATGTGTATATATATTTTTCTTCATGTTCTTTTCCATTATACTTTATTACAGGATACTGAATATAATTCCCTGTGCTATACAGTAGGACCTTCTTGTTTATCTATTTTATATATAGTAGTTTGTATCTCCTAATCCCAAACTTCTGATTTATCCCTCCCCCACCCCTTTTCCCCTTTGACAACCATAAGTTTGTTTTCTATGTCTGAGTCTGTTTCTGTTTTGTAAATAAGATCATTTGTATCATAGTTTAGATTCCATATGTAAGTGATGTCATATGGCATTTTCTCTGACTTCACTTTGTATGATAATCTCTAGGTCCATCCATGTTGCTGCAAATGGCAACATTTAATTCTTTTTTATGGCTGAGTAATATTCTATTGTGTGTGTGTGTGTATATATCACATCTTCTTTATCCATTCATCTGTTGATGGACACTTAGGTTGCTTTCACGTCTTGGCTATTATTAATAGTGCTGCTATGAACATTGGGGTGCATGTATCTTTTCGAATTAGAGTTTTTGTCTTTTCTGGATGTATGCCCAGGAGTGAGATAGCTGGATCAAAAGGTAGCTCTATTTTTAGTTTTTTAGGGAGCCTCCATACTGTTTTCCACAGTGGCTGCACCAATTTACATTCCCACCAACAGTGTAGGAGGGTTCCCTTTTCTCCACACCCTTTCCAGCATTTATTATTTGTAGACTTTTTGATGATGGCTATTCTGACCCATGTGAGGTGATACCTCATTGTAGTTTTGATTTGCATTTCTCTAATTAGTGATGTTGAGCATCTTTTCATGTGCCTATTGGCCATCTTTATGTCTTCTTTGGAGAAATGTCTATTTAGGTCTTCTGCCCATTTTTGATTGGGTTGTTTGGTGTTTTGTTTTGTTTTATATTGAGCTATATAAACTATATTTTGGAAATAACTCCTTGTTGGTCACATTGTTTGCAGATATTTTCTCCCAGTACGTAGGTTGTCTTTTCATTTTGTTTATGGTTTTGTTTGCTGTGCCAAAGCTTATCAGTTTGATTTGGTCCCATTTGGTTATTTTTGTTTTTGTTTCTGTTGCCTTGGGAGGCTGATCTAAGAAAACATTGCTACAATTTATGTCAGAGAATGTTTTGCCAATGTTCTCTTCTAGCTGTTTTACAATGTCATGTCTTACATTTAAATCTTTAAGCCATTTTTGAGTTTATTTTTGTGTATGGTGTGAGGGAGTGTTCTAACTTCATTGATTTACATGTGGCTGTCCAGCTTTCCCAGCACCACTTGCTGACGAGACTGTCTTTTCTCCATTGTATGTTCTTGCCTCCTTTGTCGAAGATTAATTGACCGTGGGGGTGTGTGCGTTTATTTCTGGGCTCTCTGTGTTTTCTGTTATTGTTGTTTTTGGCTGTGTGGCTTACAGGATCTTAGTTCCCTGACTGAGGATTGAACCTGCGCCCTTGGCAGTGAAAGCACAGAGTCCTAACCACTGGACCACCAGGGAATTCCCTGGGCTGTCTTTTCTGTTGCATTGATCCATGTGTCTGTTTGTGTGCCAATACCATGCTGTTTTGATTACTGTGGCTTCGTAGTATTGTCTGAAGTCAAGGAGGGTTATGCCTCCTGCTTTGTTCTTTTTCCTCAGGATTGCTTTGGCAATTCTGGGTCTTTTATAGTCCCATATAAATTTTAGGATTATTTGTTCTAGTTCTGTGGAAAATGTCATGGGTAATTTGATAGGGATTCCATTAAACCTGTAGATTGCTTTGGGTAGTATTAATATTTTAACAATATTAATTCTTCTGATCCAAAAGCATGAGATATCTTTCCATTTCTTTGAATCATCTTCATTTTCCTTTGTTAATGTTTTGTAGTTCTTAGCATATAAGTCTTTCACCTCCTTGATGACGTTTATTCCTAAGTATTTCTTTTTTTGATGCAGTTTTTAAAGGGAATTTTTTTTACTTTCCCTTTCTGATATTTCATTGTTAGTATAAAGAAATGCAACAGATTTCTGTATGTTAATCTGGTATCCTGCTACCTTGCTGAATTCATTTATCAGTTCTAGTAGTTTTTGTGTGGCGTCTTTAGGATTTTCCGTATATGGTATTATGTCACCTGCTTATAATGATAATTTTACCTCTTCCCTTCCAGTTTGTGTACCTTTTATTGCTTTTTATTGTCTGATTGCTGTGGCTAGGACTTCTGATACTGTGTTGAACAGAAGTGGTGACAGTGGGCATCCTTGTTGTAAATTTCAGCGCGAAGGCTTTCAACTTTTCACCGTTGAGTATTATGTTGGCTGTGGGCTTGTCATAAATAGCTTTTATTATGTTGAGATATGTTCCCTCTGTACCCACTTTGGGAAGAGTTGTTATCATGAGTGGATGTTGAATTTTGTCAAATGCTTTTTCTGCAGCTATCAAGATGATCATGTGGTTTTTGTCTGTTCTTTTGTTTATGTGGTGTATCACATTGATAGATTTGCTATGTTGAACTATCCTTGTGAACTTGGGATGAATCCCACTTGGTCGTGGTGTATGATCTTTTTTATGTGTTGTTGGATTCGGTTTGCTAATGTTTTGTTGAGATTTTCTGCATCTATATTCGTCAGAGATACTGGCCTGTAATTTTCTTTTTTGGTGGTGTCTTTGTTTGGTTTTGGTATCAGGATGATGGTGACTTCATAGAATGTCTTTGGGAGTGTTCCCTCCTCTTCAGTCTTTTGGAAGAGTTTGAAAAGGATCAGTATAAGTTCTTTGTATGGTTGGTCGAATTAATTCCCCAGTGCAGCCATCCCGTCCTGGACTTTTGTTTGCAGGGAGTTTTTTTATTACAGATTCTGTTTCACTTCTAGTGATCATTCTGTTCAAATTAATCTGTTTCTTAATTCAGTTTTGGAGGACTGTATGTTTCTAGAAACTTGTCCATTTCTTCTAGGTTGTCCAATTTGATGGCATATAATTGTTCATAGTATTCTCTTACGGTTTTTGTATTTCTGTGGTATCAGTTGTTATTTCTCCTCTTTCATTTCTTATTTTATTTAGTTCTCTCTTTTCTTCTTGGTGAGCCTGGCCAGAGGTCTGTAGGTTTTGTTTACCCTTTGAAAGAACCAGGTCTTGATTTTATTGATTTCTTTTTTTGTTTTTAATTGCAGTATAGATTTACAAGGGTGTGTTTCAGGTGTACAGCAAAGTGATTCAGTTACGTGTATGTATATGTATATGTGTGTGTATATATATATTCTTTTTCAGATTCTTTTCCCTTATAGATTATTACAAAATATTGAGTATAGTTCCCTGTGCTATACAGTATGTCCTTGTTGTTTATTATTGATATTTTATGTATAGTAGTATGTATATGTTAATTCCAAGTTCCTCATTTATCCCTCCCTCCTACCTTTCCCCTTTGGCAACTATAAGTTTGTTTTCTATGCCTGTGGGTCTATTTCTGTTTTGTAAATAAGTTTATTTGTATCTTTTTTTTTTTTTTTAGATTCCACATATAAGCAATAGCGTATGATATTTGTCTTTTTTTGGCTTATTTCACTTAGTATGATAATTTCTAGTTCCATCCATGTTGCTGCAAATGGCATTATTTCATTTTTCTTATGGCTGAGTAATATCCCATTGTGTGTGTGGGGGGGTGTGTGTGTGTATCTGTCACATCTTCTTTATCCATTCATCTGTCAGTGGACATTTAGGTTGCTTCCATGTCTTGTGTATTGTAAATAGTGCTGCAATGAACATTGGGATGCATGTATCTTTTTGAATTATAGTTTTGTCCAGTTATATGCCCAGGAGTGGGATTACAGGATCATATGGTAGCTCTAGTTTTAGTTTTTTTAAGGAACCTCCATACTGTTCTCCATAGTGCCTGTACAGATTTACATTCTCACCAACAGTGTAGGAGGGTTCCTTTTTCTCCATACCCTCTCCAGCATTTATTGTTTGTAGACGTTTTTGATGATAGTCATTCTGACTGGTGTCAGGTGATACCTCATGGTAGTTTTGATTTGCATTTCTCTAATAATTGGCATTGTTGAGCATTTTTTTCATCTGTATTGACCATCTGTATGTCTTTGGAGAAGTGTCTGTTTAGATCTTCTACCTGCTTTTTGATTGGGTTGTTTCTGTTTTTTTTAATCTCTTTTATTTATTCCCTCTCTGATCTTCATTATTTCCTTTCTTCTGCTGACATTAGGTTTTGTTTTTTCTTCTGATTCTTTTAGGCAGTAGGTTAGGTTGTTTATTTGAGATTTTTCTTATTTTTTGAGGAAGGCCTGTATTGCTGTGAACTTCTCTCTAGGGACTGCTTTTGCTGCATGCCATAGATTTTGTATGGTTGTGTTTTCATTGTCAGTTGTCTCAAGGTATTTTTAAATTTCCTCTTTGATTTCATCTTGACCCATTGTTTTTTTTAGTAGCATGTTGTTTAGTCTCCATGTAATCGGTTTTTTTCTTGTTTTTCTTTCTGTGGTTGATTTCTAGTTTCATGCTGTTGTGGTCAGAAAAGATACTTGAAATAATTTCTCTCCTCTTCAGTTTGTTGAGGCTTGTTTTGTGTTTTTGTATGTGGTCAGTCCTAGAGAATGTTCCATGTGCACTTGAAAACAGTGTGTATTCTGGTTTTTTGGGATGTAATGCCCTGAAAATACCAATTAAGTCTAACTATTCTAATGTGTCATTTAGAATCTCTGTTGCATTATTGATTTTCTGTCTGGAAGATCTATCCATTGATGTGAGTCTGGTGTTAAAGTCTCCTACTATTGTATTCCCATCAATTTCTCCCTTTATGTCTGTTAGTATTTGTTTTATGTATTCAGATGCTCCTATATTGGGTGCATATATGTTAACAAGTGCAATATCCTCTCCTTGTATTGATCCTTTTATCATTATTCAGTGCCCTTGTTTATCTTTTTTTTATGGTCTTAGTTTCAAAGTCTGTTTTCTCTGATATGAGTATTGCTACCCCCGCCTTCTTGTCACTTCCATTTGCATGATACATCTTTTTCCATCCCTTCACTTTCAATCTCTGTGTGTCATTTGCCCTAAGGTGGGTCTTTTGTAGACAGCATGTTGTAGGCTCTTGTTTTTTTATCCAATCTGCCACTCTTTGACTTTTGATTGGAGCATTTAGTCTGTTGACACTTAAGGTAATTATTGATAGATATGTATTTGTTGCCATTTAAAAACTTGTTTTCCAGTTGATTTTGTATTTCTTATTCCCTTGTTTTTCTTTTTGTCTTTCCTATTGTGGTTTGATGGTTTTCTTTTGTATTATGCTTTTGTTCTCTTCTTTTTGGTTTTTGTGAATCTGTTGTATGTTTTTGATTTGTGATTACGCTGTTTTTTCAAGTATGTTAACCCATTCCTGTATCTACTTGCTACAAACTGGTAGTCATATAGGCTCAAACACATTCTAAAAAAAAAAAATCTGTATTTTCTTACTCTTCTCCCCCGTATTTTTTGATTTTGATGTCCTCTTTTGCACCTTCATGTTTATCCTTTTGCTGTTCATTGTAGTTATTATCGCTTTCACAATAATTTTTTTTAAGTCTGTGTACTGGCTTATTTAAGTGATTTACTTCCCAGTTGTGATTTTTTTTTTTTCTTTCCTACAGATTCTTGCTTCTTTTCTATTGAGAGAAGACCTTTCAATATTTCTTTTAGGATAGGTTTAGTATTGCTGTATTCTTTCAGTTTTTGCTTGTCTGAGACATTCTTTCTCTCTCCTAAATGATAATCTTGCTAGGTAGAGTTTCCTAAGTTGTAGGTTTTTCCCTTTCAGGACATGGAATATATCTTGTCACTCCCTTCTGGCCTGAAACCTTTTTGTAGAGAAATCAGCTGATAGGCTTAAGTAGGTTCCCTTTGTAACTAATTCTTTGTTTTCTCTTGCTGCCTAGAAACCTCTCTTTATCTTTAACTTTTGTCATTTTAATTATAATATGTCCTGTTGTGGGTTTGTTTGGGTTCATCCTTTTGGGACCTTCTCTGCTTCCCATACCTGGATATCTGTTTCCTTCCTTAGGTTTGGGAAGTTTTCAGCCATAATTTCTTCCAATATGTTTTCGATCCCCTTTTCTCTTTCTTCTCCCTCTGGGATCCCTATGATGTGTAGATTGGCACACTTTATATTATCCCATAGGTCTCATATATTGCTTTCTTTTTTTTTCATTTGTCTTTCTGTCTGCTGTTCTTATTGGGCAATTTCCATTATTCTTTCTTCCAGATCATTTATTCATTCTTCTGCATCATTCAGTTTGCTATTTATTGCCTTTAGCTCAGCTTTCATCTCAGCAAATGAGTTTTCTAATTTTTCTTGGTTCCTCTTTATAGTTAGTAACTAGTTCCTTGTTACAGTGACCTGCATTTCTATTGATAGCCTTTCTTAATTCCTTCAGTAGTTTTATTACCTCCTTTTTGAACTCAGGGTCTAGTAGACTGGAGAGGTGTTTTATTTTTTGTTCTTTCAGGGGAATTCTCTTGATCTTTTAATTGCATTTGGCTCCTCTGCTTCTTCATTTTATTTATATTTCTCTTACTGTAAGAGTTTAGGAGAAACAGTTATCTACTGTGGTCTTGGAGGGCTGTTTTTATGTCGGAGCATCCCCGTGTACCCTGCATGAATCTAATATTTTTGGTGTGAGAGCTGTTTTAGTATGGGGCCCTGCCATGTCTTTTCTCAGTATGTGCTGGCCGTTATCCCACTGATGGAGGTGTGACTGGTGTTGTGGTGACCAGAGCCTGCAATGGATATTGAGCAGGGCGTCCTCTTTGCTCTGTGTTTGTCACAGCCCTGTTGGGGACAGGGTCTGCTCACCAGTTGTTGGAGTAGAAGCCCCCAGATACATTTCTAAGCTACTACAGCGTGAGGCAAGACTGGAGTGCTCCCGCTGGGAGAAAAGCCACTGCCTATTCCTCCACAGGAGCTGTTTGCCAGGAGGGCACCTGTGGTGTTGCCTGTCACTCGTGCAGTCTCACAAAGTATGCTCTTGTTGGCACTGCCTCTGGCCCCTCCTCAATCATGGGAATGCAGGCAGTCGACCTGGGTGACCCTCGGGCGCTGTGCTCACAAAACCAGCAGCGCAGATCCACTGAAGTCAGGCACCTGAACTGTCATGGTCGCACACCTGGACCCGCCCTGGGAGCTACAGAATCAGCCCAGACCCCAGCTCCACCTCTACATATGCATGCCCACAAAGCTTGCAGCTGCTAATGCCAGACTTGCCCCAGCCACAGGATCACCAGTAATCTGCTTGGATGTCCCACAGGTGCTGAGCTTACAAAGCTGCCAGCAGTGGCATAAATCCGCGGATTGATCAGCTGCTGGGACACAGCTCAGATTTCAGCCCCACCTCCAAGTGTGGGCAGCACTCCCGGGCTTGCATGCTCCCAGAGCTCATAGAGGCAGAGCCACACCTGCTGTGAGCACGCAGAGATTGAGGCTGCTCTGGTGGGGCCTTGCCCCTCCCTTTGCTTGAGAGTCACCCCATTAACAGTGGGGCTTCTATGGCAGACCCAGGCTCAGTCCTGTGTACACCTCCTGTTGCAGCCCAAAGCATACTCCACCCGCTTCAGGCTGTCTCTGCACAGCGAATCCCAGTCCTCTCCCCAGGTCTGTCCCCTGAAGCCCAAGTTTCAGCACCTAGCCCCCATGCCCACTAGCAGACATGCGTCTGGCTGGGGAGTGCAGCAAGGTGGTCAGGCCCGTCCATGCCAGCCTCTCTGTTCTGCCTGTGGCAGGCTGGTCGCTGCATTCTCCGCTGAGCCTCTGAAGCTCTCTTGCTGGCCCGGCTGATCTTCCAGTCAGTGAAGGGAGTTCCCAATGTGAGAGAACCTTCCTTCTTTCATAGGTACCTCCCAGGGACGTAGATCCTGTCCCAATTCCTTTTTTTTTTCTTTTTCCTACCCAGTTAAATGGTGATCTTTCTTGCAACTTTGGTTGTATGAGATCTGCCAGCATTCAGTAGGTATTCTGTGAGAATTATTGCACATGTAGATGTATTTTTGATACACTTACGGGAGGAGGTGAGCTCCATGTCCTATCCTGCCGTCTTGATCTATGGTGCAATTTTGCCTTCATTTTTTTCTTCTAAATTAATTTGTTTTTCATAAACTAATCATCCTAGTTTTTTTAATTCATACGTATGTGTAACTCTATGATGAGTAAAATGTTTTTTGATTTTTTTTTTCTTTCCATAAAGGCCTACAGCAGTGAATTCTTTGATTTCAAAATATGGGTTTCAGGAGCAGCTTCTTTACTGTGAGTTTGCTTTAAATGATATATCACTTAATTAGCTGTTGAATAGACTAAATGTAAAACTTAACTAATTTTAATGTTTTTACCTCTTTTAATCTTAAAACTTATGTAATTAAAGTATATCTAGGGGGCTTCCCTGGTGGCACAGTGGTTGAGAATCTGCCTGCCAATGCAGGGGACACGGGTTCGATCCCTGGGCTGGGAAGATCCCACGTGCCACGGAGCAACTGAGCCCCATGTGCTAAAACTACTGAGCTTGGGCTCTAGAGCCCGTGAGCCGCAACTACTGAAGCCCGCGTGCCTAGAGCCCGTGCTCTGCAACAAGAGAAGCCACTGCAATGAGAAGCCTGCGCACCACAATGAAGAGTAGCCCCCACTCGTGGCAACTAGAGAAACCCCGCGTGCAGCAACAAAGACCTGACACGGCCAAAAATAAATAAATAAATAAATAAATTTATTTTAAAAAATATATTTCTGGTTGAGAAGTTTCTCTATACCAATTTTCATATACGTGTCTTGTTATACCCACCAAACATTTAGTGTTGGGTACCTCAAGAGGAGTGGAATAAAAAAAAAATGTGTGTGTATAAAATACTCTGCTATGCATATGCATATAGAGATTTAAAATTCGGGGATTAAGAATAATTTTTACTTTGTTTCTTACAGATTTTTACTACATTTTCTTATGAAAGTAGTGTTTGGCTAATAAAATTTTTACGAAAGGCTTATAGCATTAAAAATAAATTCTTAGCATTCAAACAGTACAGTAATAGCTTCAAAATAATTTTGGTCCATTGACTATTTTGTGTTTTTGTGAAACTCTTATGAGATTTCGAAGGTTTTTTTATAAAGCTTGGCTGAAGTAATTTTTAAAAGCAGTGACTTAATCTTTCAACTCAGGTATCTGTGCAAATATAAAATTAAAATGAATAATGGAAAAGAAATTTAAATACAGAACCAAAAATTAATTTTTGTTCATTGTATTTTTCAGAATATGGAGTTTAAATTTAAATTTTTTTAGGACAAATTTAAAATTAAAATGTGACGTATTTCTGAACTTCCATAATCAGAGTTGGTGAAATTTCATTATAATGTAAAGTTCTTCAAGTAATAACTGATAAATTGATAACTTTCGTCTGAATTTAGCTTGGATTTGTGTTGTACAGTCACACAAAATTTAAAATTATGTGCTTCAGTCAATTGTGAAATCTAGACCTTTCTGATGTACTCTGATTTACTCAGCATTGGAATTCTGAAATTCCTATGTAAACTAATTTTTATTTCTGTTAAAAGCTAACTTTCCTGAATCATTCTTTGTGCCAGACATCTTTTGACTGTTCTTGTTGGTTCACTTAGGAATAACTCCGTCCTATCTGCTTTGTCTCTTTTTAGGGGATTTTGATATTTAAAACAACAAACTGTGTAGCCGAATGTTATGGTTTAAATAAAAATCATAAATTTGGTGTTAATGGCAGCACTAGTAGGTGGCAGAGTTGAGGTTTGGACTTAGGCTATCTGGGTCCATATCCATCCTCCTTAACCATGGCATTATATTTCTGTTATAGGTAGGATTAAAATGTGTTCCTTCAATTTAAACAGTGGAAATGTAATAATTTATACAGATATTCATGGCTTTATTTCACACTGTTGATTCTAATAGGATCCAGGTGTCTTGATTTTTCTAAATATGAGGAAATTGAACTTGGTAACACTAGTGATTGTGTATTATCTATTCTCAGAGTGTGTAATTGTCTACTTTTAATCATGAGATAAATATTGGCATGTTTTTTCCAAAATTAGACTAAAAAATTCAACATTAATATTAATTAGTTTTTATTACAGTTCAGCATCTTTAGCTAGTTGCCAAAATTTCCTGAATTTACGACCTGAGTATTCTCATAAATGGCAGGAAAGTTTTGTCTAAAATATAATGTCTTTATTTAGTATGAAATTTAAATTTTAAATTGCTTTTTTAAAGGGTAAGAATAACTAAATTGTGAAATTTTAAAGTGTTTTACTTTTTGAGATTTTTTACCTGCTCTGATTTATTTCTGTTTGTTTGCTTTTCTTTTAAGCTGTTCTTGAGGAACTTGTTAATAGTGGACGCTTACGAGGCACTGTGGTTGGTGGGAGACAGGATAAAGCGGTGTTTGTCCCTGACATTTACTCCAGAACACAAAGTACTTGGGTGGATTCTTTTCTCAGGCAGAATGGCTATCTGGGTAACTTTTTTTCTTTTTAACTAAAAATCATTTCTAATATTAAACACATTCTTAGAAAGGGTGTAGCCCTGGGAGTACACTTGTACTTTACTGTTGGCCAGCAGACTATAATGGTTCCCTTTGAGTATAAAAGTAGTCATCACACTGTAGGTTTTTGTGGGTCATGTAACTGAGTTTAATTCCATAGTTATTGAACAGTTGTAATGTAGAAAGGCCAGAAGCCGGTATTGATTGTTACCAGCCTTCTAGTAATGTGATACTATATATAAGATACTTCAAGTTCTTTTTAATCCATAGAAAGTAATTATATTTATTATATCTTGTAACTTATGAAGTTGCCTGGTTTTTTAGTTACATAATCCTAGAAATATTTTATTGCTGTCAGTTTTACAGTGTTCATTTTTATTAGTTATCCAGTACTTCAGAAACATAGAAGTTATTCTAAATTTTGTTTCTGAGGTTCCATCATTTGGATAAAGTAGATTGATTGAATTTAATCATTAAAACAAGTAGCATATATATATATAAAACTCAGTTTGATCAATTTCATAACCCAAGTCAAACTATGTAAGGGATCAGTTACCTATAAATAAGTATACCTATAAGTCATTAGTGTTCAGTTTAAATGTGTGCTAGAATGAATACTGGTTTGGCTCATGTTTTCTTGACTTTCTACAATGTGCCTTCTCAGTTTCTTCAGCCAAGGACTTGGATTAGAATTTTGTTGTAATTAATTTCCTTAAATATTATTATTTGAGGACAGAGAGAGGATGGTAGATATCTCTAATAACTTTAATGGCTGCAAATTTAAGTCTTAAATTTTTTACTTTTATATGCTAAATCTTTTACTAGTGTAAATTAGACTAGAGAATTGCTTTGTCCTCAGTTGTCTAATGAAAGATTTTTAAAATTCCATTCCTTTAGTTAACTATAATCAAAATTCCAGTTTTTGTTTCTCTACTTAAATCATTACATTCCGTTATCCTCATTTCTACTTTTATTGCTCTTTAGTCCTCATGTTTCCCTTTGACCCCTCAATTGGAGAGTAAGAGACAAAGCTGAATTAATGCAGTACTTGAACCAATTTTTCTACAAATATGTTTAGTAATAAAAATTTGGGAAGGTAACATAACCAGGGAATAGGCTATGGTACACTTCTATGTTTTATTCTTAAAAAACTCTATTAGAATACAGTGCATTCACAAAGAATAGATTTTGGTAGAACTTAACTTTTTCTGAGATTTCTAAAAGGTGTGAATGATGATTCTATTCCAACCTCGTGATGTATTTCTAGAATTTGATGCTTTGTCCAGACTTGGAATCCCAGATGCTGTGAGCTACATAAAGAAAAGATATAAGACTACACAACTCTTGTTTTTGAAAGCAGCTTGTGTTGGTCAAGGACTTGTGGATCAGGTGGAAGCATCAGTAGAGGAAGCCATCAGCTCTGGAACATGGGTTGATATTGCAGTATGTTTTATCTTTTTCTTCTTAATTTTCCTTTAAACCAGTGACAACTGATACTTCACTAGTATATGGCCATTTTAAGAATTAGGATGTAGCTTTCAGGAAGGATACTTTCATGGTTGGCGGGGGGAGGAGGGGTTTTAATGAAAATGTTCATTTCAGATAGTAGAAAGAACTAAGAAGAAATGTATTTTGGAGGCAAAGTTAACCAGGACTTGAAGTTGGAATGTTTGTGAGTTTATGAGAGGAACTCAGTGTGACTTGTAGGTTTGGGGCCTGATCAACTGAATGGAGAGTGGTTCCATTAATTGAGATGGGGGAGCAATGGGGAAGAGAAGATGGGAGCTGGGAGTCTGGGGGCAGGAGGCACAAACCACGTTGTTTTGAACAGGACATGTTAAAATACAAGATGCCTGTTAGGTTATATGAGTGGGGGGAGGTTAGGGAAGCAATAGGATATGTGATTTCAGAGTTCGGAGTGAGGATAAAGGTAGAAATACGATTTGGGAGGTTATCAGCATATAGATGGTTTTGAAACCATTGGACTTAATGAGATCACTTAGGGAGAGAATACATATAACAAATGGTTTATCTGTATTATATTGCATTTATGCTTTGTTTTCATTTTGTTTGTAATTCTAGCCTCTGCTACCCAGTTCCTTATCAGTGGAAGATGCTGCAATATTGCTTCAACATGTGATGAGAGCACTCAGCAAACAGGCTTTAGCTGTAGTCTTTAGCGATACTATTGTAGTCAGTGAAAAATTTATAAATGATTGTACAGAACTGTTCAGTGACCTGATGCACCAAAAAGCTGAAAAGGTATGCCAGATTTCCTTTCACCTACTAATTTTAACAGTACTTTCACATTAGAATCATCTGATGACTTTTGAAAAATGAGGTAAGCAGTATACCCAAAACTGAACACTGTGTTTCATACATTATTTTCCTTCAATGCATCATTCCTTTTTATTTCCTCTCCTGGATTTGTTTTTCTCCTTCTCCATTCCCGTCACAACATAGAAGTTAGAACTTAGGAAGCTGCTTTTATAAATTGAAATCTTACAAATGAAATTATATATTTCACACTTAAGTCACCTGAGGGTATTGGTCCAACATTAAAATCCATATAAATGATACCTGTGGATTATATGCGTAAATGTATAGTATATTTATCAATCAGTACACATTATATTTACTGAATCTAGCAGAGCCTCATAATTTGACCTATTTGGGATATACCAACGGGATAACTTACTGAGGAAAGAAATTGTTACTATTAAAATTGAGTAGTTCCTCAGAGCAACGGCTATGGAAGTGTTTAGAAGCAGAGATCATGCCAGGTCTGCTTTAATGACTGTTCAATTCATGCTTCTAGTTAGCAGCACCCTCATTATAAAGCCTGCTCACAAAATAGGTAGAAAAAGCCCATTTATATCTCAGACTGTTAATAAATTCATGAGGGCTTATTAAATATATAAATAATTTGTATTTATCTATATTCCTTTGAAGCTCCTTAATAGTCTTAAAAATGATATAACTTTTCTACATTTGGCCTGCAAAGCAGCAGAGAGGAGTAAAAAGTACACAGGATTGATATCAGTAAACCTGAGTTCTAATTTCAACTTGTTTATTACTCCGTTTGCCTTTGACAAATAGACTTCCAGTTTCCTCATCGTCAGAGAAAAGGATGGTGATGCCCAGTCTCACAAGGATAAATATAAATTAAGGAGCAATGTAAATAAAATGTTTAGTACATGTTAGCTACCAGTTACTAAATGACAACGTTATTATTTTCATTTGAGACCCTTTACTAAAATAAAAATTTAACATAATCATTGATTTTTTTTTTTTTCTTTCCTTGTGCTCCTCCCTCCAACCACAAAAATAAATTCAGGAAAAGAAAGTGATTTTTTGTTTGAACTGTCAACATTCTTAACATTTCTTTGCAAAACTGAAAAGGAAGTATTTTTAACGTGAAAATGTATGTTTGTCACTACAGATTTAGAACCCTTTCCCATGATAAAGAATCAGTTTCTGAAGTTGGAAATAGTTCATTGTTCCTAACATTAATTTATAAAAAGCAAAGATCAAGAATGAGTCCAGAGGGGGAAAAAGTTCACACGCCTAAGTATGCAACTCATATGTGATCATTATGGTGGGGTGGGGATGGAGATTTCATTATCTTTCTAGTAATCTCAGATATCCAAGTGGCACTGGACCTTGGGAGTCTTAAAAAGAGAGGTAGCAAGGGTCATCCGTTAAGCAGTGCTAAAATTAGCCAATAACAATTGAAGAAGATTGCATCTGATGCTGTGTGATCAGCTGTTCAGTGATAGGATAGGATTTCTCATTAGCTGGTAATAAATACAAAAAGTCAAGAACAGCAAGGGAGGAGACTTATTTGGGGCATGGAGAAACAATCTCAGAGTGGCAGCTGAGACAAAGCTCTATAGTTCTTAGCAATGAAACCAAACAAGAACAGTTAGGATATGAGTATATAAACAACTTTTATTTTATGCTTTTTGTAATGTTATATATTTTTGCCTACAAAAAATAAGCATGTTTTATTTCAGGAAATGAAAAATAATCCTGTCCATTTAATCACTGAAGAAGGTCTGAAACAAGTCTCCATTTTAGAAAGCGTTAATACAAGTAAAAAGGATAAAAAAGATGAACGAAGGAGGAAAGCAACAGGTAACATTATTAACAAGATTCAAGATGAGTTTATTTGTTGCAGTGAACTTTGCACTTATCAGACCTTTTGAAAGGCCTTTTATTTGGTTGATTCACCTTTAACTGTTAATATTAACCAAATCTTTTGCTAGTGAATTAACTTTTGATTATGAAAATGAAAATGTTGGTGATTACTTACTGTGTTTCATTTTGTGAGAACTAAGCTAATTTCATGATCTCCTGTTCTCATTCTTTATGTTCCTGCCCCAGTAGCTTTTTTTTTCTTTCTTGATTCTCAGATTTTGCAAGTCTGTGTTCACCTCAAGGCCTTCGCACAAGCTGTTCCCTCCCGAGCTTCAAGTAACTGTTTCCTTCTTGTCATTAAGAGCTCACCTTTAAATGTCAGTTCCTCACAGAGGCCTCCCTAACCACCCAGAATAGTATACACACACCGTCACTCTCCATCGGATTATCCTCCCAGTTTTTTTTACAGCACTTTTATCACTGTGATGTCTTTTATCGTTTGGCAGTCTGCTCCATCTCGTTTATTGTTCTTCCCTAGTACTCAGAGCACTCCTTGGAATAGTTTAAGTGCTCCATAAATATTTATTGAGTGAATGAATTTCCCAAGGACATTTTTGTTTAATTCTTTTAATTTAGAGTCACTGGAAATTATCCTAGGTAGCACTGGCATACTAGTAACTTGCATTTGGAAATTAACATGTATATTCCATACTTTTTATAGTAGGAATAATTTTATTAGTGCTGTATCAGGGTTAAAGAAATTAGATATTCAACATATTTCATTACTAAATACAGCTATATTAAACCCATGTTATAAAAACTTTATTTGCTGTGGGAATTCACTATATCTTTGAGATTCTTTCCTCTTCAAAAACCTTTTTCTACAAAATCTTTCAATAATATTTTGAAATTTCTCTGCTCTAGGAAAACTACATAGTAAACTACTGCAATAAATCATAATAATATTCATAACCATGCATATTGTGTTATTTTAAGATATAATTATAAATCCACCTTAATTAATTGATTGCACTTATGTCAGTATAACCAGTCTGTTTTATATCCTTACAAAAATTCAGGTTCATCTGGTGTTTTGTTCTGACAGTGCTGTTGTTTTATAATAGTTTAATTACAGTTCATGGAATAATGTCAAACAACGTCTTTCCCATAAGAAACTTATTACCAAATGTAAAAGATACGTTCACTTTAAACTTGTGCTTTTGGAAGTTGTGTTTTTCTATCATGAAAGCAATAGAACTTATAGAATATGATGAAGTCTAAGGGAATTCTTCTTAGAGTTTAGAAAAAGATCTTTGTTTATATAAATCATTTTATTGAAAAAATGAATCTTTTATGAAGAAATGTATTTTCAATATTTTTCAGTGTTACAGTTCCATTACTAAAGTATCCTATTTTGTTGAATATTTTAAATGTAAATATATAATAGAGAAATACCTCAGTAACAATTTTACTTTTATTTACAGTGTTTTAGTTTGTTTCATAGTTTGTATTGTTTTAGTCTTCATTTAGCCAGTAGGTGATTGATAACTGTATTTTTCTACTTAATCAATTTAATATTTATGGTCAACATTTTTTTTTAATTTTTTATTTATTATTTATTTATTATTTTTATTTTTGGCTGCATCGGGTCTTCGTTTCTGTGCGAGGGCTTTCTCCAGTTGCGGCAAGTGGGGGCCGCTCTTCATCACGGTGCACGGGCCTCTCACTGTCGCGGCCTCTCTTGTTGCGGAGCACAGGCTCCAGACGCTCAGGCTCAGTAGTTGTGGCTCACGGGCCCAGTTGCTCCGCGGCATGTGGGATCTTCCCAGACCAGGGCTCGAACCCGTGTCCCCTGCATTGGCAGGCAGATTCTCAACCACTGCGCCACCAGGGAAGCCCCTATGGTCAACATTTACTGAGCCCCTGTTATGTGTCAAGCATTGCCTTAACCTCAAGTATGCAGACGTTAGTGAGATGTTCTCCCTACTGTCAAGAAGTTATCTTCGGGCTTCCCTGGTGGCGCAGTGGTTGGGAGTCTGCCTGCCGGTGCGGGGGGCACGGGTTCGGGCCCTGGTCTGGGGGGATCCCGCATGCCGCGGAGCGGCTGGGCCCGTGGGCCGCGGCTGCTGGGCCTGCGCGTCTGGAGCCTGTGCTTCGCGGCGGGAGAGGCCCGCGCACCGCGATGAGGGGTGGCCCCCGCTTGCCGCAACTGGGGAGGGCCCTCGCGCGGAGGCGAAGGACCTGGCACAGCCATAAATAAATAAATAAATTTTTTTTTTAAATTCTTAAAAAAAAAAAAAAAAAAAGAAGTTATCTTCTTGGGTGGTGGGAGAGTCAGGATGTCTCCTGTAAACCTGGGGAATAATCTTTCAGTCAAAAAGACAAAACCAAATTTGTGAGGTACTGTAGTTGGGGATGTTAATGAGGCTGTGGTAACAGAGATAAGCAAATTAGGGCACTTTTGAAGAAGGTAGAAGAGGAGGTAAAGGAATGGGTTCGGCCAGGAAAAAGTCAATCAAAGCTGCAGAAAATAGATGTCATTAGAGAAAGAGGAAGAGACTGCATTTAGAGCAGGCGGGTTATCTAAGTGAGTTGCTCAAATTCAAGAGATTTCGTATCTTACTTATTAATTTTTACTGATTGAGTTTATAAAACTTGTTTTAATAAAGAAACTACAACCTTAAAAAGTGGCTGAAAGGTCAGTTATTTGGCTTTATTTTTCTACTGTAAAGTTAAGTACAACAATACATTGTCATTATTTCTAAGAACAGTATTTAGTTAGGTAATACTAACTAATGTCGTTTTCCACCAGAGGGCAGTGGAAGTGTGAGAGGAGGAGGTGGCGGCAATGCCAGAGAGTACAGAATTAAAAAAATCAAGAAGAGAGGGCGAAAAGATGACAACAGTGATGATGAGTCATCTCACACAGGTGTGTAGCTTATTTCACTCTTCCTTTGTTTGTGCATGATTTTTTTTTTAACATTTTCTTAAGATGCATACACTTAGGTGTCTGTGCTTAAAGAAGTCCTTGCTTTGCAGAGTTTCAGTGAGCACAGATTTCACAGTTAGTTAAATAACACCAGAGTCCCAACAACACAGTTCATATTTCAGTTACCAGGGTGTATTAACTGTGAGTAATTGCCTGAAGTACAAACTTTGTTGCTGGCTCCTTAGTCTACAGATCGGCACGTAAATAACAGATGTGCATCATGATCTGTGACAGTCACATCACTCATTTCCAAGCTTTTCAGAGGCTGATCACTGTGCAGCTCTTATTCACTTTATGCATAGAAAACACAGCATGTAGTTGTGGTGACTTCTTGTCCCCCGGTGATAAATCCATGTGACGTTTTACAAAAACGGATAATCAAAGGGGGGAATTGGCCAACAAAGATAAATGTGCAGCAAAGGAAAAGTCGTAACCCTGGAAATAAAATATGAATCAAGAATAAATGGAGTTGTAAAAGAAATGCCTGACCATGGGAATGTTGGCATTGCCTCTGTTCAAGAGACTCTAGCTGCGCAGTCAGAGAGACTTGGTAAAGGCGGAAATAAGGGAAATGGTTGTGACGAAAAGGATAAAAACGTCTTAGAGGATGTGAAGTTGGCAAAAAGCTTCACATTAAAGGAATTCTCAGAGATGTTGCACAGTGCTGAAAGGGCAAAGGATAAAATGTTGGAAGCTGATCCAGAGTTTAATAAGGAATATGACAACTTGCCCAGGCATAGAAAAGATGCTTCCTCTGTATTTTAAGTTACTGGATGAGAAGGCAAGCCCTGTTCATACTATTCTTGATGAGTGTTTTACAGAGAAATAAAACACTTCCATTCTCAGTGTTTCTGATGTGCTAAATTACAGTGTACTAAACTGGAACTATTAGTGTTATTTTTCATTTCCCTATACATTTATAACCAACAGTAAGAGCTTTGAATGTTTGCACAAACACTTTTAAAAGGTTACAGAACAATCGTAAATTTTCCCATTGTTTATTAAGAACACTCTGCAGTTTTGGCTTGCACAGATTGTTATGGTCTCCCAACTTCCATGCAAAAGAAATTAGAATATTTTATGAATAGTGAATCTCTACAAAGTTAAGTAGAAAACATTAATTTCATTAATTTCATGCATGTTTAATTTTTATGGTAACACCTAATTGGTTGGTTGCTTCTGTCTAAGCAGGAGAATTAAGTATATGCATCTTTCTTTGTCTAGACTTGTTAGTGTTTGGTATGGTTAAGTTAGCAAGAGACATCTTTGCTTTTCTAAATAAAATTATGATTTTTTTTAATATGTTTCTGTTTTTAAAAAATTAATGAAACTATGATACCTCCCCTCCTCATTTTCCCCACCAAAAAAAAAAAACAAAACTTGAAATGATGATGATTTGACGTTTTCTTTTACCTCTTCCACAGAATTTATTATGTATGGGCTTGGGAGATATAAGGGTCAAGTGACAAGGCTTCAGATGTTAATGTGCTGCTACCTATAACAGAACAATTGCTTAAGATCTGTCTAAAGTAGTCTAAGATAGGTAACAATGGCTACTGTTCTCAACATACATAAAGCAGTATTAATTAAAGGAAAAGTATCTTAGAAACTATGAGCTCTACCCTTATTTTAATTAGCATTAAGACTATTCTGTGTGAGTTTTACTTTTTCATTAATAAATGGATTTTCCTATTTTCCCAGATGTAACAAGGAGTGGGAGTGAAGTAGCATTTAAGAAAATACTTCTCTAAAATCTGTAGCCCTAAGTAATTGTTAAATGAGGCACGTGATACTCTTTTTGTGTATAGTATAAGAGAGGAGCTATAAAAGAGTAAAACCCTTTCCCCTATAAAAAAAGGTAATTTCAGTGCTTTTGAAAAAGGGTTCTGCTGTAATCTCAGAAATGGAGGATGCAGTTAGGTTCTCAGCTAAAATATACAGTCAACTCTATGTGAAAGATTACTAGAAGGAAATACAATTTAATAACTGGTAAAATGCATGCAGGAAGCAGACGGAGAAATCAGATACTATTTGTTGTGAGATCAGGAATGAATAGCAGATCTCAGAAAAAAAGGATAGTGCTTTTCCATCTATTCTAAAGCTATGATAAGTAGTTGTACTTAGATCTTGATGCATAGTGAAAATTGATTTTTGAGCTATTCTATTTTTATTTTTAAGGTTTTACTTACAGAGTCAATAACCTAATTTAGCTGGGAATAATCACTTTTTTATAGTTTTACAATTAGTAATGGAAATATTGTTAGCTTTCTTTGCAACTCATACTTTTCCAAGTAAGTGAGTAGGCATGACATTTCCACAGTTAACAATTATTTCCATTACATACAAATTTTCCTTGGTATAGAATTATTTTTGTGAGAGCAAAAATAAATTATGGGTGTAAAATTTTAAGTTGTTTTTTCTTCCATGCCTTTCCAAAATAGACAGTTTTTAGCTTAATTCTACTGGAGTTGTGGTTCACTTGATCATAAAGACCTTTCCTGAAAAGCTTGTGTAAATTATAAGGATGATTGGATTTTTATTAAATATTTATTTTTATAAAGAAGGACATTCCGCTCAGTATCCATTGTTCAACAGAGAAAAATTATCCTTTCCTAAAAGATTTTTTTTTTATCCACTTGTTGTTTTGATTTCCAACTATTTGCATCATCCAAGTTAGTTTGGGAGGAAAAAATCGTCTTTATTATTTTTTGATTGACTTGTAGAAAAGTTAGAAAATTATTACTCAAAAGAAATGCCACTATATATCCTATTTTAACAGTGTTTTCATTGGTTATTGCTATTGGACATTGGCGATTTTGGTGACAGAAACTAACAATGGAGACTTTAATGGTAGGCAATAAATGAATTACCATCATCCTATTAAATATATTAATGGAACCTTATTTGCTTGTAGGTTGCTTATTTTTGTTGTTTTTTCCTATGGCTCATTTTTATTACAGGAAAGAAGAAGCCAGAGATCGCTTTTATGTTCCAGGATGAGATTGAAGATTTTTTAAGAAAACATTTACAAGATGCCCCTGAGGAGTTTATTTCTGAACTTGCTGAGTATTTAATAAAGCAAGTATAAGAACATATGTTTTGTTTTATAATAGAAATTCAGTGAGTTAGTTAGTTATTACTTAAAATTTTCAGCAAGATCATAGAAAACATATAATTTAGGTGTTTTCTTTTCAAACCTTAAAATTTAACCTAGTCACCAAATTCCAGATTTTGTTTGCTTACAGAAACAGTTCAACAAACACTTAAGTGCTTTGGGCAAGGCAGTGTCGGAAATACAGGGCAGGAGTGTGGAGGTGGTCTCCTTCACTCGTCTTACAGTTCTAATTGGGAGAAAAACACCAGCACTGAACACTGGCTGGTCTCTAACAAACACTGCATGAAAGTACATCTAAAATGAAGAAAAGAGTATCTTCTATTTGACAGAGATTAAACAGTGCACTTTTAGGGAGAAAATAAAGTAACACACTGCCCTCAAAGAGAATAAAATAGACAGCACTACCTGATAAGTGAGCCAGGCTAAATTTATTTTTATACAGAAATAAAAGAAATTGTGTATAACTTGACTACTGCTAACTAACATGGTTTTCCCCCAAGTTAGTCTCTATGTGTAAGCTTCTCTAAATGCAATCCAGGAGCCTAGTGCATCTAAATTTTTGAATTAGAAGAACAGCTTTTGTAGTGAGATTTTTAAAAAACTTAAGTGAACATTCTTGTGCATGAGTACATTACATAATTACATTTTTCATATATAAAAAGATGAAAGTTACTATTAATCATTTGCCATAACTTTTTAAAATAATCTGAGTTGGGCATAAAAAGATTTTTTAAAAATACATAGCTTTTATAGTACGTTAGAAATTGAGAATTTGTTATCATTCCTGAGGATGGGAAACAAATGTATAGGCTACTGTTCTCCAAGTTAACTTTTAAAAGCTGCTCTGAATTGAATTTGAACTGAAGCTTTTGTTACTGTGTTTCTTATTGTCTTTCATGCAGTAACTTTTAGTACTTTAAAACAGAGAAAAATAATTCATTGAAGTTACAATTTCTGGAATTTGAGGGGAAATTCTTATTAACTATTCTCCAAATTAATCCTGTTTAAAAAAATAGGGATCTTTTTTAAAGCCTTATTTGCATAGAAGCAAAATTTCTTATCTACATAAACCCAGTACACTTTAATAAACTAAATATATTTATCTCATGCACAGACCTCTAAATAAAACTTATCTCGAAGTGGTACGTTCAGTATTCGTGTCTTCAACTTCTTCTGCCTCTGGAACTGGCAGGAAGCACACGATCAAGGACTTGCAAGAAGAGGTTTCAAACCTTTATAATAATATTCGATTATTTGAAAAAGGGATGAAGTTCTTTACAGGTATTATACTTAACACTTTTTTCATTGATTCTCATAATTGTCCTTGGACATTCATTTTAATGAAGCGCTTTTATTCTCCAGATGATACCCAGGCTGCTCTTACGAAGCACTTGCTGAAGACAGTGTGTACTGATGTCACTAATCTCATTTTCAACTTCTTAGCTTCGGAATTAATGATGGCAGTAGACAATCCTGCAACCATTACAAGTGAAGTAAGTTAGTGATTTTCTTGCCACTCTTGATGTGTTTTGCTTTGAAATCCAAGCATGTTTTATTTTCTCACATCTAAAAGGAAAATAAAAGGAGTTTTTAGGAAGAAATCTGTCAGATTTTTAGTTCTAGTTTAGTACAATATATATACAGTTGCTACTAGGATTGGTAATATAACCAGTCTATTAACAGTAATAATAAAAGTAAGGAAATACTAGTCATTGTGTCTGGGAATGCCTGTAATAAATATAGCACGTGTGCTTGGCCTTCTACTTCCTATTATTGTACAGAAAGCAACAGGAAAACGTTGTATTATCTCTGAAAAAAAGTAAATAAATAAGCTGAGTAGCCTACAGAATCTTTTTTTAAGCTCATCAGATGACTCAGATTGGATTTAATTTCACTAGGTAGCCTTGCAAAGAGTGAGGGTCACTATTCAAAGAGGTGTACGATGGAGAGACGGGACAAATGAACTGGCTTACTTTAGGCAGATCTTCAGGGAGAAGAGGTGTCCATCATAGAAGCTGGAAGTAAAGCAGCTGAAATTTTAACAAATTCTTAAAGGTCTAGGCTAGCATCACAGTTTACAATCCCAGGAAGCACCCAGAACAAGGAAAAAAAAAAAGGTAATGATGCTTAGTTACTTTGGAATCAGCTATTTTATTTTTTCCTGATTATTGTTACGTCACATCCCTTTTTCCTGCTGAGTTGCAAGTCCCTTATCAGTGTTCTGACTTTGCAGTCATTTTCATTTCATGACACCATCTCATTTATTTAGACTAATTCCAGTTCATTTTCTTAAATTCTAATCTCAAATTCAAAGCTCATCTCTTCCCTTCTTGCAATGTTAGGTGGAGCTATGGCTCCCAGTTGCCTACATGAGGAAAGGTATGGCCTATCCCTAGGACTCCTCCTCCTCTTCTTCCTCACCCTAGATCTACTTAAGGTTGGAGATTGAGGAAGAATGAAAGAGACAACAGTGCCTTCATAAGACTGACTGCATATCACTGGCATTGATCTAGGTCAAACCAAATCAGTCTAATGCTTGTGACTTCTCGTGATGTGTCTTTGTTGCATAGGTGGGATAGGTTGTTTTGTGGGGATGTTTTTAGTATCATGTGACTCCTTCTCATAGCAAGGACTCCCCCTAAACCTCCAGATAAAGGTCCATTTATCTCTCCCTCCTACCCTGGCAAGGTACTGTTCCCCTCCCATTCTTCGCCTTGAGCAGTGATTCTCAACTGCTTGGCTAGTTCCATGTACCTGCCTGCATGCCAGCCTCTGCTGTGGGAAGTACCTGGGGTCATTCCCATGCCCTTTAAGGGCCACAGGAGGATTGCTGTAGCATGGGGTAGGAGTCAATAGGTTGGTCCGATCTTCTAAGACATACTGTAATTTTCACGGCCTGCTGGCCAAGCCATTCCAATAAGGCCTCCTCCAGAAATTTTGCACTAGAAGGAGCCCTAAGACTCTGGTCAAGAATGCCACCAAACTTCACAAAGCACAGCTGTGTGGAGAGGGGTGCTGAAAAGGTCCCACACACCAGACAGTATAACAGGCATCCATCCTTCTGTGCTTCAGGTCCCCTCACTTACAGGCATCCTGGACCTTCATGGCCTTCTGGATCTTTATGAGTGGGGCCCCCTCACTTGGCCTTAGAGAAAAACACTCTTCCCACCACAATAGAAAAAAGAGGGAGCAGCCTCTTACCCCAAATTCTCTTTTTCTTGCACGATGAATGTTGTGTATGGGCTCATTCACTCATGCGCTCCCTGTCTCTCATTCTTCTTCTTATACTGCTGGAGCAGATGGGAGGAGTAGGGGCTGCATCTAGCGTCTTTGACTGACTGTTGACTAGCATTCTGATTTTAGAGTGTTTTAGCATATTTTTATCCCTAGTTTGTGGTCTAAAATTTAAGAACAAAGATAAATTTCACTCAGCATTCTGTTACAATAGTAAATACTCATTTTTTGTTTTGCTTTGTTTAAACTTATATCCAGCACATGTCAAAGACACCATTCCAAAGGAATTTCTTTTGCCCTATAGGTAAGAAAAAAAATTCTAAGTAAATTATCAGAAGAAACTAAAGTAGCTCTCACAAAACTCCATAGCTCTCTGAATGAAAAGGTAAGTGAAGTTTTATTCTATTTAGATATTTGGGCTAGAATTTGTGATCTTTGAGTAGACAGAATAACTGAAAACTAAATCTAAACCTATTATCCTGCACTCAGACACCTCTTTGGCAGTTGAAGGAAGAGACCAAGCTGGGGGCATTTTACCCTCTAGTCCTAAATCACAGTTTCAAACTTCATGACAAAATGACCTTTTTAAAAATTGTATCCAGGGTGTAAAATTATAAAACGGTATTAAACGACTGCTTTTCTTTAGGCAACCTGTTTTATAAAAGTAAATCATGGTATTAAATACCTTTTCAGAGCATAGAAGACTTTCTTTCTTGTCTGGATTCTGCAGCAGAAGCTTGTGATATTATGGTGAAAAGGGGAGACAAAAAAAGGGAAAGGTAACATTGAATTAATGTCTGAAATTTCGTATCTGAAATTAGAGTCTATCTGAATCTTGCATAGAGAACTGTTGTGTCTAAATGGCTGTAGACCTTCAGTCATAGTCAGTCTTCATATCCTTAGGTGTCTCTCTCTGACCCAATAGAATAAGGTAGCAGAGTTGTTAATCCCATAGTTGATCAAGCCTGGGAACTTCTTATTAGCTTTAAGACCTTTATAGGAAAGCTTATTTAATCCAGTGCACATCTGTTTGATCCCCAACAATTCAAAATAAAAAGCATACTTTTGAGTATCCCTGCTACATATATATATATATATATATGTTTTTCTGTCATTTTCTAGCATATTAGTTTGTCCATGCCTGTTTAGGATTATGTGTGTCCGTATCCCCTAAAAGGTCCTTTAAAATTTTCATGGAACTAGATTAATTAAACTAGAGATGCTAAAAATGAAAACAGAAGAGAAGAACTGAAGTTGGTGAGAACTTGTTAAAATATGATAATGTATTTATGTTATTTTATTTTTGTTTAGGCAGATACTGTTCCAGCATCGACAAGCACTGGCTGAACAGCTAAAAGTCACAGAAGACCCTGCTCTTATTCTGCATCTCACATCGGTTCTGTTGTTTCAGTTCTCAACCCACAGCATGCTCCATGCACCTGGAAGATGTGTCCCGCAGATCATTGCTTTTCTGAATACTAAAATTCCAGAGGTATTACATTTTCAGTGCACTTGAAACTTTTGTAGCTTTTAGATTCTGAATATTTTGAATGGATAGATGTGAATCATTGTGAACACTAAGACAACAAAACATATTAACATCATCTTCCTGCTTCCAAGAATGGAAACAGTGAATAAGGAGGTTGGTTTTTAAAACTCAGCATAGCTCAGGAATCTTTTAGGATCCTGTAAGATCCATGGTAAGGAATATTCTGAATCTGGAAATTAAGCTTTTGGAAGAGAAATAATAATGTTCAGTCTTCCATTTCAGTTTATGCAGGTTTAACCTGTCCTTTAAGGACCAGCTCAAAAAGTCTTATCCTGCACAAATTCATCTGAGAAACTCTTCAGCTAAAGGTAAATTGGCTTCTTTGAACTTCCATATCACTTTGACTGTGTCTTTGGTGATAGAAGCTAGCTCAGTCAACTTACATTAAAATGATCTGTGTTCATGTTTTATCTCCCCCGAACTGTAAATTCCTTGAGAGCAAGGACCTTGCTAGGTTCAGCTTTCTAATTCTATATGGCCAGTAATTTGTAAAGATGAAAACCGTCAATGTATTGGGTTGGCCAAAAAGTTCCTTTGGTTTTTTCCATAAGATGGCTCCAGTAGCAGTCAGTTGTCTTTAACTTTATCTGAAACAGTTTGTTAGATCGTATTATGACAGCTGTCATATCAGTGTGCTGTTAAAAAGAAAACATCAAAATTGGTGAATTTTTGTGTAGCCATTTTAATATTGAAGATGGGAGAAAAAAAGCAACATTTTCAGCATATTATGCTTTATTATTTCAAGAAAGGTAAAAACACAACCGAAACACACAAAAAGATTTGTGCAGTGTATGGAGAAGGTGCTGTGCCTGATTGAACGTGTCAAAAGTGGTTTGTGAAGTTTTGTGCTGGGGATTTCTCGCTGGACAATGCTCCACAGTCGGTAGACCAGTTGAAGTTGATAGCAATCAAATCGAGACATTAATTGAGAACAATCAACATTATACCATGCAGGAGATAGCCGACATACTCAAAATATCCAAATTAAGCGTTTTTCATCATTTGCACCAGCTTGGTTATGTTCATCGCTTTGATGTTTGGGTTCCACGTTAAGTTAAGCGAAAAAAACCTTCTTGACAGTATTTCCGCACATGATTCTCTACTGAACTGTTAACGAAAATGTTCCAATTTTAAAAATTATGATGAGCAATGAAAAGTGGATACTGTACAATAATGTGGAACGGAAGAGATCATGGAGCAAGCGAAATGAACCACCATCAACCACACCAAAGGCAGGTCTTCATCCAAAGAAAGTGATGTTGTGTATATGGTGGGATTGGAAGGGAGTCCTCTATTATGAGCTTTTTCCAGAAAACCAAATGACTAATTCCAACAAGTACTCCTAAAGAGACCAACTGAAAGCAGCACTAGATGAAAAGCATCCGGAATTAGTCAACGGAAAACACATAACCTTCCATCAGGATGACGCAAGACTGCATGTTTCTTTGATGACCAGGCAAAAACTATTACAGCTTGGCCGGGAAGTTCTGATTCATCCGCTGTATTCACCAGACATCACACCTTCGGACTTCCATTTATTTCAGTCTTCACAAAATTCTCTTAATGGAAAAAACTTCAGTTCCCTGGAAGACTGTAAAAGGCACCTGGAACATTTCTGTGCTCAAAAAGAAACAAAATTTTGGGGAAGGTGGAATTATGAAGCTGCCTGAAAAATGGCAGAAAGCAGTGGAACAAAACAATGAATATGTTGTTGAATAAAGTTCCTGGTGAAAACGAAAAATGTCTCTCGTTTTTACTTTAAAAACTGAAGGAACCTTTTGGCCAACCCAATACTTTGTTCCACAGAAAATTAAATCATGTTTGTTAACTTTTCTCCTCTTTTCACAGGTTCAACATACTCTTTTAGTAAAGTATCAAGGTTTGGTTATAAAGCATTTAGTCAGTCAAAGTAAGAAGACTGGGCAGGGAGAAGATCCCTTGAGTGATGAATTAGACAAAGAACAAGAAGATATCATCAGTATGACTCGTAAAGAGCTTCAAGAACTTTCTTCATCCATTAAAGACCTTGTTGTCAAATCCAGGAAATCATCAGTGACAGAAGAGTAATGATTTTAATTTACTTAATGTTGTCATATAGTAAACATTTTTCCCCAAAGTTAAAGGTGAGTGGTTACAAAAAAAAATACACATTTCACAGTTCGGAATCCCCCACCCAATAGCACTTCCCACACTCACAATTGAGTTAAAACAGTAGTGTTGTATTCATTGTAAATCTTATAAAGATGTGAATTTTTGTAAATTGGGTTCTCTGTGGAAGATTTCTTTTTCACATTATTCTAAAAATTATACATTTCAGGTTTATTTTCTTTCTAGATGCTGAATGAAGGATAAATTTTCTGCTATCTTTTATCTCTAGAAAAGGACTCAGTTGTTTTATTGGATTTCAAGTGACATGTGTAAATTTTACACATATTAAGCAGAAACTTAAAATGCAGTCTTTTTTTTTTTTGGTGTTGAAAATAGTGTATTTTACTTTAATAGAGAATGGTTCAAACCTAAAATACAGAAACTTGCAAAATATTTTTTTATTACTAAGCCCTCGCTCTTATTTCTGGCAGATAGAGGGCCTCTCATCTCCCCCACAAGAGTGAACTTTTATGTGGCTGGGAGCTTCAGGGATGTGTTTACAGGTGCAGAAGAAGAACACCCGAGGAGCCCATGCACTGCTGTGCTCTATTCTAAAGTAAGATGCTAACAAGAGTGAGAGAAAAAATATAATTTACTACTGATAGGTGTAAGTCGCATTTTAACATTGTAATAACTAAAAATTTAATATAGTTTTCTTTAACCCAGTTTGCATTTCTGAATTTCATTTTTTATATTAATAGTTACCATCACCTAATACTTTGTTGTAGGGGATCTATAAGTGCATTTAAATCATTAGAACTTTTTTTTTCAAAATAGAAACAAACGCTTATTAAAAAATAGGTGTTCTTGTTCTGTAAAGATTAGTAGTAGTTAAAAGACTAAAATAGTTCCTTGGAGTAATCATTTCAATCAGATGAGTTTCAGGCAACAATTTATTGTATATAAAAGAGGAACTTATTTAAAATATAATCGTAAATTAAATCTCAAATATTTTTAAAAAATACTATTTTATATAATACCTTACATGGCATTTAAAACTATTTTTGAAAATGTTTGAATACAAAGATTGGTCTACCTCTACACTAATTCTAGACAAAGTATTAAGTATTAATATTGATTGCAAAAAATATAATTTGCTAAGCAAAGTTGATTGATAGGAATGTAACAAACTAAAAAATATTTTCCATTGCTAATTTTCTATTAATGTATTTTCATAAGGGCAAAGGAAGAAAAATGACAAATCCTCTGTGAACACAAATTCCAGTTAGTTTGTTGATTCAGCTTCCAAAATACTGAACACCCAACCTGATTTTTTATTCAGTCTTTAAGGACCTTACCATTTATGTTTCAAGAGATACCAAAGTAATCCACACTTGAGTCAAACTAGATCATAGACAATGAAGCAAATAAAAGCATTATGACTTTCTTAATTTGTGAAAATAAAAATAGAAGAGACAATGAAGCAAATAAAATATTCTGTCTTATTTTGTTTGCATTAAATCTTTTTCATTTATCAAAATGGTTATTTTTCCACAGTAAATAAGAGCAGTTTTTATTTTTTTGTAAATAAAATTATTTAGCTGATTTCCTATTATAAATCTAATTTCATTAATAAAAGTTGTTCCATGTTTATCTACTATGATCTTAATGGGCAGATTTAAGAATGTTATTTAAAATAAAGTCTGTTGTTTCTGTTAAATTTTATGTACTTTGAAGCTTGTTATTTTAATTACTAGGATTAATTGATACATATATGTATTTACATTTTTAAATTCTACTCTGAACATTTTTAAAGGATTTTGTTATATTTTTCTTACACAAAAATAATTCCATAGTCCTCTTTCATTCCTTGAAAGTTTGCCATTTCGGGAACCATTTCACCTCAGTAAATCACTTTCAGTTAGCTAGTTTTCAGCAAATGTGTAGCTAAACTCTCATCTGCTACTTTCTACTGTTGCAGATAATGGTAGAGATATTTGAATAATGTGCTCAGGTATTCACATTCATGTGTTCCATCTCCAGACCATGTGTTTTTGAATAGTCAAAGGAAACTCACTTCTGACCATCAGATTCAGTGAAGAGTGGTACATCTTACCAAAATTAGTATATTTTCCAAAAAGACCTTAATGCTAAATTAGAACAATAAATGTAGAAATTGCTTAACCTGAATGTAGAATCATCTTGAACTTTTTGGAGAATGTATTGATACTTTAGTCAGACCATGAAGCACCAAGGATGAGGTCAAAGTGCAACAGTGAGCTGAAGAAGAGTGTGTGAAGAAACGGTTCATTCCTTCCTCAGGAAGGCCACTTGACCCATGGCCAAATGGGATTTTTTTTCTATCAAGAGCTAACTTATGTGAGTTGGATAGGGGGTGGGGACGATGGAAGGTTTGCTTTCTTTCTTTGACTAATACCAATGAAGTCTTTGACCCAGTGTACATGGGAGATGAAAGAAAAACACATTTATAAGCTCTGGGATGTACATTTTCCACAGAACCTAGGTGCACTACTGTTAAAATGATCTACAGACTCACTCAAGTTGCTCCACTTTGAAGGCCACACCAAGCCAACAGGAGAATAAATAGAACCCAGGACTCCACAGCAATCAGAGAAGAAAAAAAATCCAAATTGGAAAGGAAGAAGTAAAACTGTCACTGTTTGTTTGCAGATGACATGATATTATAATACATAGAAAATCCTAAAGATGCTACCAGAAAACTACTAGAACTCATCAATGAATTCGGTAAAGTTGCAGGATACAAAACTAATATGCAGAAATCCATTACATTTCTAACAATGAAATACCAGAAAGAAGTTAAGGAAACAATCCCATTTACCATTGCATTAAAAAGAATAATATACCTAGGAATAAACTTACCTGCAAAAGACCTGTGCTCTGAAAACTAAGACACTGATGAAAGAAATTGAAGCCCACACAAACAAACAGATGGAAAGAGATACCGTGTTCTTGGATTAGAAGAATCAATATTGTTAAAATGACCATCCTACCCAAGGCATTTTACAGATTCAGTGTAATCCCTATCAAATTACCAATGGCATTTTTCACAGAACTGGAACAAAAAAATTTTTAATTTGTACAGAAACACAAAAGACCTCAAATAGCCAAAATAATCTTGGGAAAGAAGAACAGAGCTGGAGGAATCATGCTCCCCAACTTCAGACTATACTATAAAGGTACAGTAATCAGAAAAGTACGGTATTGGCACAAAAACAGACACATAGATCAGTGGAACAGGATAGAGAGCCCAGAAATAAACCCACATGTTTATAGTCAATTAATCTACAACAAAGGAGACAAAATTATACAACAGAGAGATGACAGTCTCTTCAATAAGTGGTGTTGGGAAAACTGGACAGCTACATGTGAAAGAATGAAATTAGAATGTTCTCGAACAGCATACACAAAAATAGACTCAAAATGGATTAAAGACCTAAACATAAGACTGGATACTATAAAACTTACAGAGGAAAACAGGCAGAACACTCTGACGTAAATTACAACAATATATTTTTGGATCTGTCTCCTAGAGTAATGGAAACAAAGGCAAAAATTTTTTAATGGGACCTAATTAAACTTAAAAGCTTTTGCACAGCAAAGGAAACCATAAACAAAATGAAAAGACAGCCTGCTGAATGGAAGAAAATATTTGCAAACAATGCTACAGACAAGGGATTAATTTCCAAAATACACAGCTTATACAGCTCAATATCAAAAAACAACCCAATAAAAAAAAAATGAGCAGAAGATCTAAATAGGCATTTCTCCAAAGAAGACATACAGATAGCCAACAGGTACATGAAAAGACGTTCAACATCACTATTAGAGAAATGCAAATCAAAACTACAACGAGTTATCACCTCACACTGGTCAGAGTGGCCAGCATCAAAAAGTCTACAAGTAATAAATGCTGGAAAGGGTGTGGAGAAAAGGGAACCCTCCTACACTGTTGGTGGGAATGTAAATCGGTGCAGCCACTATGGAGAACAGTATGGAGGTTTCTTTAAAAACTGAAAATAGAGTTGCCATATGATCCAGCAATCCAACTCCTGGGCATATATCCTGAAAAGGTGAAAACTAATTCAAAAGGATACATGCATCCCAGTGTTCATAGCAGCACTGTTTACAATAACCAAGACATAGAAGAAACCTAAATGTCCATCAACAGATGAATGGATAAAAAAAATGTGGTGTATATATATGCAACACACTACTCAGCCACTAAAAAGCATGAAATACCATTTGCAGCAACATGGATGGACCTAGAGATTACCATACAGATAATCAGAGAGACATATAATTAATTATTGCTTATGTGGAATCTAAAAAATTATATAAATGAACTTATTTACAAAACAGAAATAGACTCACAGACATAGAAAACAAACTTATGGTTACTATCAGAGGGGATAGCAGGGGGTAGCGGGGAGATAAGTTACTTTGGGAAAAACATATACACACTACTATGCATAAAATAGGTAACAAGGACCTACTATATAGCACAGGGAACTATATTCAATATCTTGTAATAACCTATAATAGAAAAGAATCTGAAAAAAGTATTTTATATATATATATATTTTATATATATATATGTAATTTACATACATATATAATTTTCTAGTTGATTTACCATGACTTAGTAAATCAACTATAAAATTAATTAATTTAGAAAAATAGAACACAGGACAGACCTCTTCCAAACCACCTAAGAAAGCCTGACTTTTGGGCCTTCAGAAACTGTTTATTCCATTTACATCACACACAAAAAGAGAAGGAACAACTACTTTCAACAGGTTATTATAAAATTTTTATAAGTTCCCAGTGTTGTGTTTTATCTGTTTTACCAGGCTTGTCTCTATTTGCACCTCTGTTCCTCTTCAGTGATTAGTAGTAAGACCTAACCTGGATGTGTGTTTGAAGAGCAGGAAGGAAGGGATTGCATTGGGGTGTGATGGAAAAGAGGACATGGTGAATTTAAATCCTTGGCTCAATAATCTCCTGCATCCTGTAAGACAGCTAAGTACAAAGAATATGAATGAAAATCTTAAAAATGTGCTTTGCTTTCAAGGAGATGGCAAGAATCAACAGTTATAGTTCCATACAGTGTTTTGAGAGAAGCAAGCAGAAGATATTATGGGAGAAGAAAGTCAAACTGTCTTGCACTGCAGGGAAGGGAGCTGAACAGGCTGCGGGTGACCCCCTGAACAGAGTCCTGAAGGAAAAGTAGGGCTAGCCTGGTATGGGCATTTCTGGGCAGAGAAAAGGAGATTCTGGAGTACTAAGATAAATTAATATGCAGTGAGACATTTGAGAATCCCTAAAGTATGAAAATAAGAAAAATGGTTTGGGGAAGTAGTGTAAGATGAAGCTAGAGAGGTCAGAGGGGGATCACAAAATGCCTTACATGCTAAACGGAAAAGTATAGCCATCCTCCGAAAAACAAGGGGTTGCTTTTAAAGATTAACCAGGGACGTGAGGTGATTAGATTTGTCTTCTAGAAAGATCATCCATTCTGAAAGGCAGTTTGACAGTTTACCAAAATCCTTTAAAATGTATACATTATTTGTTTTGCATTTCTCTAATGATCAGTGATGTTGCACATCCTTTCACATGTTTGTTGGCAATCTGTATATCTTCTTTGGAGAAATGTCTATTTAGGTCTTCTGCCCATTTTTGGATTGGGTTGTTTTTTTGATATTGAGCTGCATGAGCTGCTTGTATATTTTGGAGATTAATCCTTTGTCAGTTGCTTCGTTTGCAAATATTTTCTCCCATTCTGAGGGTTGTCTTTTCGTCTTGTTTATGGTTTCCTTTGCCGTGCAAAGGCTTTTAAGTTTCATTAGGTCCCATTTGTTTATTTTTGTTTTTATTTTCATTTCTCTAGGAGGTGGGTCAAAAAGGATCTTGCTGTGATGTATGTCATAGAGTGTTCTACCTATGTTTTCCTCTAAGAGTTTTATAGTGTCTGGCCTTACATTTAGGTCTTTAATCCATTTTGAGTTTATTTTTGTGTATGGTGTTAGGAAGTGTCCTAATTTCATTCTTTTACATGTAGCTGCCCAGTTTTCCCAGCTCCACTTATTGAAGAGGCTGTCTTTTCTCCACTGTATATTCTTGCTGCCTCTATCAAAGATAAGGTGACCATATGTGTGTGGGTATATCTCTGGGTTTTCTATCCTGTTCCATTGATCTATATTTCTGTTTTTGTGCCAGTACCATACTGTCCTGATTACTGTAGCTTTGTAGTATAGTCTGAAGTCAGGGAGCCTGATTCCTCCAGCTCAATTTTTCTTTCTCAAGATTGCTTTGGCTATTCGGGGTCTTTTGTGTTTCCGTACAAATTGTGAAATTTTTTATTCTGGTTCTGTGAAAAATGCCATTGGTAGTTTGATAGGGATTGCATTGAATCTGTAGATTGCTTTGGGTAGTATAGTCATTGCAAATCTAAACTACAATGAGGTATCACCTCACACCAGTCAGAATGGCATCATCAAAAAATCTACAAACAATAAATGCTGGAGAGGATGTGGAGAAAAGGGAACCCTCTTGCACTGTTGGTGGGAATGAAAACTGATACAGCCACTATGGAGAACAGTATGAAGGTTCCTTAAAAAACTAAAAATAGAACTACCATATGACCCAGCAATCCCACTACTGGGCATATACCCTGAAAAAAACATAATTCAAAAAGAGACATGTACCACAATGTTCATTGCAGCACTATTTACAACAGTCAGGACATAGAACCAACCTAAATGTCCATCAACAGATGAATGGATAAAGATGTGGCACATATATACAATGGAATATTACTCAGCCATAAAAAGAAACGAAATTGAGTTATTTGTCGTGAGGTGGATGGACCTAGAGTCTGTCATACAGAGTGAAGTAAGTCAGAAAGAGAAAAACAAATACCGTATGCTAACACATATATATGGAAGCTAAAAAAAAAAAAAAAAAAAAAAAACGTTCTGAAGAACCTAGGGGCAGGACAGGAATAAAGATGCAGATGTAGAGAATGGACTTGAGGACATGGGGAGGGGGAAGGGTAAGCTGAGACGAAGTGAGAGAGTGGCATGGACATATCTACACTACCAAATGTAAAATGGATGGCTAGTGGGAAGCAGCTGCATAGCACAGGGAGATCAGCTCAGTGCTTTGTGACCACCTAGAGGGGTGGGTTAGGGAGGGTGGGAGGGAGACACAAGGGAGGGGATATGGGGATGTATGTATACATATAGCTGATTCACTTTGTTATACAGCAGAAAGTAACACAACATTGTAAAGCAGTTATACTCCAATAAAGATGTTTTTTAAAAAGGCATATACTAAAAAAAAAAAAAAAAATTTTGATTGTATGTTATCATGATGAAAATTAGCAAAATATATTAATATATATTCTTTGCAACTACATAAAGCTCTCCATCCCTGCAGAGAGAAAAAAAGAAGTATACATTATTTGTGAAATCAATGTCTCCCCTTCGGAGAAGTAAAATGTGGACTTAAAAATGTGTATAAATATTTTTCCCAGCCTCTGATAGAAGAGGAACATAGATAATGTGTCTTTCAAGGAAAGGAGGCAATCTTCTTGGCTCTGAAATATTTTTGTTTATTCACATGCTAGTCTGCTGAAGAAAAACCCTTTCTCTGACTAGTCAAGCTAATACTAAACTAGTCAAGTTAAAATTTCCACAGATTTTCTCTTGTGTTTCTTGTTATTCAATGTAAAGAAGAGAAAAAGCACTTTATCAAATTGTTTTCCTACTAAACTTGTCTTTACTCACCTAAAATGCAGCCTTAAACTTCATTATATAGACTTACAGGTTGGATAATTCCTTGAAGGCATGAAACACAGTACAGAATATATAGTTGTTTAAATAGTGTCTAGTAAATGTAAATGAACTTAAAGTGAGTGTTCTATATTTTTCTCCTTTCCTCTTTCCCACCTAAATCGAAGTCCTGTGATTCATACCTTATAAATGCTCAGGCTAAGTTTTGGTGTTGAAGAAAACAGATCAGAGAGAGAGAGAGAGAAAAAAAAGAGGAAGCACTGTTCCATCACATATTTCATTATATTGCAGCCATTATTCACAGCCACTTTAAAAATATTTAATTGATTTGGAAAATCATTCACAGTATATTAAGTAAAATAGATATACCATATGCAATGTGATCTTGGTTTTCTAATTAAGTATATTTAACTATAGCTGTGTAAACATTTGCATGAAAACATTTACATAAACATTTCCTTGTATAGCTATATGTATGCATAATAATATTTGGGTGATGTTTTGAGTTCTGACTGTCTCTTGGATTGCAAGTCATTTTAAACTTTATTTTTTTCATTCTTATTCCAGACTTTCTGCAAGAAGCATGTATAAGTCAATAAACTGATATCTTTAAATAAATATTGTTTTATAGTGATATAATGATAGAAGGGGACCAGACTGAGACAGATGTCAGTTGTTTTATGACTGATGACAATAATCCAAGTGAGAAATGTGAGGACCAGAAAGCAGGGATAATGACAAATTTGAGAGATATTTAACAAAGTAAAACCAACAGAAGTTGGGGTTGGGCATGAATGATGGGGATGGTGGAGAATAAATGAGAAAAGTGAGGAGTCCAAGGTATGATGGGTTGGATGATTGTGCCATGCCCTGAGATAGGAAATACAGCGGACTATCTGTACAGTGGGGAGTCGGGAGGAGATGAAGGTGTTTTGGGGACTGCTGAGTTTGAGATGCCTGGGGACCTCTAGACAAAGACAGCTAGTAGACAACAGGATACAGGTCTGGCACCTTAGAGAGTGATATCAGTTGAGAATACAGGTTAAGGAGTCATAATATATCATTAACTGTTTTCATAAGGAAGCCCACGGAGAGCGTACAGAGAAGCATTCTGAACTGAGGATGAAGCTCTAGGGAAGGGTGAGGTGAATAAAGGGAGAGGAGGCTGAAGGTGCTAAGCCCAAGGAGAAAATCAGGAGAGTGTGACTTAGTGAAACCAAGGGAAGAGAATTTCAAAAAGAAATGGAGGGCTTCCCTGGTGGCGCAGTGGTTGAGAATCCGCCTGCCCAATGCAGGGGACACGGGTTCGAGCCCTGGTCTGGGAAGATCCCACATGCCGCCGAGCAACTAGGCCCGTGAGCCACAACTACTGAGCCTGCGCGTCTGGAGCCTGTGCTCCGCAACAAGAGAGGCCGCGATAGTGAGAGGCCCGCGCACCGCGATGAAGAGTGGCCCCCGCTGGCCGCAACTAGAGAAAGCCCTCGCACGGAAACGAAGACCCAACACAGCCATAAATAAATAAATTAAATAAATAAATAAATAAATAAATTTTTAAAATGTATGTTAAAAAAAAAAAAAAGAAATGGACATGGCAGAGACGAGAAATTTCAGGTAGGATTAAAGACTATTCTTTGGGGTGTTAAGGTCTTTATTGGGCTTAACGAAGCTTTTCTTGGGTGGAGTAGTTTGAGAAGGGAGCAGGAGGATCACAGGTTGGGTAAGTGAATGTAGATTACCCTCTCAGGAAGCATAGGGTTAATAAAGAGGGTAATAGTTCCATAGCCAGATGGGGACATAGGCGATTTTATACCTCCTCAACTCCACTTCCTCACCTATAAAAGGAGAAAAATAATGCCTGTCTAGCCATGGTGTCATGAGGATTAAAATCTATTACTAACAATATTTTATGTTAGATTGACTGTTTTATAATAGATTGATTCAGTGAAAGGACATAAGAACAATTTGTTGCTGCTAATCACCATGTTTTCATTTTCATCATACCTTCATCATCAAAGTCGGGTGAATAACAAAGCACAGAGTTGATTGGCTTTATAGTTCCCTAGTTCAAGTTTTTTGATTGTATGTAACTGAGTTTGACCTCAGAAAATATTAACATATCATTCCTTTGGCACTTAGAACAAGGACAGTTCAAGTTTGGTCTGAGCATAAATGGAGTTAAGGCGGAACATTTCCTCCCTCACCCACCTTTACGAACTGAAGAAATGGCCTCAGATGGAGAGTTTAAGAGCAAATGTCACTTGCTTTATGGATCAGTTTGACCCACTGAGAATTCCTGTTGTGGATTAGTTCAATATTCAAACATTTCTTTAGATCCAACTCATGAAATATCTAGCCACTTTTCAAGTTTTGACTTAAGATTTCAAAAGACTATCTGAGTCTGTGCTTAAATGAAGTCATACAGCTGTGGACGTGACATAACAATTGTTGCCAGCTCATAGGGAAATAGGCAACAGCAGGGAATGCCAGGTCCACAGTACTGGGCAGGAAGCAGGCAACTACTTTGAGTTATCCTAGTCAAATCCAAGGCTCAAAGTTCGCAAATTTCCCAGGAAGGCAATGATAGAAGCCACAAACCACGGTTCATCTCTCAAGCTACCAAAAACGCTACAGGTGAGAACATGGGACCACATCTCTTTCCAGATACTTCAAAAGAAAAGCTCTATAGTTCAGCCATTTCTAACCTATAAGAAGGGTTCTGATAGTCACTGAAATAACAAAACAAAAAACAGGAAATACATCATCCGTTATAGAAATTTTTTAATTTAAATATGCCCTCAATTTAGCCTAGGCAGTGGGAATTTCTTGAGTGTATGTGAGTGTCTGTATGTGCACTTTATATTTTAAACTTTCTGGAGATTATCCAGACATTTCAGATACTAATTCTGGCAGGATTTCCCTTTAAGGACGTCCTGCAGAGAATTTGTTACTCATAATTTTAAGTAAAAATTGACAAGGAGTGCTTTTTCAGCCCAGTAGGAGTCAGCTATGTACATGTCACAAGACTTGGAGGAAACTCACACACCCTCCTATTGTCTTCCACAAAGTTTAAAAAGCTGCAACTGGGAGGGACCCTCAGATAGTTTTGGTGGCCCATTCTATTCCCCTTGGAGTTGACATATGAATGTGTTGGAGGGAAAAGTAAGTCATCATATATTCTCCTTTCATACTGTTTAAATCACTGGAAGAAGCAGCTTTAAGAAAAAGTAAGTTTTGTTTTCTTTTCCTTAATATTTTCTTTGTGTTTTTAATGTGGTTTTTATTGGCTTCTTTTATTTTTTTTTAAGTACAAGAGATTCTTATAAACTTTCTAGTGACTGCTTAAAAGAAACTTTGTAGCGATTTGTTTTTACTTAGCAAGTAAGTATATATCTAGAAGTTTCTTAGAAACTTTTTAAACATTTGAGCCAACAGTTATCAAATTTTATATGCTGAGCTTTTCAGATTTCTCATTTCTGTGCCATGTGTATTAAGGCAACATTGTAGCCAGATAACTTTTGAGTTGCCTCCTGAGTTCTGAAAATTGTCTTTATAATTGGAGGTATAACTTCATTGTATTTATAAAAAAGGAATGACTCCATACTGGAGTTTTATTTGGCTTAATTTATTTGGATGACTGACTTTATCACTAAGGATATTTTATGGCTGGATTTGCATATCCAGAGCACAATTTAAAGTCATTTACAGATTTTAAGTGAGTTAGTGAGATTCCTGCTATTTAAAAAAACAAACAAACAAATCTGCCTATTTTTCACAAGCAGGAATAAAGACAATTCCTAATCTTAGGCTTTCTAAGATTGAATTAAAATGTCTGTGTTTCTGACCCACACAGGTATTTAGTACACTGAATGAATCTAAAGCATTGCTTCTTGAAACTGGGATAGCGTTACATAAGCAGAATTATGCTTCCCATATCTGTTTATGCTTTTTCCCTCACTATTTTAATCAGACCCTTTTTGGTGTCTGTCATGCATTCGAAAACCAAATGCAGCTCCTCAGCTTGTCAATTTTCGTTTTGGAAATGTAGGAACTAAAAACAATCATTAATAAAACGTGTAATTCTTATAAATAAAATGTAAGAAATTCCTCAAGTCATTTTAGCCCTCATTTCACATTCACAATACTATCGTGTATAAATTCCAGCATGTTTATTAGTAACGTATATGGATTAAAATTTAACACAAATATTGCAAATATATGTATCACACAAGATATTTCTTAACATATTTATGATATGTGCCTAAAGCCATAATCCAAATTGCTTGGTGGGGAAGGTAAACTCTGATGTCTGTTTTCTATACTTGTTCTATTTATTCCCATGTGTTATTATTAGTTGCCAATTCTGGGACTGTTCTACCTAAACAAGAGCAGCAGATTTGTGCTTTAATGTAACATTACCTCAGGGACAAGTCTACCTCTTATTTTTATTATACTTGCCAACAACATTCTGAGTAAAGCTGGATTAATTTGGGTTCCTTAAGCAAGCCTAGTAACTTTCTACTATAATATTGAAAATAAAATTTTATCTAGAACGTGTTGGAGAAGTTTTGATTTGTTTTTTTCACATTTTCAATCTAGGAAACATGATCTCTTTAGAATTGAAAACCAAATACTTGGGTTCACATGGAAAGTTCTGAGTCAGATGTCAGCTAAACAACCGTACATATTTCCATGTTCTTGTAATTATCTTTTTCCTCTCTGATTGTCATTTTTCTTGGTTACCTTATTATACCCTGGAAGGAGCTGTGAAAAGAAGGAGGGGAAGGAGGAGGTAGAGGACTCCTTCCTGCCATAACACCTTGAGTCCCTCCAAAATGATCAGCTTGAGCATTATCTATCTCCACATTAGACCACTTTGGGATCACAGATTCCCTTAAGAATCTGATAGAATCAATGGACCCTCTTCTCATTAAAAAAAAAAAAAAAGCCCATTGTAAATAGATTTTTCCTTGACATTTCTGGGGTTGATAGACTCTTGAAACCTGTCCTTGAGTATTCTTGAGGGGTCCTGATTATGAACCACTATTCTCCATAAAACCACAGACTTCAGCTTCAGACAAACCCTGGGGTTGGTGGGTTTACCAAACCTTTAAAAGGCTTACGGTGGAAGTATGTCTAAACTGTCTCTCTCTCAACTGTCCTCACCTGAGGATAGGTAAGGTTAAGGTAAGAATTTTAGCTGAAGATGACATTTAAGGGTTAACTTTCAAAGCAGATACATAGTTAATTCGTAGCCATACTTGTTCTGGGCAATGTGTCCACTGAAATAAAAGTAGAAGATTCAAGTATCAGAACAGTTCCTTTCGTGGAGAGTAAGGCTTAGAATGGAAGGGTGATAGGATTAAGCCTCTAAAGACCCCAGAATGTGGAACAGGTGACTGCAGTGGGACCTTCCTGTTTCTCTGGCCGTTCTCCCCAATCCCCATACCGGCCTATTGGTAGATTGGAACATGAAAGGGAAGATCTAAACTAGTGCCCGTTATCTCATACCCTCTGCTTCAGGGATCACAATCTTTATTCTTTCCTTCTTTATTGGCTCCTCCTATCAACATTTAAACATGTTCAAAATTCCCCATCTTGAAAAGCTCCTTCATTACTGAGCTCCTCCACTTACCTCACTCTTCGGCTTCATAGCTCAATCTCGTGAAAGTATTGTCTACACCTTGTAAAGAATCTCCACTTTCTTAGCTCCCACTTCTCAATCAACTGCAGTCTGGCTTTGGTCCTTATCAGTTTCCCCCACCTCTCACTGAGGTGACTGATCACTAGTGTGCATTGCTAAGTCCAGCAGACATTTCTCATTATCTTCTTAGTACCTCAGAAGCATTTTACCTTATTCACCACTTTCCCCATCTTGAAACACTCTTTACACAGTGAGTCCATGGTATCCAACTCCTGGTTTTCCTCCCACCTCTAAGACCACTATTCTCAGTCTGTTTCACAGATTCCTCTTCCTCTTCCCTACATCCTAGATTCCCTTTCTCTTTCTGAGCTAAATGTCATTACTTCAATTACAATCTATTCTACATGACTGAGTCCAAAATCTTTATATCCAGCTAAGATATCTTTTCTGAGCTACAAACCTATATGTCCAATTATCTGCTGAATACAGGATTGCCCAGAGCAGGCTTGGACCCCAGTGAATACAATGCGGGAAGGGAATGGGCCTGAAGGGCAAGCCAGGTAAAATTTTTGACATAGAATTTCAAAATGTTCAAGTAATGTATGTGGTTTCCCTGCCCTCTCTCTTTGGACCTGGCTGAACAGCTCTACTTGGCTTTCCCACAGTCCTCTCAAATCTCATTTTAATCTAAAAGTAAATTCATCATTCCCCTCTCCTACTTTCCACCCTACTTCCCCCAAGTATTCTCATACAGAAAATGACATCATGATACAACCAGTTGCTCAAGCCAGAAACGAGGTGAACTAACTCCACCTCTCCCTCAACTTATATACCCAAAGAATCTCCAAATTCTGTCCATGCTACCTCATACATTCACCAGCTTCTCTCCTTTGTCACTGCCATCACCCTATTCAGGCTGCCATCTTCTTTTACTTGGTGAACAGTGGCCCTTTCATGGGTCTCCATGCCGCCAGAATTGCCCTCTTCTGCTGCATTCTCCATACTGAAGCCACTGAAACTATTGGTCTAAAACCAGATTTGATTTTTGTCAATCTCTTACTTCAAACCTTTTCCTGACTTTCCACTGACCTTAGGATAATGTCCAGATTCCTTCCCAAAGTAAAGAGAAGCAGTAGAGTTTAGTGGGTTATAGCAGATGTCCCCAAACTTTGAAGTGCTCAGGAACCACCTCTGGGTCTTTGTTAAAATGTAGATTCTGGTTCTGTAGGTCTGGGTTGGTGCCTGAGTTTTTGCATTTCTAACAAGCGCCCAGGTGATGCTGATAATACTGGTTCATGGACCACACTTTTCATGCTAGATTGGCTGGAGCTCAAGTCTCAGCTATATTACTCACTAGATCTGGGAACTCAGAGGAGTCAGCCTCTGTGTCTGTCATTTTCCTTGTATATGAAATGGAGATCATGATGGTATAACTTTTTCTTAGGTTTCTTAGGTTTGAAATGAGGAATCAATGTGTTATATTAAAATTACAACAGTGTCTGGCATAGAAAAAGTGTTAAGTGCAAGTTGTTATTATTACTAGTTAAGACCCTGAATAATTTAGCCTCTACATTCTTCTCCCAAACAGTTTTTACTATGGCACTGATGTGCGCACACAGGTGCATGCGCGTGCACACGCGCGCGCGCGCGCGCGCACACACACACACACACACACATTCTGCTGCTCAGTCATATCAAATGACCTTCAGCAGATTAAGAACTGAGCAAATGCCTCTTTTCTGCCAGGCCTCCATGGGCAACAACCAGTTGCTCAAGCCAGAAACTGGAGGTGAACTAACTCCACCTCTCCCTCAATTTATATACCCAAAGAAGAGCTCTCTGCATACAGACCTAACTCACCCTAGTCACCCTCAGGTGCTCCCTTCTCTGGAAAGAACTTACAGACCACCCTCCACCCAAATCTGTTTGGTGCCACTTCTGCATATCCTCATACTACCAATGTGCCCTCTTGGGCTCACATTATAAACTCATTTATTTATCTGTATCTCCTACAAGACTGTATGCTCTTTTAGAGAAGGGACTGTGGCAATTACCGCTGAATTTCTAGCATCCCACACTGTTGCAGGCTTCAGATGATCAGTAAGAATGAATGCATTTTATATACACATTTCTAAAGGCCCGTAAAATGAGACATGGAGTCAGGGAACAGAAAGATTTAAGATCTGGTTGGAGCAAAGGGAAATATTGGATATAATAGAAAGAGCTTCTCTCCAACTGCTGCCTCTGGGTTGGATTGTTAACCCACTGGAAAGGAAAAAAAATTTTTAATTCATTAAATAAATATGCAAGGCTAGATAGTCAGTGCAAGAATAACAGAGGAGAGAGTCAAAACTTTGAAGTCTGGTCCATGTTGAGTCTTCCGTGAACTCGGGCATATTAGTTTGCCTCACTACTTTAAAGATGGAATAAAAACACCCATCTTGTAGAATTCTGTTTTAGAGTAATGCTACCAGTAGGCATTTTTGCTTTTATCTCTTCTCAAATTCTGCTCATACAATTCTGTTGCTACTAGACCTTAAACCCATCTTACTTGATTGTTGGCAAAGCTTTGAGATTTTCCTTTGCTTATTCATTTTGCCAGAGCAGTATCATCAATGGACCCTGAGTTTTATTTTTCAGTAGATCATTTTGATGTATCAGATTCTCCCCTTTTATTATTTAAGAATACGATTTGGGTTTTATTTTCAATTTAATTTTAATGATAGTACATGCTGAAGATGGTGGGGAAATGGGCTTCTGGGGTTCTTGTCTTCCAGCTTGATTCTGTCCTTTTTAATGATCCTTTATATTTAATGATCCTTACTGTTCATAAGACAATTTAAGTAAAATATCATAATCATGTAATTCCTAATACTTTTAAAAAGACTATTAATAGTTGTCCTGGTCAAGGTATCAAACTATTTATCATTTTTTTGACAGGGCCAAAAAGTCATACATACAGGTAATTCATTCATTCATGTATTCACTCATTCATTCACCAAGTAGATCAAGTCAGTATAGTATCTACAGAAACATTGGTCAAGCTGTTCAATTTTGCTTATATCATGAATCCCTGCACTGTGCTGATGACCATTTCATGCGTGAACAAGGAGATGCCTATCATAAAGTTTGACCAAAGGTTTCTCAGTATAGAACTAAAAATGCTTTGATGTTATGTAAAATTTTTTCTTCCCATAAAATTCAGCACTTCTTTAACAGATTCATGGGTATAATTTGCATCCAGGAAAAAAAAAAAAAAAGCATCTGACACCAAGCTGTCATGCCACCTAAAGGAAGTAAGATTTAAAAATGATTTCTGGTCTTGTAATTACATTCATTCTATTAATTTGTTCCCTTGAACATTTCTGCAGTTATACTATTACAGAAGATTCTAATCTTTGAGAGTTTTTTTTTTTTTAAACTGAATGACTGCACTCGAATTTTGTTCAATACTTTTCCTTATTTTCAGTGATACATTATGCATTGTACAGTTTAGAAAGTAATGAACAGTAAAAATCTTTTTTAAAAATCTATAAATTTAATCAAGCATATTTTCTTCTAAATTTGTTTCCTACTCTTCAAACGTATTTATGTGGTTGAGATCACACTGATTATTTAATTCCTACTTTTTTTTTCACTTAAAGCAATATCAGGAGCATTTTGCCACGTCATTAAGTACTTTTCCAAACACCATGTTAATGATTTCAAGTATTATTTTTAAAGTCATTTAGTAAATAATTTTATATGCTTTTAAGCAGTGTGCAGAAGTCCTCTTCAAACCCTAGTTAAGTGTAATTTAACAAACACGAACAAAATATGACCAAAAACCACAAAATGTATTTTATGTTTTCTGTAGAGTCAGACAGTAAATATTTTAAGTTTCAAAACTAAGCAACTCTGCCATAATAGTTCAAAAGTAGCCACGGACTGAGGCTGTGTTCCAGTAAAACTTTATAGATACTGAAACTTGAATGTCATATAATTTCAGGTGTCAAAAAAAATGTATCCTTCTTTTGATTTTTTTTTTTGATCATTTAAAAATGTAAAAGTTATGTTTAGGTCTCAAGCCATGCAAACACAGGTTGTGGCTAGATTTTGGTTCTTGGGATGTAGTTGGCAACCTCCACTCTACAGCCTGGTTCCAAGAACCCTGGCTTCATCAGGTCTGAGAAAGTTCTGTGAACGCAGGAATATGAATATATTTTTAAGAAGAGGTAAAGAGCTTTCATTAGGTGCTAAAAAATTCTTAACCTAAAAATGTTTAAGAATGACTGTTCTAGATAATATACACGAAAGCACTTTGTAAACCATAAATTATTATTAGAATACCTATTGGTACTTCACTTATGATATTTTTCACTTAGGCACCAAATGATCTGAAAAAATTGATGAATAAAAATAAATATATGCCATTATCAGAATTCCACCTGAAAAACTGATACTCAAAATCCAAAAATCTTATAAACTGTAACCTAAAGAGGAACTAGATAACAAGTTAAATTACCAAACACATTTAAAACAGAATTAATGGTTATTCTGATGAAGGTAATTAGAATATTTATTATTTTGTTTGGTTTTTGACTGAGCCAAGAACTTAGAAATAATGCTATTCATTTCTTCACTTTGTTTCTGTTAAGTTTGAAACTACAAACCTAGCATAATTAGAGAATCCTAATTTACCATCCTGGTTAATAAAAACTGGTATATATATTACTCTCTCTTTTATTCCCTCCTGCCACATACACATACGCACGCAGTACAGCAAAAGGACTTAGGAATAAAGCCACCTTTATTGTAATATATGTGTGGATTTGAAAGTCCCACTTAATCATGAGCCTCTTCTTTCAGAGTTCTAATTCAATTGTGAAATAGACACAAGTGTCATATATGAATCCATTTATTATCAATGTTATTATTGTTAAGGCTGGGTTGGAAAACAAAGCTTTTCCCTGAGACTGCCCCTCCCATCCTGAATTGAACTTATTTGCAGTGGGGTAGAGAACTCTAACCCAGTGCCCCCCTCATGGGGCTGGGCGGCTATAGTGGGCTCCCTCCAGGAAGGAGGGCAGAGTTTATGCCTGTGCACTGGCAAATCCCACCGGAAGGAGGGAAAGGGAAGTGAGTGGCACTTGAGCAGACCCCTTTGCCCAGTTGCTTCTCAATTAAGTCGCTCCCCAGGTAGAACAGAATCAGTGAGCCAAGGGACCAACATTTTACCCCCAACACTTTCAAAAGAGAGAAATTCCTTTAAATGACCAGTATAGAAACCTGAGGGAAATGAGAGGTTCTCTTATATGATTTTTAATTCAAAAAACTATTCCTGCTTTTTTGTATAAATGTAAGTATAATTTTAGTTTAGTATAAATTTAAGTCATCAATGTAAACTGTTAAAATGCCAAGTAAGAGAGACTTCTAGTTGACAGCATACATCCCAGACCTGTGTTTAAGGGTATGGTCTTCAGGTGGCCAAGAAGAGAAGAGTGGGCAAATATATATTCATAGCAATGTGTAGTTGAGTTTTGAAAGCTCTGACATGTAAAAGTATCTCATTTTGTAAGTGACCTTTTGCCTATCCAGGTATGCATGAAATGCCACCCTCCAGGTGTGGTCCCTCAAGCAGGTCTAGCAATGCTCTCTGCCTGGTCCACACTCCCAGTGTGCTGCTTCCCCACATCCACAACTGTGTGGATTCCCCACTGCTCTTCTCCATCTTTTCTTAGAGACTAGCTTTTATTCCAACTTCAAGCTACAGCTCTAGAAGTGTTAACTGACATTTTCTAGAAATTTCCTGAAATTTCCAGGGCACCCTGTGCCTACGTCCAAGCATTTCCAGCTGCCCTCTCTCCTTTCTCCCCTCACTCCCTCTCATCCACAATATTTAGTGAGTGCCCAGCACATGCTGATAATACGCTAGACACCAGTTAGTTTGGTGGTAACATAGCATTTGTCCCGCCTGAAGCTTACTGTTGAGCGGGAAAGACGATTAACTAGGGCTACAGTGCACAGTGTGTGCTGAAGTATGGAGAGCCAGGGCCCTGATCTGGTAAGACTGATGGAGTAGAGTAATTATTTGTGAGCCTCTCTCCCATGCCAGAGTGGAGGCTTTTCACAGAGAGAGACCTGGTTTTACCTTCACTGCCAAGCACTGTTTTGGCACTCAAGAGCTCTTTGTGAAACCTACGGAAGTAACGTTCACTGTGTTCAAAGAGCTGTTTGATATTGTTGGGTTTAAAACTGATAGAACCAGGCCAAGGAAGATGCCAGATTTTGAAAGGTCTGAAATGCTAAAGAGCTTGGACCAGGAATAGGTCACTGAAAGTAGTGTGATTTAAAGACAGTCATTTAAAGACTCTGAGTCAGCATCTATTTATAAAATGGGAGGGGAGTAGCTGCTTGGCTCTAAACAGCCAAAAAAGAAGCTAAAAAAAAGAAGCTTGTTAAAATTCACTTTGATTAGCACTGTGGGTATTTCCTTTTAAGTATTCACAAAAATTAATTTGGAAGGTATATTCCATTTTTCCTAATTTTTCTAGAAAGAAATACTAGCTCTAAAAATATCCTCTTTGGAATTTAGTTTCTATCCCTGTAAAATGAGGAGCTAAAACTGATCTATCTTTTTTAGTTCTTATGTTCTATAGTCAAGAACAAGTGATTCAAAGGGAAATAAGTTTAGCCTTTTGATTTGTGTTAAGATTTCATTTAATTTTTAAAATAAGCCATTTGGTACAAAATTCAAAGGGTACAAAAGGCTATATACAAGTGGAAAGTAAATCTCACTACCTTCCCTGTCTCTTCATCACTGTTTTTGTGGTTTCTTCAAGAGTGACTAGGTATTTTTAAGTTAAAATGTCAGTTAATGAGAAGGTAAGTTTGGTTTTGATCAGTACCAAATGTTACAGCAGTATTAGGGTAACAAATTATATATAGTCTTAAAATTTTCTGTCTACCATTACTTTAATTCCTATATATTCTCAGCAAGGTTTATTTTTGTATAACTCATAATTGTTTTTAAGGTATTTTGATATGTATTATCTAATTTGCTCTAAAGCACCATCTATGGGTATGATTTACAATATTCTACCTTATAAGGCAGAATATAAATGTCATGTTTTCTGCCATATACATATTTAGATGCTGTCAAAATGCCAAATAGGATGCTGATAATGGAGTAGTTTTATAAACTGTTACTATGACCTGTCCCCACAAAAATCATGAAAATGATCAACTGAGAGTTAATTTGGAGAATGATTGGAAATTGTATGCATATGAAAAGGGGCACTTATGCCTTATGGCTAGCCCTCAGTGGCAGGCTGCTGGGATTGCCACCCCCATCCCCGGGCTGTGAAGGGCTAGGGAGAGCTCCTGCTACAGGCTCATAGGAGTCTAAAGGCTGCAGTGACTACTATTGTTGAAAACAGAATAAAAAGTTCCAAAGAGACACCAACACCACATCGGTATCCACTTATTAAACTGCTGGTAGACTTGAAAGACATAAGACATTTGTTATCCTCTGACTTGCCTTACAAGTTCAGAGGAAAAGAGAGAGTATCTGGTGCCTCATCCCTATAAATCAAGAGAAGAATGTTTACCTAGCATGCTTAGTCACTAGGGAATCATAATGATGCCTCCCAACAGAAAATTCAAAACTGGAGGTGCTTCAGCTTATTTTCTTGGTCTTTAGCCATCACCACGTTCAATAAAGTAGAAATCTTTTAAAAATTACCTAAGTTTTATCTGCAACATTTTAAAAGATCACCCAGTAAGTGTTGGGCACTTCCAGGCTCCATTTGGAGTACAGAAATGAGTAAGATACGGTGCTCTCAGTGAGCTTATATTATGGTCATAAGGAATACAACAAGCCCCCTTCCAAAATTTATAAAAGAAGTAAGAATTATCTAAGAGAAACACAAAGGGCCTTCATTGAACATACCATAATACAACTCATAAATGTAACTCATATACTTTATATATACCTTATAATACAAACTCATATACCCTAAAATTCAAAAATGTCTGCAGCTTTAGAACTTTTTGACAGACTCTGTTTCGGAAGGCCCAGAAATGAGCTCTTCTTTCATCATTGTGTTTTATGAATTTGAAGAAGGTCATAAACCAACAGAATCTATAATACGCATTAATGCCAGGATACATGAAAGCCAATATATTATATGGTCAGACTTGTCTTATTCTCAGGAAAGAATTAAGTGATTGATTATGAAATCTTATTTCGTGCTCTTAGTTAAACGACTGAACATTCTTCCCAATTCGTTTAACTGGAGTTGTCATTTTTAAGCCATTTTTCGATTTAGAAAACTACTTTATAGGCTCTATTAGATAAAGAATACATCTATCATTTTATATTGGCCACCTTCCAAATAAAGCACGTTCTTCATTTCATTGGACAGTTTCTAATACTATCTTTCATCAGAATAGAAATGGTTTATTTCTCATATTTAAAAACATATTTATTGGAAAGAAAATCATGGAAAGTATTTTTTGCTTGGTTCTTCTGTGTTCTAAGGAGCACGTACTTTTAGGTTTTCAAGATTACATGGGGTTAAGATGCATTGACAACTGTGGTGATTGGAGCACTTGGCTCAGCTCCTCTAAATTCCTGGGTCCATGGTTATTACCCTAATCTGCTCTCAGGCACTGTGTAAACTGAATATGTTTGCCATCTTCTTAAGGTGAATTAATTAGAGTTCTCTCATCACTAATTATGGAAGGAAATTAGAGTTTATTTTAAAACACCCAGCAAGGGACTTCCCTGGTGGCACAGTGGTTGGGAGTCCACCTGCCAATGCAGGGGACATGGGTTCAATCCCTGGTCTGGGAGGATCCCACATGCTGTGGTGCAACTAAGCCCGTGCACCACAACTACTGAGCCTGTGCTCTAGAGCCTGCAAGCCACAACTACTGAGCCCGCGTGCCGCAACTACTGAAGCCCACGCGCCTAGAGCCCATGCTCCTCAACAAGAGAAGCCACCGCAATGAGAAGCCTGCGCACCGCAAGCAAGAGTGGCCCCTGCTCGCCACAGCTAGAGAAAGCCTGCGAGCAGCAATGAAGACCCAAAGTGGCCAAAAAAACAAACAAACAAAAAAACCACCCAGGAAAATAAAATAGCTGTCTTGGTTTTACAGTGATCCAGTCACAGTGTCTTTATAACACATGACATTGAACTCAAAAACCAAAGGAAAAAAAGGTACAAAAGATATTGCATTTCCTGTCTGATGAAGTACATTCCACTAGACCATAGCAAAATTTTCATGTGATCTTGTGAACTCAAATACCTGGCCCTGTGAGGGTGATTCATATGACTAGCATGTGTTAGAGATTCAGTCCTTCCACAGGAGACTTAGTTTCTACAATGGTAGATCACAGTTCTTGCTAAATATGCTTGCATTTGTCAATAGATGCAAGAGGAAGCAGGTAGAAACAGTGTTAAACAGATGAATCAGTGAGCTCCCTCCCCACTGCTGAGAAAACAGCTACTAGGGCTCAGATACTGATAGTAGTTAATAAGCATGATGAAGGTGATCTTCAAATAGAAAGGAAAACCAATGAAACAAAGCAAAACAAAACAGAACAAAAAAACTGACACAACTACTACATTTAGTATTCCATAGAGTACTTGCTGAATTTTTCAAAAAGCTTAGAGATGAGTGGAGGGAATACTCTCTGATACTTATATTAGATCTGCAGTGATATTTAGATTAGAATCCATCTCCAGAAAATGAGGTTGATTTGGGGGATTCATATGCAGGAAACATCCTGTCCCTACCATGTGCTGACTCTGTGCTAAATACATTTAGATAAATCACCTCTTTTAGTTCAGTCCTTGTGTATACCAAACCCCAGCACTACATGAGAACTCAAGACTTTGAGGAGATCCTGAGGCAACCTAGGAACTTGTATTTGCTCTTCCAGAACACCTTTTACAGAAATAATAGCAAGGCTACAGGGAGTAGAAGGAATGACAGCTTATACCTATTGAAATGATAGTGGTTCCTTTGGGATAAAAACTGAGGCAAGCCTAATGAAGGGTTTAAAAGCAGGAAGTTGGTATCTGGATAGACAGAGATCTAGATAATCCAGTTGCACCTTAAAAGGTGGTATTCTTTATGTCTTAAAATTTTTCTTATATCTCAGTGAGGAAAAAAAATCAAAGATGGTATTAAACCTATATATTTTTTGAGAGTCCCACTTTTTTATTTTGTAAAGAATATAATGTTTGATAAAATGTGGTTATACTTATATATTACCATGAACTACAATGTACCTGTTTCAGTAATCACTGTCATAATTACATGATTCTGAACGTAATCCCTCCAAGAAAATCATACAAAGCACATTTTTCCTTTGTTAGTATCCACAGAACAAATTAACCAGATGGAAAGCTCTCGTCAGCTGTTTTGTTTCACGGGAGAGCAGTGCCATCAGGTCTCAGGAGAATTCTCATTTGACCTCTCTACACAAGACATTCAGCTTCCAACAAACTGGGCTTGTGAATATGTCCCTAGAGACTAAAATCAAGCATTCCACCACAATTCTATGATGCTCGTTTTAGGTTATTTTGGATTGATGGCCTGAAGTTATGGCTTTAGTTATTTTTAAAATTGTTTAGTTTTCAAAAGTAGTGTTTGAGGGGTCTAGAAAATAGCCTCCATCTTCAAAATGGGAACTACACTTATAATTACACTTTCCATCAAGTCAAGTACACCTACAGCCAACTCACTCATGACTTTTCCATTCTAATCTCACTTGATCTGTGGGTGTTTCCATTCTAATCTCACTTGATCTGTGGGTGGGATCATAAGCAGCTAATAATGTTCTCATTTCATAGTTAAGGAAAGTAAGTGCCAGAAAGATTAAATGGTTTCCATAGCAGTAGTTTCCATGCTCGTGCTTAAGCAACTAGTGCAAAAATCTATAGCCTCTGCTTCCCAACCCAATATTTTTCTCAGTATGTTTGTTACGTCTTGGGTTATAAGCAGAAAACAGATACGGAAGTACACACAGGTCTGTTCAACTCCACCCTCAGAACTAGGAAAAGAAAGAAAGGAAAAAACTAAGAGTAGAACTTTACTAGTTATTCCAACTCCATGATATTTTTAAATCTGTGAATCTAAATTTTTCCACTGTACAACATATACTTATTTTGTCTGGCCTAGTTTACACAGACTTTGGAGGATATATTTTTTCATATATCTCATTTAAGTCCACCCAAATTGTCAATTTCAGTCACTCAGAAATAACACTTCAGTGAAATAATACTTCAGCTAATATCACCTATCTCTGAAGACAATGACCTTGCAATCTTGGTAAAGACATGATCTGTCTCCGAAAATCATATTCATGGATGCAGAAAGGCTGGTGCATCTTCCAACAGAGAATTGAAGTATCTGATCATACAGTTCAAAAACTGTTAATGGAAGCCTATTGGTGCCCACAGTTTAGAGAGGAAACCCTTTAATAATGTCAACAGATTAACCACGTTCTGCTGTTTCTTTGATACCTTCCTCAGCTGGTATTTAAAGGGCATTCTAGCTGTCTTCTTCAGGGAAAGTGAAAGGACTCTCCTTGTCATGGACAGGCCCTTAGATCTTCACCTTCTGTTCCCTAATCTTATCTTGTCCTTGGATGTATTTGCCATAGATATAATAGATATGAATTAATTCACTACTAAGTGAACATATGCAAATTCTTAACTTTTTTATACTTGAGCCTTTATCTTTTATTCTGTTGATAGAATCCTCTTTGCATATGTGTTTTCATTAGTTCTTGTCTTGGACTCCGAGCTCATGGGAAGTAGGAAGTTTTCCATTCATCCATTTCTTCAGCCATAAAGCATGCTCTGAGGTCCTGCTATGCTCAGACCTGAGACACACAGAACTAAGCAACATCCTTACCCTTGAAGAGCTTAGAAGTGAGAGAGACACACACAGTACAAAATAACTGTTACCAAGTGTGGCAAAAGAAAAAGAGACATATGTATGAACTAATGGGAGCAACTTCTGTCCAGAGAGATCTGAGAAAGCTGCAGAGAGAAGGATTTTTAGCTGGACCTTGACTGAGAAGTAGGTGGTCAATGGGGGGGGGGGGGTGACAAGAAGAAAGTCATTAGAGACAGAAGAAAAGTCACGCATGAAGGTTCAAAGGTGTAAAAAGACATAGTATATTTGAAGAATAGGGAGTCATGGGAAATGGCTAAAGCATAGGTGCAGTGTGTGCGTTTCAGATGGTACAGGGTTGGGAAAGGGATGAAGAGATAGTGAGAAAAGTAGACAAAGTAGCAAAGGGTCTCTATGCTAAGTAATGGACTTTATTTTATAGTCAAAGAAGAGCTGTTGGAGGTTCTTCTCCAAGGAAGGGAGATGATCATGAGTCTGAGAAAGATTTTTCTTGAGTATTGTGGAAGATGTTCTGGAACTCCCAGGGAAATTGAGCTTATTTAGAGAGCAAAATTCATACAGTAGAAATGTGTTTGGTTCTACTCAGTAGAGGGAGGAACTTTTAATAATATCTTCAGTTCGATGTAAGCCACTATGGTCCATCAGAGATACGAGGAGGGCCTAAACAAAGATTTAAGGAATGCTTCTGAAGTGGAATCAATAGGATATGGTACCCAATAAATATATGTAGGGGGTACAGGCAGGGAGAGAGGGGAGAATGATTGAAAACACTGCCTTGGCAGACTAGGTGGATTGCATAACCACACACTGAGGATGGTTTCTGTAACTCCTTATAGAGCACAGAGCAATATATTTTCCTCAGTGAGGCTTCCAAAGTGCCCTTGACTGGCCATCAGCCCCTATCTGCCCTCACAGCAACAGTTCAAATTAAAATCCTAAATGGGAAAACTAGCACAGGTAAATTCATTTAGGTACAGTTCGAATTAAGATTCTTCATCCACTTTCCGTCTTCACCCAAGTTCCGTATATCAATCACACAAGTTTCAAAGACGTCAGCGTTTTGAACTAACATTTCCCAAGAGCATTTTAATATTCCTTATGCCCTTTAGATTTCAATGCTTTCAAGTTCTTTCCTAAAGAAAAGCAGAAACAGATCTACTTTACAGAATCAATGAAAGACCTGAACGGGCAATTGAAATAGTCATGTAGCACTCTCAGATGAGCAGCAATGTATTTATACAGGCTGAATGAGGCTACTTTGAATAACCAGATGAAAATTAAGCCAGAAAACCCAACAAACTTTGAATTGAAGAATAGTGCACTTTTACGTATGTGCAAAAGTAGTGATTGTGGCATTATTTTCACCCATTTAGCAAAATTTACAAATCATGTAGTAGAGATAGAAGTAATCTTAAATACCATTTACTGTATATCCTCTGATCAAGACACATAATCAATTTGATGATTTTATATAGTACTGCCTGCCTCCACATGGAACAAAGAAAGCTATAATCAAATCAACGTAACAACTTATATTTGATATTTAGGATATAGGATATATGGTAATTCAACTCCCTCAAGTAAATAAAATTCCTCAAAACCACACCAACATAGAGACATTATTGGAAACCAGAAGGCCCAAATTATATCCTAGTATGTTTCAATTTCACCATAAAAAGTAAAAGCCCTCTTACTTTTGAAATTTGTAATCTCTGACACGATAGTAAGACACAGCTCGTGTCTTATTGTAAAGTAATAAGACAAAGATCATACATATTGGAACCATGTTTTGGCTTTGCACACTTTCATGGTAACTGAGTATTGAAAGAAAGAGAGAAAACTTTGTCTCCTTCTCTTTTTTGCATCCAAAATGGTCACCCTGAGAAATTTACCCTTTGAATCAGCCCACAATTATCCCCATATCTTCCTTGTTTGGACAATAAATTCCATGACCACCATTAGCACACAAAAATATTCTCAGGATATTACTACATCCATCTGGATTACTTCTCTGTTGACAAACATAAGGAAAGAACTCATTTATCACCCACTCATTTTTTAAACTATTAAAAACAAAACATTACATATATAGAAAATAATGTTTCTAATATATGCAAAGTATAAAAATAATTTGGCTTAAGAAATCAAATATTTTCCACATATTTGAAACCCTCTGCAACTTCCCAATCCCCGACTAACTCCAGAAGTTAGATAATCTTAAACTGCATCCTAATTCTTGTGTTTATCATCATCATCATGCTTTTTAAAATAGCTGTAATAACATTTATTATGTTTAATAACATGTTACCATATATTTATCATAATTCCTAATAATCAATTTTGGCTGTTTTTTAACTTCATAAAAATGCAATCACGGTGTATTTACTATTTTATAACTTACTTACTTCACTCAGTAGTGAGGTTTATCTGTATTAAGGAGGGCACCTGTAATTCATCTGTTTTATTGCCATCTAGCAGTATGTTATATGACCATACATCTACTTATTTATCCATTTTCCCTTCGATAGACATTCAGAGTCTCCTGCTACTAGGGCTACTATAAACTATGTTGCCACGAACATTCTTTCAGGTGACCTTTGCAAGATTTTATGAGTCACACACTTAGGGGAGAAATTACTGAGTCATATGAAGGATACATGTTCAACTTTACAATATAATGAAAAATTGTTTTTCAGAGTGGTTTATCCATTCATCTTTCATTCTTATTTCAGTGTGTGAGTTCCAGTTGCTCCTTATCCTCACCAACATTTCATATTGTCAGACTTGCTAATTTTTTTCTGACCATGAGTACAAATTATTTCATACTGAGTTGAATGAGCTTCCTTTAAAATATCTGTCATTTTAAAAAGAAAAATTTTTTTCTTATATCTTTTGCCCATTTTTCCATTAGTTTATTTTAAATTCTTATTGATGTTTTATATATTCTGCATTTTAATCCTTTGTCAGTTATATATGTGGCAAATATCATCTACTAATCTGTCATTTTGTGGCTTTTCATTATTAATAGTATCCTCCAATGAGCAATTTTTTAAATTATCAGTCTTTTCTGCATCTGCTAAGTATATGGCTTACTCTTTTATTTGGTAAATGTGGTAAAATACAGTGATTCTCTTCTTAATTTTAAACTAAAATTGCATTCCTGGGATAAACTCAGCTTATCATGATATTAACTTTTTCATATATCACTGGACTCAATTAGTTATTGTCTGTGCTAAATTTTTTGTATTTACTGCAAAATTTATTATTATGAGTATGATTGGCCTATAAATTTTTCTCATAATGTTTTTAGATTTTGGTAATCAAAGTTTTAATGGGTTCAAAATTAAGTGGATCATGTTTCTTGTTTTTAATTATTTGGTATAGTTTGTTAATATTGGTGTTATTTCTTCCTAAATCTTGGTAAAATCCACTGGAGAAGCCATGTGGCCTTGTATTTTACTTTATATGTAGGCTTTTAATTTCAAATTCAGTTTCTCTAATAGTTACCAACCAGTTAAAATTTTATATTTCTTTTTGTATCCGTTTTAACGTTTTACTTATCTTTGAAGTTTCCCATTTTGCCTAAGTGTTCAAATTCTTTAAAGTTGTTCTGTTAATGTTCATTCAGATTCACCTACATATTTATAATTTTTGTTGTTTTTCACCCTTTTATCTTTAAGCTTCAATCTGAGCTCAGTGTCCTTTTCCTTGAAGAACACTGTTTGATATTTACTTTAATATGGGTGTGCTATTGATATATTCAGTTTCTGATTGTCTGAAAATATCTTTTCTTCACCTTTTTTATCAAAAGATATTTTACCTGAGTATAGACTTCTAGGTTGGCTCCCATTTTCTTTCAGCCATTTTATCTTTCCATTGTCTACCTTCCATTTTTTTCTGTTGAGAAGTAGGTAAATTCTCAATTTGTTGTTACTCTGGAAGTAATATTTTTAACCTACTTTTAAGATGTTATTTATCTTTGATTTTTAGTAGTTTTACCCAGAGGTGCCTAGGTTGTGTGTTCTTAGTCTGGGTGAGGGTCATAGTTTTTGTTTTGTTTTTTAAATTTGTAACATGATGTATTTTGTCAGTTTTAATAGACTGGCCATTATTTCCTCAATAAGAATTCTTCTTCATATTCCCACCAAAATACATAAAACAACTCTTTTTACATGGGGATAATAATAATATATGTTGATTAAATGGAATATTAAAAAATAGACTCCTTATCGATTTCCTGTCTGTGGTATATCTACCTTCCAATCCCTTCTCTCACTATTTCCATTAATTTTCACGAATCTCAGCTCAAAACACTTCACTCATCTATTCTCAATCATCAGTGGTTATATCTTTTCTATAGAAAACATATGTTCATCTCTAGCTTGAAACTTAAGCCATTGGTGATCTTGCCCAGCCTACTTTTCCAAACTTGTCCTCCAATTAGTACCTTCTCATGCCCTGCAAGCCACTTCAAATAGATTACTTGCTATTTTCCATGCAGGCCTCATGTATTCAAGTATAAACATCTTTCCTAATTCTGTTGGTCAGTCTCAAGTGCCCTCCCTCAACATCTTCAGGAAAGGAGAGGTTTACACAGGCTCAGATCCTGGGCTTCAGTTTCTGACAGGTGTAGGATAAAATCCTGGATTTGGCATTTTTATCAGCCAAGTTATCTTGGCCTCTCTAAGCTTCTTCATCTGTCAAATGGGGATATTAATAATAGACCCATCCTACAGGATTGTTGTGAGGATTAAGAGAGAGTATCTACACAAAGTGGTTAACACAGTACATGGCTCTCAGGAAACACACGGGAGCATTAGAACTCACTGTTAGTATTTTTAACAATTCCTTCAAGGATGGTGGAGGCTGCTCTTTGCCCACCACAGCACCCATCCTGCCCTGTAATCCAGAGGTCAGGAACCTGCTGCCACCGCTGATACCACTACCATGACTACCTCTCACAGACCGAAAACAAGTCCCTGGACCCTGGAAAACCTGAGTTCAGGCATTCTGAACGGGGGAAACCACTCACATTTCTACGACCCAGCCTGCCGGCAGCAACAGCAGCAGGAACGTATCACTCCCACCTTCCAATGTACACACACCTGTCTGGAGTTAGCAGAGCCAAATTTGCATCCTCAACACTAGCTGTAAGAGGGTCCAGGAGATGTCTTTAGCTGCCTGACTTCTCCAACTAGGAGGAGGATAGAGCCAGGGTTGGGAGAACCAACCCATGATAACTACCACACGATCCATTCAAATGCCATTTTCTCTAAGTTGTTCCTGAATTTTTCCCAGGTAAAAGTAATTTCCTTCATCCTTCTCTTAACTGGTGGTTTTTAATTATCACTGGACATTAGAACCTTCTGGGAGCTGAAAAATACTTATTCTCATTCTCTGCCCCCAGAAATCCCAATTTAATTGGTTTCGAATAGGAGTGCACTTTGGAAATTTAAAAAATTCTAACATGCATTGTGTTTAGAACCATTGCTCTAAATTATTATAACTTTTCATTTCTCCTTATCACTTCCAAACCTTTGTTTAGTTATTTATAAAATGTCCATACTCTTCCTACTAGATTATAAGCTCTCTGAGGATGGGATTTGAGTCTAGTCTATTTTTATGTCCCTCATAACTTCTAGCAGATTACTGTGCAAAAAAAAAAAAAAAAAAAATTACCTGTTTATAGAATGAATGAATGGTGTGTGATGCCTTGCAAACCAAAGCATATTAAAGATACCCTGCATAGCCTCAAGTCCTTGCCTCTCTCCTGCTTGATATTCTCTCAACTATACTTTTTGGGAATCTGTTCAGCATAATAAAAATATAAGTGAGTACACTGCTCACAGCATTAAACTTCTAATTATTAACTCACCATATAACATAACTTGACACAAAATTATTCCTGGTTTTAAAAATAACATGCAAGAAACAGCATTCTCAGCTATAGAAGTTAGGACCAATAAACTCACATGCTTTTAGGTAGAAATCTAAAATCTAAGGGAGAGAATTGGAAAAAGAAAGCCAAGTGCATTCATGACATTGGACTTCTGAGCTATTTATCTTATCTTCATAGGTTCTTTGATATATCAGTGTACCTCTAAATCAGTCTTCCAAAACTCCAGTATGCAATGATAAAAATTCTGTGCTTAAACTGTTGCATAATTGCAGAATCACTTTGATAGAAGTTTGGCAAGAATATAATCTAATCCTTTTGAAAAGTTTGACAAGAATGTCTAATTGATATTGATACTAATGTTTCTAAGTTCATGCCAGGAAAAGTTAAATGCTATTCAATTAGGATACTATTAAGATTTCTTATGACTCATAATTATAAATCAGCTCTGTTCAAGGATTTTAAATCTTTGAAAGCAAACATTTTTCAATATCTTTGCCAAATTAACCCTCAGATGGGGGCTCTTGAGGTGAGATTCATATAGTCCCTATCCCCTTTCCTACAGTTTTACCTGTTAGAAAATGATTAAAAACTAGACATTTGGTCTGCTCTTGAGGACACTAGTTATTCTCTGATTATTCAAAAATATTAATGCAAGGGACAAAGAAGAGGGGGAAAAAAGAGACAAAGGCCAAAAAAAAGTACAGAATGATGTTTAGGAGCAAATAAGGTGGGAAAATGTGACCCAATGGGAAAAATTCATACTCTTGCCTCTTTTGCCTGCCCTCACACCACTTAGAACTGCTTTTATTAAAGGTCCAAATAGCTTTGAAAAGCTTTAAATAGTTTCAAGGTCTTCCTTTATCCTGAATGGACCCCGGTGAAAATCTGTCGTCAAGACTCACCATTCCCCAACTTTGGATGTAATCCTGTGCCATTCTCCCATTTGTCTTTTCCCCTTCCTTCCCTGCTAATCAAGATCCTTCTTCCCTTCCTTCCTTCCTTCCTTCCTTCCTAACAGACTTGCAAAAGCTTAACTTCCTTCAAATCTTCTTAGAAAGGTCTCCCTTTACTGTAGCTCCTCACTCCTTTCTATTAGTTGCTAAGAATTCTATATGGTTCTAGTGGAATGTGTATCATATTTATGGTTATAACACCTCTAAGAAACTCTATATAGATGTACTCATATACCCATAGTTAAATGATAGACTTTATGAAAATGAGGACTGAATTTCTTAGTGTACTTTCCCCAACTAAGAATAAGAGCACAAACGTTCAGTTTGTTCTCTTATCTCAAATTGTATTCAGTATTACCAAGGTAAGAGCTAAGAGAATCCAGACTTCTTGAGGGCAGGGACTTCAACTATTACAGAGTAGACATTTAACACGTGTTGACCTGGACCAAATGCCTACTCCCACTGTATAGTTCTATAAAATGCAAAATTACATAGTTCTGAGATATTGAACTGACTCTTCTCACCCTCCCCAACTCCCTGACTTTGTTTTTAAAAAAACAGATGGAATAAGATGTACTTTCTCCTTTAAAAAAACTGGAGAAAATAGGGTCAATTTTGTTAAGAATTTTTATGGAGCAAGGCCTATTATGTGATTAGAATGGGGATGGGGCAGGATTTTCTTGTACTTACATTTAGACAAGTATTTATATTCACTGATATACATTTCTATATCAATATTTATATTATAAAATAAATATTTATTTAGATATTTAGATTTTAGATATTTAGACTTCTGATCACCAAATGAGGTACAGGTATTATAATGTTGTATTTAGAGTGTTGCTTAAAATAAAAACTTGAAATTCTACCAATTTTGTGATCCCTTTGGTGTCTCTTCATTTTATAATATACTAAAAGCCTCACAAAATGGAAGTAGTCTGGGAGTTCCTAAGTCCTGAGAGGCTGTGCTTCATGGTGCTATTATATACATCTAAAACTAAAGAAATATTAACAATGAAAATGGTATTTTCCATATTAAGTGATGAAAGTTAAAGGTATATACCGTATTTCACTATTAAGAGATAAACACTGGATCACCGTAAACGTGAATAAAATTTGCATTTTTAAATCTTTCAGGGGATTTAGATCTATTTCCTCCTGTTTCCAAACTCTCAGCAATCCTTTTAGTGTGTTTGTATTCACTAAAAAGGGACATTTCTGTGGAATTAATCAAATAGGGAATTCAGTGTTCCTTGCAGATCATTTTGGCATGTTCCACTGGGAACTTCTAGTCTGAATTTTCATCTTTCCTGGGAAAAGACACATATATTCTAAATCCTTAGTCTTTTCTTTGTTAGTAAAGATCTGCTATAAACAGAATTAATGACAATGTACATTCAGCAAGACACTCTGCTGGAAACTTCATCATTAAAATAAAAGAAGGCAAAATATGTGAGAATGCAATTTGAATGTAGTAAATAAAAACTGGCATTAAAAATGCTGTAAAAATCATCACAATAATTAACTGATTTTCTGATCTTGCTAAAATTTAAAAAAACAAATTTCTGAGGTGGAGAATTAGAAAATATTCATAGTTCCCGATGTATTTATTTTCCAAGAAAATCAGTGGTACTGTTTTTGGTGACAATGAAAAACTTGTGTTCGATGCCTAATTAAACCCTTTTGAAATCCACGTGTTTTGTTTTTTAATGGTTTTCCTAAATTTACAAAATAACTAGAATTCTTATCCTGACCTTGGCTTTATGTTTTTCATTCTGTAAAATGCTGCTGTTATTCTTCCTTCTGTGTACATGTTAGTTTAGCCCTAAAACCTGAAGAATCCGATAGCTCTTTTCTACCACTGATGGTTTTAACTGCATGTCCACACCTGGAAAATTGCTCAGTGGCAGTCACACAGACCTAACACTTGGACTGAATCCTCACTGCTGAGGAGTTTTATTTGACCAGCTAAGTGTGGGGCATTTAAGTGGAGATGTCCAGGAGGCAAATGAAGAACAGGCTAAAGCTAGAGATTTGAGTCAACAGTATATTTCGGGAGGTTGAAGCCACAGGTAAGGAGGACGTCCCAAGGGAGAGTCTACGGTACAGGAAGGCCGTAGGACTAATGTGCAGAACCCTCATTAGGTACCCGATAAAGAATTGGGAAATAAAAGGATGGCGGGGAAAATGACAATGTACTTGATTAGTAATTTCTATTTCAGTTAGAGCAAAAAAAGACTGTTGTTATTCCCATGGAACTCCACCTCCAGAACTCTCCAACAAGACAGTACCTTATGACAGTTAGTGAAAGCTCTATCGACAGTTCATATTTATATCCTTGAGGTGAAACCATCCTATTTCAACACATATTACATTCTCATTGAATTCCACATTAGTGAATGAGGAATACAAGATGTTTTTTCACACTCTGGCTGCTGGTTTAATGCATTTTGCTAGTAAAACACACAGGAACTGCCAAGATGGGAGAGTAGCCTTTCCTAAATCTCTCCAAGTGTCACCATGAATATAGCTTATTTCCTAAATTGGTGGGTGTTCATATAAGAAAATATAAATCTATTCAAGTGCTTGACTCATGTTGTATTTGAGGCTTTATAATTTATCTTATCAAAAAATCTTGCCTTTATATGTGTAAATTATTTTTTTATTCATAGGATTAAGCCAAAATGACAACTGCTCAATTTGACTGTCAATACTGCATGGCATCACTTCTTGGGAAGTATGTACTAAAGGATGATAATCCATACTGTGTTACTTGTTATGATCGTATCTTTTCTAACTATTGTGAGGAGTGCAAAGAACCAATCAAATCAGATTCCAAGGTAGGTCTTACCTCAGTTCACAGAATTATTGCATACGAACAGCAGACAAGTGCTTTGGAATGCCTCTTTTTCTTTAGTGTTGACTGTTAATACTCTAATGCTCTGCTACTAGATATAAGGATTTTCAAAGCTATCATCAATCAAGTTCCAGGCGCTATGCTCAGCACTGTGAACCATAAGATACACTTTAATATCCTTACAATGATCTTAGGAGATAGTTTAGGAGGCTAAAGATGAAAGAAGTTATTTGCCCAAAGTTACACAGCTGAAATGTTATTTCTAGAATGATAAAAGTGAATAACTATTACAAATAATTGGAGCCGTAAAGATTCAAAAACCTGTATCTTCTCGCTTCACATTAGCCCCATCTTCATTAAACCATTGTGTGCTGATACCTCTCACGCATACACCCATTCCTCCCAGAATGCACATTATTATATATTTTTTTCTCCTTTTTTAGGGGGGAGCCGGGGTGGTCTTTGTTTTAGTTAACTAGTGTTGAGATTTTGTTTAGGTAAATCTCAAACAGTAATAGGATGTTACAACCTAAAAATAAAAATCATTCCATGAAAAACCTTTCTTATAGTTTATAAAAGGAAGGTAGAGGGAATGTGAAGAAACAGGAGAGCACACTTATTTTCCATCTGTCTTTTGTGACCAACCAAGGAAGCCCCAGGCTCTAGTTCTTAATTGCCCCAGAGAGTCGCCTCTCTATGGGTAATAAGTATCAATAACAACATGCCCTCAAGCTACCAGCACCACCTACTGGCACCAGAGTCCCAAGAGTGTTTAGTATTGTTTTATAAAATGGCCTGTTTGGTCACAAACATACTTAATTAACTTTTATTTACTGTCTCAAAGGATCTTTGTTACAAAGGCCATCACTGGCATGAAGGATGCTTCAATTGCACCAAATGCAATCAGTCTTTGGCGGAAAAGCCTTTTGCTGCCAAGGATGAGTGCCAGCTGTGCTCCGAGTACTATTCTAACGAGTGCTCCTCCAAGTGCTTCCATTGTAAGAAGACCATCATGCCTGGTAAGATCACAAGGCAATCCTGGTCTATAACTGAACCTGCAACGCTTTGAATTAAACCCAAGCACAGGAAGAGTGTAGTACATTAATCCCCCCTTATCCATGGTTTACACTTTCCATGGTTAAAATTACCCGAGGCCAAAAATATTAAGTCTGAAAATATTAAGTGGAAAATTCCAGCAGTAAAAGTTTCTTAAGTTTTAAACTGTGTGCTCTTCTAAGTAGCGTGACGAAATCCCCCTCCATCCTGCCCATGACGTGAATCACCTCTTTGTCCAGAGCATCCTGGCCAGTAGTCACTTAATTAACCATCTCAGTTATCAGATCAGACCGTTGCTGTATTGCAGTGCTTGTGTTCAAGAAACCCTTATTTTAGTTAATAATGGCCTCAAAGTGCAAGAGTAGTGATGCTGGCCATTCAGGTACGCCAAAGAAAAGCCATAAAGTGCTCCCTTTAAATGAAAAGGAAGTTCTCAACTTAGTAAGGAAAGAAGTTGTATGCTGAGGTTGCTAAGAGCTAATGTAAGAACGAATTTTCCATCCATGAAACTGTGAAGAAGGGACAAGAAATTCGTGCTAGTTTTGCACCTCCAACTGCAAAAGTTATGGCCACGGAGCATGATAGGTGCTTGGTTAAGATGGAAAAAGCATTAAACTTGTACAATAAGGTATTTTGAGAGAGAGACCACCTTCACGTAACTTTTATTACAGTATACTGTTGTAACTGTTCTATTTTATTATGTTATTGTTGTTAATCTCTTGCAATGCCTAATTTATAAATAAACTTTAACATAGGTCTGTATGTATAGGAAAAAAACGTATATATATATATATATATATATATATATATATATATATATATAGATAGGGTTCGGTATTGTCTGCAGTGTCACACATCCACTGGGGGTCGTGGGAGGTATCCCTCACAGATAAAGGGGGACTATACTATACAAAACCCTGCTTCTCAAAGACATCTTTCTGCTATCTCTTTATCTCATTTAGTGTACTTTAGACATGAAAAGATTGTTCCTTCTGTCTCCAATGGGCAAAGTACTGTCTTGTGTTTTTTCATAAACTTAATTCATAGAAACATTTTGAACCAGAAACTGAGCCATGGAATAAAGATAAAATCTATACCAATAAATAATACTAACACTGCACTAAACACCCTGTCCTAGGCAGAACCAATAACATCAGAAAGCATAATCAATCCATCATAGGAGAATGGGACCAATCATCATTTTGTAGCTCAACACAAACTGGTGTGAAGGTCTGTCATCTTTATTTTCTCCCAGGGAAAACAAGGATCCAAGTAAATTGTTACACCTTTAGCAAGTACTAATTCTCTGTTTTGATCCTCTTCTCAATCCCTATGGGCAGCAGCATACGAACAATTCTCTCTCATTTTCTTATTATAGGTTCAAAGATTTTCTAGGAGACCATAACTACACAACATCAAGCCCAGGAGTTTGTGCCCTGGGCATTCCTAATATCCCTGTAATGCTTATTATGTCCCAGTTTATCTGAACCATGTGCAGCCTTTCAGAGTCTACATTTATAGTACTTTCGCATCTCAAAATTGTGAAACAGCACAAGAGTTTCCAGCGAAAGAGTGATTCACCATCACCGTGGCTGAACTCTATTTATTGACCTCTTTTTTCAGATAAATGTTTTGGAAACCAGTAAACACTATTTTTTCTATATGGATGATTGCTTTTTTCACCTTAACTTTAGTATATATTTTAAGTAATTTGACATATTATTGCTTAAAAGAAAACAATTATGCTTGATTTGTACTAACAGGTTCTTACTTTGGGGGTACAGGTTCCCGAAAAATGGAATTTAAGGGAAACTACTGGCATGAAACCTGCTTTGTGTGCAAGCATTGCCAACAGCCAATAGGAACTAAACCTTTGATTTCCATAGAGAGTGGCAATTATTGTGTGCCGTGTTTTGAGATGGAGTTTGCTCACTACTGCAGCTTTTGTAAGAAGGTAAATATCTAAAGAGGATGAAGCTTGTGAAATCTTCCAAACCATATAGCGGCATTATATGTTTGCAATGAACTGATACTATCATGTTATATCCGTCTTTGCACATTCATGTTAATTTTGAATTCCAACATGTTCGAAAGCACTACCTGTCACAGTGAGGAGGCCCATCTATTTTTATCACCATAAAATTCCACCCAGAACATGAATTTAATGTTCCAAAGGCTCAAGTGATTTGATATTCCAGTTCCATTCACTGCTGTTCAGGCAAGGTTTCACATATTCTGGTAGAGGGCCCATGTCTCTCTTTGAATACAAAATATTTCTTAGAAAATTTTTGATCCATTTAATTTCAGAGAGATATGGATTTGTCTCACAGAGTGACTAAGGGAACCAATTTAAACAGGATATTTCACTCCTCACATTATGTCCAAGCAATATAAATGTCTTCTTAGCTTGAAGCTTTTATATTTCTAAAGAGTAGATAAAACATAGAACTACCATATGACACAGCAATCCCACTACCGGGCATATACCTTGAGAAAACCATAATTCAAAAAGAGACATGTACCACAATATTCACTGCAGCACTATTTACAATAGCCATGACATGGAACCAACCTAAGTGTCCATCAACAAATGAATGGATAAAGAAGATATGGCATATATATACAATGGAATATTACTCAGCCATAAAAAGAAATGAAATTGAGTTCTGTAGTGAGGTGGATGGACACAGAGTCTGTCATACAAAGTGAAGTAAGTCAGAAAAAGAAAAACAAATACTGTATGCTAACACATATATATGGAATCTAAAAAAAAATGGTTCTGATGAACCTAGGGGCAGGACAGGAATAAAAACGCAGACGTAGAGAATGGACTTGAGGACACAGGGAGTGGGAAGGATACGATGGGACAAAGTGAGAGAGTAGCACTGACATATATACACTACCAAATGTAAAATCGATAGCTAGTGGGAAGCAGCTGCATAGCAAAGGGAGATCAGCTCGGTGCTTTGTGACCACTTAGAGGGGTGGGATAGGGAGGGTGGGAGGGAGACGCAAGAGGGAGGGGATATGGGGATATATGCATACGTATAGCTGATTCACTTTGTTACACAGAAGAAACACACCATTGTAAAGCAATTATACCCCAATAAAGATGTTAAAAAAAAAAAAGAGTGGATAGATAAGAGAGTGACACTCAAGAGATTGACAAGATCATTAGGGAAATTCATTAGACAGAAAGACAGAAAGATGACTTAAGAACTGCAAGTGGTTTCCTTCACCTCCAGCTCCAGAGCTCCATGCAGGGCCTTTCAACTTGGACACCCATTCAAAACATATTTTCCAATAGGAAAAAAAAGTCATTTTTTTTCAAGTAAACATGGTCCAATTCTTTTTGTATCCTCTAAGCTTTTACGTGAAAAAGTCACTCATCTCTATCACCTTGATAAAGTCTGTCTGTATTCCATAAATATATATTGATGTTCTCAAAGAAATTCTTGACCTGTGAGGCATCATAAGTTTCAAATAACCCTATAACTTGTGATGAGAAAGCATGAATCATGAAAACATATTGGATAAGTCCAGTGGTTTCTAAACATTTTTGATCTACAGGCTACTCTGGCAGGTCTCTTAAGACCACTTGCATACTTGCATCTGAAGTGTCATTGCCACTTTCTACAAATGCATGTACAAACATACACACACTCAGTGATTTTCCACATATATTTAAAATACTGGTACTGCATTTGAAGAGGCATCAATCAACCCCTATGTTATAATTATTAAATTACACTGTCATGATGGCTGAAAATTACGGTTGAAAGTAACATGCTACAAAACCATCTTACACCCGAAGACTTCCATTACTCTACCAGAAATAACAACTTAGAAAATGACTTTACAAGAAACAGTCAGACCCTATGACCCTGTGACAGATGAAGCTCCGAAAAATTATCAGTCAATGACATGCATTTAGAAAGGGATGCTGGAAATAAAATAGATTTATCTCACTGCTTTGCGGGACAACTAAGTTGGCCGTTTTTAGGCTACGTTTCTTAAGGACTTACACTAAAATACTAATGACACTCGTGAGACTCATCTTAAAATCATTTGTTGGGCACACAATATAAAGTTTCTTTCAATGCTATAAAGATTCAAGAGAACTTCTCTAGTACATCAGAGCTGAGCACTACGTGGGGCCAAAGTCCTGGTGTTTCCCAGGTTAGAGGAGCCTGCCCTGTATTTAGGACATGATTTGAAGTCACCAAAAAATTTATGAAATGTTTCTATTGGGTAGTAGACAGATCACAACATGCCAGATTATTTTCTATTTAATTTTTTAAAACCACAAGTCCTTTAAGGAAAGCTGGATATAAATGTTACAGATCAAGATGATCCAAGCTGAAGAAAAACAATTTGTTTCAACCCAAGCCAAAGACCAAATATAAAACAAAAGAAAATAAGCAAAAACTACTTGACCATCAGGCCCATAGAACTTTTTTCACACATTTTAGTTTCACAAAATAAAATCTATTTTCTACCAAAAAGCAAGTAACCTCAAACTGTAGTACTCTGAATTCAAACTCCTCAAGTTTCACATAGAGTATTCTGTAATTCATCAGCTTTCATCCACTGGGTGCAAAATCATTATTGCCTCCACTTTGCCAGAGAAGAAACTTGTTCTAAATCCTGGGATCAATCAGTAGCAAAAACCATGCTTGGATATTAGACTTCATCTTAGCCCATCTGCCTCGTCAAAAGAATATAATCACAAGCAAACAATTTTTAATGTTCCAGAGTTTCTTCTCCCTAATGAAACAATCTTTGGTGGGTACATCAAGTTTTATTTTGCTGTGAATACAGTTTTCAAGTTTTGAATCTTTTAAGCATTGCCTGCTAATCATTTGACCAAACAAATCAAAGGAATCTGGAATTCTGCTGTGCCTTCTGTAAGGCATTTGAAGTCAGTAGGGGGCATTTTAAATTGCTTTAGCTCACACACACCGTTATGTTTCCTATTTACTTATTTAGAATAGTATACTTTTTCTCCTTTATGAAAAATAACTTTCTATCAAGTATCTTTAATTTTTAAGATAGTCATTGTAAGATTTTAAAATATTTTTAGAATAATCTTTTCAAAAGCCTATAGGATAGACAAGTATCCTATAGGATGGCTATAGGATACTTAGATGTCACAATAGCATGGCTTAGAATAGACTACTTTTGCTATATCTAGTTAATTTGCATACAAAGATTACAGGTGGCATCTCAGATATCACATTGCTTCAGTCATTATAAGACATTTCCATGAGCATATGCCAGGTTCCCCGGACACCCCAGGAGCTCAAGAGCCGTGGATTTGAAAGATGCTATGACTTAAAAATTGCTACACAAGAAAAGCTGTCTAATATTTTTCTGTCTGATTTTTAAATAAAGATATCTCAGCCTTTAAAAAAGTAAAATCCAGATTAAACTGGTTTAGAAAATAAATCTTATGGAGGAATAACAAGCATCTCTGCAAAACCCTAGCATATCACACATTAAGGTTCAATGTACAACCAGCACTTATGACTTTGAACCCTAACGCTGAAGTTGCCCACAGCACCCCTATTTGTGCTAGATACAATACTGGAGTTGCTTTCCAAACATTTTTTCCCTTAGTGTTTGTTCATTCAACAAAGACTTGTCAACTGCTTATCAGTGCAAAGTAATCTAATCTCAGTACTGTGTTCATGGTTAAGCACATGGGCTGTGGAATAAGACTGTGCAGGTTTGAATGCTAGCTCTGTGTGACCCTAGCAAGTGACTTAACTGCTCTAACTCTCAGTAGTTGCTCATCTCTAAAGGGGGAAAGATAATAGTCCCTACTGTGTCAGGACGTCGAGAATGTTAAGAAGAAGTTAAGAACAGGGTTGAAGACTGAAAAAACACCTCAGAAATATTATTTATTATTAGCAGATTATGGTGTTGATCAATTCCTTTCAGGGTTACTACTGCTGGAATAAAGCATTCAGGAAAAAAAGCTTTTTTTTTTTTTTTAGGATCCTTAAAAGTTATACATGGATATAACATAGCATAGAAAATATGTTAGCTCTAAAAACAGATCTTTGAAAACCAACAAGAAAGAGAAAGATGAGCAAAGGAATCAAGGGCCTATTTCTTTTTCATCTTCCTGAGTTCATTATGGCCCTGCTTCCTTTCTGTTCCATTGTAGGAGAAAAATTAGGATATTTATCACCAGTTCTATTTAATCCCTGTAGCCTTTTGTTTCTAATATAGATTCAAAAAAATCACAGAGAAAAGACATCCTGACACAATGTGATAGAGTAGCCCAAAGTACCACTTGTGGGCACAGAAAAGAATCACAAAACGTCTGAATTGTAATAACTTCCACAGTCATTGCCTTTTTTGTGATCATTTGCCAGGTGATTACTTCAGGTGGGATAATGTTTTGCGGCCAGCCATGGCATAAAGAGTGCTTTCTGTGCCGTGGCTGTAGGAAAGAGCTCTGTGAAGAAGAGTTTATGTCCAGAGATGATTATCCATTCTGCTTGGACTGCTACAACCATCTTTATGCCAAAAAGTGTGCCACCTGCACCAAGCCTATTACCGGTGAGTTATTCAGTTTAATATGGTCCTACCATGAGACAGTTATGGCTCTGTAAACGCTATGTAGTTAATTCAGGAAATGCAATTTAAAAAAGAATGAGCTTTCCTTTATGTTTCCTTTTGAAATAAACATGGGTACCTATATATAAATATAAATATTACGCAGAACCCTCAAGGCAAGTATAGAGTATAATTAAGGTAGCTATGCTCTGTAGAGGGTAATTAATACTAAACCTCATGGTACTGACTCTACATAAAGTAATAATTCAGGGAAGAAGGAGGATAAGATGAGCGGAGAAGACCTTCACAAGGAGGCCTGATCTGAGGCAGAACTTTAAGTTGAGTGGGGGAAGGGATACTTATAAAACAAAATGCTGAATTCCAAACAAGGGTAACAGGGCCTTAAAATAGAAAAAGTTTTAATTAAATGCAAGTACTGTACAAAAATCTGAAGCTATAATAATTAGGATAGCATAGGTCAGGAATTAATTAAACCTCAATTTAAGATGCTTCTAACAAATGTATTATTCTCTTTGCTTTCTATTCACTTACAATAAGTTTTAATTGTGAATAGATGAGATAAAAAAACAAGATAGAATTCTGTTGAAGAAACAAAATATACATGACATGATTTGAAAATAACATAAATGGTAAATCCGATCTGTGTTAAATGGATTTTCAAGGTAAAAAGAGCATTACATTTTCCTTAGAGACACTTCTAAAATGCTAATCCTGTAGTAAAGGAACTGAAGATCTCATCACACCTGAGAAATCCAAAAGCTATTCTTTTAGGCAATGTATGGTCACCGAATAACGTGGCAGAACTATACTTCTGTTCTCCATTCCTAGTACTCTTAGGTCATATTTCACTTTTAGCTCAGTTTCTATAACACAGAATTAAAGATTATTTTATCCTTTTCCTCCTCCTCTATCTTCAAATATATCACAAAGTAAAACTGAGTATTTATTCATCTTCAAATAAAGAGTTTTGCTGCTAACCCAGCTTGATAGGCTTTCACTTACTTGCAAGGGAGGGAGTTTCCTGGATGAACAGAACACAGTTCTGTCTGTCTGTACAAGGAAGGCACCATGTTTTTCAGAATCTCACACTGGCCTATGGGCTATATCTGGCCAGCAAGCATGGTTTGTTTGGCCTGCACTTGTTTGTAAACAACTAATGTAAAATCCATCTCTGTAGCCAAAAAGTAAACAAAGAGCCTGCCCAGGGTGAGCAGACTACCCTCGCCTTCCCGGCCGGGTCACGGTCATATGGAGCTGAGTGGCTGGCCCATTATGTAGGGCATGCCCCCTTTGCTGCTTCCACCTTGTCTCTATCACTCAGCTATGTCACCTCTCCAGCCCTTTCAAGGGCTTACGTTGGCAATCCGAGACTATAGGGCTCCAAATCTTGGGCTCTTAACCACTCTGCTCTCCTGCTTCTATACATCTGGCAACTCCTGAAGCCAAGAGAATAAGCCACCATCTCTACTGGTTTTAGTTAGAAATGGGACTTCCATAAATGCAACAGTAACTGGAGCAGCAAAATCAGTAGAATCTGCAATCACAGCCCAATGGATTTAGTCAATTTATTCTACAACACTTTTCTTGAATTGGCCAGAAAAAAAAATTGGGGGCAGGGGGGTGTTCCATGAAGAAATGAGACAATCAAACAACTCAAAATGGTTTGAAAACTTTCTGGGGACCCAAATGGCTAATACTGATCTGAAAGTGCCTACACAAGCCCTGAGCTTGATGAGTTTCATTTCTGACCCATCACAGATTCATGTGATTTTTCTGATGGGTTGTTACAGGTCAATCACAGAGCACAGCTTTTTTTTTTTTTTTTTTAGATCAGACAGAAAAACCACATTGTTCCACATGAAGCATAGGGATGATCAGGAACCAATGATTTGTCCCCAAAGTAATCCACATGCAGGATATGCATTTAATTTAGGACAGTCTTTTGGTCATTATCTTAACCTTCTTTTAGCTCTGTGATTGAGAGACACCAGAAACTAAATGCCTACAAAAACTTCCAACTCACTTTAATATGTTTTGATCTGATTCTTAAATGTATATAGGCCCCTGTAGTAGTGCTTCTTTAAAATTGAACTATTTGAACTAATGTACCACAGGGAACTATACTACCATATATTTATCTTCTGAAAGTTGTACATTCATGCAAACAATATGTCATCCTAAGAAACTATGTTAGAATGTTTTCAAAACACTATTTTAAAGTAACTAAATCTATAAGGAACAAACTCAAAATGTAATTACAATTTTTTCTCCTCCTGCAAGATAGGATTTACCTTGCAAACTTTCTGGGATAAATGAAGCAGCTTGGTCTAGTAGGAAGAGCTCTGATCTAGGAAGTAAAAGACCTTGGTCTTGCCTCTGCCCCTGACTACTGTGTGACCCATGGGTACAAAACTCACCTCCAAGGTCCTCATTTGCCTTATTTGCAAAATGAGGAATTGAACAAGATCACACCTTTGCTTTCTTCTATTTCTGTTTATTTTTAGTAAAGTGAGTTTCAAATGTTGATTTCTTCAGAAAGGGATGCTAAGGTTCCTGGTTATGTTCTTTAAAAAAGAAAATTTAGACAATTTGGTGAAGTTAGGAGCATAGGCTCTGAAACCAGATGGCCTAGGATTGAAATTGAATCCCAGATCTGCCACTTAGCATCTGGGTGATTTGGCCAAGAGTCTGCACCTCTCTGTTCGACAATTTCTGTCTGCAAAGTCGGGTTGATGGTAATATCTACCCCATGAAGGTGAGGTGAGAGCTATATGAAGTAAAGGGCTTAGAATAGTGACTGGTTCATCTTCAAGTGCCCAACAAATGCTAGCTCTTATTCAACAGAATTTTCAGGAATAAATGAAGCCAAATAAAACAGGTGTCAGAGACCTGTTTCATTGCTGACTTTCTTATTGCAAATGACCCTTGTGACCTGAGGGAGTAAACATATCCAAAATCAAAAAACTTTACAATCAGCTCACATGTTGAGTCAGGACTTTCTTATATTCCCGCTACCAGATGCTTCTTTTTTATTCTTCTTTGTAAAATTATAGAAAGAATTATTTTTACATTTGCCACCTGTACAAGGCCTAATAATAAAATCAAGAAAACCTCATGTGCATCAAAATGCTGGATGTATAATAATTAGTTTGATGAACAGAGATGATTTATGTATATACAGAACATTATTCTTGCAGTCAGCTTATTAATGTTTTGAATAATATTAAGGGAATTAATTGGTACATTATTGATTTACTCTTATTAGAAAGTAGTGATGACAGCATCATAAATAAGCAAGCTATAAATTTAATCAAGAAAAGTACAAGAATTTGATGTAAATTTATCCCTGAACTAGTAAATTTATGTGAAGACATCAAAAAACGTTTCCAGGATGAAAACAAAAGTTCATTATCATTGGCAAATAAAGACTCAAGCCTAGGGCATCCCAACCCCTTCCCAATCCTTAGACCTTTTCTCCTTTTCTACGACTCCTCAAAATCAGTTCCTTGAACCATACGCTGGATTCAAATTTGGGATATAGAGATAAGAGTCTCACTGAAGACTCAAATTCTCATACCTTTCTTGAAGTGACAGAGGCTGACAAAGCACCTCTTAGAAACTCATCAATGGGTAGCATGGCCTCAGTGGCCAGAGGGATCAGATTCACAGATCTTTGCTGCAAGCCTATGCTGAAGTCACCTCTGGGCAAGGTAATAAGGTCATCATATTAGGCTAGCTACAGGATAGTTTAGATGAAATTCTCTATTTAGGGCTTTTGGGAATTGTGTCCCAAGCCCCAATACGACCATGGGACTTTATCCTGAATAAAATGAAACATGAAAAAAGAGGGAAGAGAACTACAAGTCATTAAGATATCAAATACCAGGCTGGGAAGTATACATTTATTTTATCTTAATTTTGCTTCTAAGTAAACAGGGTCACAAAGAGGGAAAATAAATATTCATACTTAGATATGTCTGACTTCAAAACCTATACTCTCTTCTCACTGCACTACCCTGTATTTCCTTATGTCTTAGGCAATCCTTAACTGTCTCCAAAAATATGTGCTTTGTATACCCAGATTCTACCTACTTATGTGGATTATGAAAAAATTTGACTGAGAATCTGGCTGGGTCTCATAGAAGGAACTTGTCCACGGGCGACTTTCCCAGATGGACACAGGTCACTGGGGGCAGCCTCCTTTCTTAGGTTACTTGCCTCTACATGGTCTTGCTCACTGCTGTATCTCCAGTTCCCAGAAGAGGCCCTGAGAGAATGCTCAATCTATCTGTTGAAAGAATAGATTACTCTTTTTCTCCAATTCCTTTACAGGTTTCAGAGATGCCAAGTTTATCTGCTTTCAAGACCGCCAGTGGCACAGCGAATGCTTTAACTGTGAAAAGTGCTCAGTCTCCTTGGTGGGGGAAGGCTTCCTGACTCACAACAAGGAAATCTTCTGCCACAAATGTGGCTCTGGGGTGGACACTGACATGTAGAAGACAGTCCTTCCCCACCTGAAATCCACCTTGCTTTTGTTCTCACTAAATCCAGAACTCGATCGACGTTGTATTTCTGACTTAATTTTTAGAAAAGATTCACGTAGAGTTTATAGTGGAAGAGTTTTTGCACACAGTCTGATTGAACTATGTTATAAGAGCTCAAAAAAAAAAAAAAAAAACAAAACAACACAGTCTAACAGAAATGAATATATACTAAGTCACAAAGGCACCTTTCCTTGCAAAATACTGCACTCTGCTGTTAGAAATACAGGAAAATATTTCTTTGCTGTAATCAAGTGTATGATCTATACCTAGAAGTCATGGATGATATTACTGAAAACTGATGTTTTTCAAACCTGCAGAGTAAAAAGGAAAACAAGAGATCAAATTGAAGGGCATACATGAGACTAATGTTTGCATTCCTAACTAGCTAGTTATACATAACATGATTGGCTGTGAATGGTAGAAGAACAAAAATGATCAGGAGGAACTGATTACTAATCATCACATTTAAGTATTTTGTCATTTTATCATTCTTTTATTGTTCACAAGTACTGACTTCAGAGTTGAAGAACAAAGCTACGATTTGCCCTCATCCATCCTGCTTCCACAGCTGGTTGGTTACCATATTTAATCAATGGAATTTGAGAATTCTGGACACTATGCCTCTCATTCTCTTTATATTCTCTGCATATCTATAAAAGGGTCCTTTCTCCCTAAGGATAGTCAAAGCATAGGTTTCAACACATTTTGTATTAAATGCATTTCAAAGCCCACAAAGATTTTTTTCTAAATACTTACAGATTCCATGAAAGAAAAGTCTATTCTTTCAAGAGAGCTAACCAAGATAATCAGTCCCCAAAGGCAAACCTTTAAAGTAAATAGATCATTAAATCATCACTTCTGGAAATGAGTTTTAGGGAAGGGATTGAGTGTTGGAACCTGACTTTCACCCAGATATCTAAAGGCATAATAGAATGCATAACTAGCTCTGAGCGTCATGCATTTTGCCTTCCAAAATTACATAGTTGATTAATGGGAAGACATAAAAGTGGGCTTTAAAGAAACCTAGTAATAACAAGAACTGAAAAAGAATAATTCACTGCTGATAATTCAGGACCTGCAAAGCAGCACCACAGAGCGATAAGGTCTACAGACGAGCCCTCCCCACTGTTCCCCCATGCCCATGCAATTCACCTCACCCATGCCAATGGTGTTCTAGAGCTTCAAGCTCTTGCATGACTGTGAGGGGCACTCTCAACCCTCGGTAGCCAATCTACAAATAAGCCAGTGTTTATTGGTCACAGCCTTAGTGAAAAGCCTATCACCATGTGTTTAACTTTATACCAGACATCTACTGATGATGACCTTACCTAGCTGCCCCTGGACAAAATTTTCCACATTATGTGGGATAAATGGAAATCAACCTCTGCTCTCCATGCTCAGTTACCACCCTTTGTTATGGTGTCACTTGGGTGGAGCAGAGAGAGGTCACGAGAAGAAACCCACATTGACATAACATTTTTATAAGTGTCTACTCTCAGATTACTGCATAGCATTAAAGGTTCTGATTGAAGTCTAATTACATGCTGTGGCTGATTACAACTACATCACAAGAGATTTAATTAAAAGTGTTATGGAAACACATTTTTTGAAATAGTTTAAAATGCAAGGACTTTTGGAGATTAGCAATTTAGAGATACTAATAAAAGGTCAGGCTTCATAGGCGATTTGAAAGGTATAATTGTCCTTTTTTTGGTATTAACAATGCCAAGATATTTTCTCCTATTCACATTGTTAAATGTAGGCAAAAATATCCATATTTTTCCTGCATTGTTTGAAATTACACATGTGAAACTGAATATGCCAATTGTTCTATGATCTAGAATATAACAGTGTATCATATATTTAGAAAACCAAGCCATTTTGAATCTGTGTAGATATACAACATGTAATACTGTATCAGTTAGTCAATTATAAACAAACATACAAAATGTAATGGTTTTTCTTAAACAATTGGTATTGTTTAGGCATTTTACTGTGTGGGATAGGGGGGTGGGTGTGAGTATGCACGTGATCAGGCTTGTGTTCAATCTTTACAATTAAAAAAATTCACAGAACCATTTCCAAGACAGAGATTTTGTGATCCTTTGATAAGTATAGTTAAGTACATATACTTTCACATGACTAACCTACCTTCTAAATAGAGAATTATTTCTATTTTTAGAAGATATTTATTCCCTATTTAGAAGGTAGCTTAGTCATCAAACATGTATTAAACATTTACTGTGCACAGTTAGAGTTCAAGCTACTGTGATTCTGGGGTGGTGGGAGGGTAGATCAGGGTACGGAAGCGTGGGAGAGCGGGATGCAGAGAGCTTATGAAAAGTGCCACTATAGACATAACACATATATACACGACAACTGAGAAGGAAGACACCCTTAGACTGACACACAAAGATAAAAGTAAAAGTCATACACAATATACTAGAGTTGATTTAGCTCAGTAAAGAGAAAACCTCTCTAAGTGACCTACCCAAAGAGGGAATGGGCTGTCTCAGGAAGCAGCGGGCTTCCAGTGATTCAAGGCATGACATCTGCACAGGTAGGGAAGCAGTTAGAAGCAAATCCTGTGTGCTAAGAGCAGCCAGATGGCTTGGAAGTAGCAGAACAACTGTGCCAAAGAGCAAGAAGAAATGGGATTCCTAAACGAGAAAGGGTCAGATGAAGGGAGAATAATGAACTCTTAGGATTAAAGGCTTACACTTAATAGAACAGGCAACAGAAAGTTACTAATTGTTCTTAAATAGGAGAGAAAAAGCATTAACGACAGTGTGTGAGGAACATTGTGCTACTGCTGCCGTGTGGCCTAGAACTGAAGAGGGTAAGGTCCAAAGATGAAGATCTCCGACTGCAGTAATACATTTGGTTAGTGGCTACACAAGTGAAAAGAGAGAAACAGCAATAGGTAATGCAAGCCAAGAGCTAGATTTGTTGATATAGATGAGTAGACAAGTCAATGAATCAAATATTTTGTGTTGTCATGTTGGGGTTAGAGGTGAAGGAGAAAAATGAAGAGAAGGATTTCTGCTTCCATGATAACAGGAAGGGTGACCAACGGTTCAGTTTTCACTTAACAAAATCATAAACGTTATTTTGGGACAATCTAGGCCCACTGGTTAAGTGAAGTGTGACAGCGCTACAATCATGGGTTCAAAACTTACTTTAAAAAAACATTAAGTTGTACTTTGGAGTGAAAGATTGGTCAACCATTGTGAAAATGCATAACACTGTCACGAATGGCCTTGGTTAAATATCACTGCAAAATTTAGTACTACAAATGAAAAATCAACCTAAAAATATATGTCTATTGTTAGTAACACCATTTTTGAATTTAAGAAAAAAATACTTTTTAACCTACTTGTTGTATTGATAATAATTCATATTTTAAATAGGAAAATGATTGCTACAGTACGTTTTAGATATATTTAATTGAGCACATAAATTATTCTCAAATACATTTACAGATGTTTACTATTACAATAATACTGCTTTTACTTGTTTTACAAATTCTGGTTTTCAGAAGTTTCTTATGCTGAGTTTGCATAGTACATATTTCTCAAATTGTTTTTAGATATTTATTTTTTACATTAACTGTGCAGTAAGCAAAAGAGGTATGGAATAACTTTGTAGTGTTTCTACTTTTGTTACGTAAGTGGGCATAATGACTTTTATCTTCATTTTTGTAACACCTAAATTAACCATATGTCCAAATATCATTTCGTATTAATACAAAAATAGCATAATTCAATTCTGTCTGACCCAAACAGCAATGCCTCCACATCTATGTTCTTTCTTAGTGATCAAATTTTAAAATATTCTAAACTAAAAATTATTTCAATTACTACTTGTGATTCTAAAAATGTTCTATCAGAAATATCCCATTCAATTGGATTTTCCTGTTTTGACAGAGGTAGTCTTCTGCTAATTTCTTTTATATATTGGAGGAATACTATTTATATATAAGAGAAATTGTTAAAACTCTTAGTGGTTTTAATCTTTTGTTTTATCTAAACCAAAATCTGTGTCTGTAACAGACTTCATGAAACTTTTGCTAATCCACACTATAAGCGTCAATTAGGTTCTCTCTAGAGTTACATTAGATGATTACATCATTTAATGTCAGAACGTGTTTCACAAAGATTCAGAAGAATATCTCTCAAACATTTCTAGAGCATTTTTAAAAATCATAAGGCTTTGAAATATAATGAAATTCTAAAGGGTACTCAAAAGATAAACTTTTATGTCTTAGAATGGTGTTTCTTCAATGAAACAGAATATCACTAGAAACGATACTTGCTGGGGTATTACTTTTAGCATGAACCTCTCCCTCAGAAGCATCAGACCTTTAAATCTTTATTATTCTATCAGAAACATTCCAAGAGTCAGCTGGGATAACTAAAGAAATGTTTGGGGAACTCTGAGGTCCTCTTTCCAGGAAGAGGTAAAGGAGACCTAGCAAGACTTGGGTAAAATGTCATAAGATAGATTTAACCTTATAACTTCTCAGAAGTTACTGTGTTTAGATTTGTTATGCCAACATAACAAAAGAACACCAAGGGGCAAGGATACCAAGAGTCTTCATTTGAACCATCAAACTCAAGAGAAATTAGAAATTAGTCCATCCACTCAATCATCCATGTGGCTTCCTAGACAGTCCTAAAAATGCATCATCCAGAGAGAATTAGAGAAGTTCTTGTTCAGAATTCTGAACATTCTGAATTTCCCCAGATGACCACCTTTTGGACCAGATACCCTGTTGAATGTGGGGTTGGAGGAGATAGTTCTCAAATTGAGAATCAAAAAGGAGGGGAAAGAAACAGAAGAGATTCATGCTCAAGTTTGAGTTTATGAAAGAAATAACAGAGTTTATGTGTATTTGGAATGCCTGGATTGTATATCTCTGTGGTTGAGAAAGGAAACAGCTCACTGTGATAGAATTATGATCCATGTCACAGAGAAGCAAATAGTATTTGGGTCAGATATTTTCCCACGAATGGTAATAAACTTATGGAGTGGATGTCCATAAAGGGTTCTCTGAATGGGGAACATTAATGAGCTCAACAGACACCCATTCAGTGACTCAAACAGTGACATTAAATTCTATTCCCACCACATACAAAAACAAAAGTTAGGTTTGACATTTATGGAAGTCCACACACTGAATCCCAAAGGCTTATTCTTTCTTTATACAAATGACAGCCTATCCTTGATTTGTTTCTGTAGCATCACTTATGAAGCTGTTTATCTGAAAACTCTAATCCAAGGAAATAAATGAGGGAGTATGGATAAAGAAGAAATGAAGAAAAAAAGAGTGGTGATAAAAAATTAACATTCTTGAAAAAAACAGAAAATTAAATTGATTTTTAAAAACATTTTTCCCTACAGTATAATAAAACATTTTCAAAACCACAAGGCATTTGAAGAAAGCAAAATAAAGGGACAAAGAAAAAGAACATTTTTAATAAAATTTTTGAGAATTATAATTTGGTATCTGTCTCCCCCTCTCAAGGGAAAATTACTCTTAAGATGCCACCAACAGATACATAGTTGCCAAAGTCAATAATATTCACCTTCCAATGCTGCTGTGAGGTATTTGCTATTGTTGGCCTTCCCTTGTTCCTTCAAAATCTGACCACAGTAATCATTTCATTATGTATACACATATCACATTACCATGTTGTACACCTTAAATAATTTTAAAAATTAAAAAATTACAAAATTCTCCAGGCGGTTCCCATCAATAGGTGCTCATGGCAATCTTGGAAACACATCTTCTAAAATAGTAATGATGTTAAATATTGTCCTTATGTTTATGAGATATTCTTTTCATGTTCAATACATCTGGCTCATTATTTTTATACACAGCTGGGGAGAGAAAGGTACTTCTGGAAGGCAATTTGTCAAAGTATATAAAAAGAACCTTAAAATTTTTTCCATAAGCTTTGAATAAGAAATTCTGATTTCTAAGAACTTATACTGGAGGAATCATTGGAGAGCCACACAAATATTTCTGTACTGGAAGGTTTACTGCAGTGTTCTTTAAAAAGCCCCAAACAAGAAACCAACGTAAAGGTCCAAAATAAGAGAATAAATTATGATACCTACTTATAATGAAATAACTTTAAAAACAGCCACGAAAAAAATAATTTTTTAAGACTACTTAGTGACATGAAAAAATGTTCATGACTTGAGGTTGAGTGGAAATAAAGTGTTATAAAACAACATGTATGATATATTCCAATGTTACTTAATTTATTAATTTATGTGTGAAGAAAAACACTGAAAAGAAGTACAATAAAATATCAACATTAGCAAAATTTTAAGACTGTCTTCCAATGGCATCCACGACACTGTCTCTTTTAATGTCACCTAAAGTTGTGCCTCCCTTGCCTGTACACTATCCTTTATCCATTTCTTTAAAACAGATATTCTTAAGCATTCTCTCCTCAAGCTTCTTGCTCCACATTTTCCCGGTCAATGAACACATCTAGTTTCTTGATTTCAATTGCCTTTTCTGTGTAACTGAGCCCAAATCTACGTGTCCTGCCTTCAATTCTCTTCTGAGTTCCAGACCCAAGTTTTTCTCTGCCTTCTGAACATCTGCAAATCAGTATTACACGGGCAGCTCACAACTTCATTATCCTTCATACAAATTCCACTTATTTTCTTATGTTCCGCATCTTAAATGCATCATCCCAACAGAGCCTTTAGATTTTACGTCTTGGGCACATGAAACAGATGCTCAACACCATTAGTCATTATGAAAATGCAAGTTAAAACCACAAGATACCATTTCACACAGACTAGAATGACTGTGATTTATAAGTCGACAATAACAAGTGCTATTAAGATGTAGAGAAACAGGAACCCTCATACACTGCTGGCAGGAATGTAAAATGATGCAGCCACTTTGGAAAACAGTTTGGCAGTTTCTCAAACAGTTAAATATAAAACTACCAAACAGCCCAGCAATTCTACTTCTAGCTATCTACCCGAGAGCTATGAAAACATATGTCCACATAAATGTTCGTAACAGCATTATTCCTAATAGCCAAAAAGTGGAACCACCCAAGTATTCAATTGATGAATGGATAAACAAGCATCGTACAGCCATAGAATGGAATATTAGTCAACCATAAAAAAGAATGATGTACTGAAACATGCCACAACATGAACTTTGAAAACATTATTCTAAATGGAAGAAGCCAGACAAAAATGGTCACATATGTATGATTCCATTTATATGAAATGTCAAAAATGCAAATTTATAGAGACAGAAAGTAGATCTGTGGTTTCCTAGAGCTAGGAGTGGGAATGGGGGTATAATGTAAATGGGCATGAGGGATCTTTAATAGGGGAATGAAAATATTCCAAAACTGATTTATGGTGATGGTGGCACCACTTGGCAAAATTACTAAAAATCATTAAATTGTACACTTGAAATGAGTGAATTGTATGATATGTAAGTACATCTCATAAAGTTGTTTTTTTAAAAAAAATCTGTCTTGGTTCCCTGCTCTCCCCAGTCCCTTACACCTAATTCCTATAAGAAAAGCCACACTTTTAAAATTTTCCCTTGCAAGCTTTTTTCGTTTCTTTCAAATTTCATTCCTTTACACTTTCTCTGCCTAGAAGTCTCCTGCCTGTCAAAATGTTAATCAACCTCTGAAGCCCAGATCAAAGTTACCTCCTATGTCAAATCTTTATTGATATCCCTTAGAAAAAAATTAGTCGTTTTCCTCAACTTCGTTTACAATTCTGTGAGCAGTTTAAATAACTCAATTTATATTACAGTTAGGAATGGGAGAAAATCTAATTAAAAGATGATGGTCTTTGGAGCCAGATAAACCGGGTTCAGATCCCAGCCTAGCCACTTCCCTTGGCGTGTGACCTCTGGTAGTTACTAAACTCTCTGAGCCTCGGTTTTTCAATCTTTAATTGGGAATCTGTAATATAAACTTCAAAAAGCTGCTCTGAATATTAGATGAAATAGATGCAAACTGCTTCCCATCTGCCTAAAACATATTTAACTTATTAAAAAGTTATTAAACGTTAGTTATCTTCACCTTCTTTTCCACCCTGACTCCACCCCTAGATCATGCTTTTACTAATCTTTATACACCCAGAGCTTGGCAAAATGTCTGCCACTTGGTAGATGACCAATAAATATTTACTGAATTAAATTTTAGTTGTGAAAGTGTTATCATTGTTATAATAATATTCTTCCTATGTTGATTGTCAGTAACCATGATAAATATGTAAATCTTTTTTGCTACTCATCCTGATCGTGTTATATGAAGTTGCCCATGTGAGAAGCAGCTAGATTGCAAATCAACACCTGCATCTTTAAGCATCTGCTTTGAATTTTTTAAATTTGATGTCGCTGTTTCCTCTGTCCAGTGACTACTGATCTGTAGAGTGTGCTTCTTTCAACCAGAATTCACATGGGTTTCTTCAGACACTTAATTTTCAGGTGCCCTGGAGAATAACTGCCTATACTTGAAGTTTCCTCTTGGGCCCTCAAAGTAGATTTTGCATGCAGAGTAGCTTTTATGTTAAGCCATACCATCCCAAATACTCCTGCCAAATTTGGAGTCGATCTATCCAAACAAGTTTTGTTTCATGTACTTACAGCTAGAAATGTAATTGAACTTACTTTGCTTAAACTGCAAAGTGCATTCTCTGTGTCTCTCAAAAGTGCAAGACAATTTTACTCTAACCTGTTGCTGAGTATGTGTAGCTCTGGGCATCCTAAATTTTCTTATCGTACTAGAGCAGCATTCATGAGCTGCCTCATTCCTCCCCAGGTACGGTGTTTCTCTTGTTCCTCCTTATTAAGCTTCCCCTTTGACCATCTCACCTCTTCTATTTTCAGTGCTCTCTTTGTGCTAATGTGCATTAATTCCCTCTGGACACAGATTCAGACTCTTCACATAATTACTTTGGAAGGAATTCCAGAAAATAGACATCTAGGCACACTTATTGATCCACATTGCCTGGTCCTTAACCAGCACCCACAGTTCTGCTTCCTGATATTATGCTCTATATGTAGCTTCTAAAGATGGGATAATAAAAGTCTTCAGCTGGCAAATGTTCAGAGACAGGTCCTGAGATTGGGGGAAATAAAACACTCTGGCTATTGAAACTTTAGTCCAATTCTCATTCTTAGGTTTTTCACGAAATCTCTGTCCCTCATAAGAGGTATGCTTCTAGCTGCTGAAATGAGGACTACGCCAGTTTATGAGGAGAATACCACCAAAATTCACAACTGCTTGGATTCCCAAATGCAAAATAAATTACTTTAAATCTAAAAAGAGAAAAAAAGGTACAAATGAACTTACTTACAAAACAGAAATAGAGTCACAGATGTAGAAAACAAACTTATAGTTACCAGGGGGTAAGGGGGCAGGGATAAACTGGGAGATTGAGATTGACATACACACACGGCTATATATAAAGTAGATAACTAATAAAGACCTACTGTATAGCACAGGGAACTCTACTCAATACTCTGTAATGGCCTATATGGGAAAAGAATCTAAAAAAGAGTGGATCTATGTATATGGATAACTGATTCACTTTGCTGTACACCTGAAACTAACACAACATTGTAAATCAACTATACTCCAACAAAAATTTTTTAAAAATTAAAGGTCCTTTCATCTGTGATTCATTTTCTAATGTGCAATAATTGTCGAAAACTTCTTGGCTAATTATCTTCTTTGTGAACAACTGTCAGCTGTAAGGTGAGAGCAACACCACCCCCCCCTACAAATACATCTAATGCTAAATACAGGCAGGTGTAGGTGACTCTGCTTAGCCTTCTTTACTTCCCCCAAGAATAGTCTCCAGGGCTGAGCGCTCGCCATATCTGCAGTAATGTGGGAAGGACTTGTCTTTATTTTCTACAACAATCTAATAAAGTGGTACTTTTATTTATTCCCATTGGGCTGATGAGGGAACTGTGGTTTAAAGAGATAATATAATTGGCTTGAGTCATGATACAGATAGGTCTGACTCCAGCGTCTATGGTGCCAGTGATGCGGACGACGCACTACATAACTATGCCTCCCCTCTCCTCAGCGAGCCTAGTGTCATCGTCTTGCATCCCTCTTCGCATGCCCTCGTCCTGCTGGCCCAAGTCCTGCTCCCCCCTGTTGGATGTCTTCTAAGTCAGTTTCCACCTTTTCGCTTCCATGGTTCAAGGCTTCATTCCCTCTCACCTGGACTTTCATTACCACCTACTGAAGTATGTTTTTGTGCCTCTACAGCATCGTCTTTTTATCTATCACTCACACTTCCTCCACCACATAAATATTTCTCCAGTAGCACCTGATCATGGCTCCATCTTACTCAGCAGCCTTTGTTGGCACCTCATTAGGGCTCCTCCAAAATCGAGTCCACCCTCTCTTCTCAGACTTCCTCTGCCACTATTCCTTCCTCATTGGAATACGCATCCTTAAGGATGGAGTCTTTGTCTACTCTATTGGACCATCATAAACGTACCTCGACAGAGCCTGGCACAGAGTAGATGCTCAAATAAGTGTTGGGTGAAAGAATGAAGCAATCTTATGCTTTAGCCCGATCTTATTGCATCCAGAATAAATAAATCCTAGATTTTTCCCAGTTTGATTCCTTTGCTTAAAATATGTACCTGTGGAGTCCTCCCTACCATCTCCACTTAGGCAATTTAATTTCCATTAAAATTTATCCATTATTTAAGCTACAGCTCATAAGTCAACTTCTCCAGCTGCAAATACCCTCCCTCCACCTCTCTACTTTATAACTCTGGTCTCACACTCAATATGCTTCCAGTCTCACACTCAATATATTTGCTTTGAATTATAGTTAATTCTCCCTCATTCGTTTATGAGAACACTGACTCAAAACAGGGCAATGTCTGATTCAGTTTTGTATTCCCTGTAATGTTGAGTATAAAATAAGCCTAAATAAATGCTTGTTAATTTTTTAAATTGAATTGGGTCTCAGTACAAGCCACTTCTGAACTTCTTCCCCATAATTAGTAAATACTGACACACACGTAAACAATAACAACAGTTAAAAATACTAATGACATTGACACCAAGGACTTTGCATGGATTTCATCCTCTCAGCAGCCCTGTGAGGCAGGTACTATCCTTATCACATGGGGAAACCAAGGCACAAAGAGGTTAAGTTCTCCAATTCCCACTGTTAATAGAGGGGAAAGCCCGAATTTTAAAACAGGAAGCTTGGCTTTTGAGTTCATGCTCTTAAACTTGGACACTACTGCCCCCAATATTGGAAAGGAGAATTTTTTTTAAGTAAAGCAATGTGTTTATTACTCTGAATATTACTTTGTTATCGAACTTTTATTAAGCCTTATTTATATTTTGGCTGGTACATAATTCCCTGAATTGCAGAATAGTTATTTGTCTGCCAGTAGGTTTTTTGTTGTAATTTTAAGCATACAGATCCTACACAAATTTTGTTAGATTTATACCTAAATACTTCAGTTATTTTGGAGCTTTTGTAAATGGGATTTTTTTAAAAACTTTGATTCTCCATTGCACATTACTTGTTTGCAGGAATACAGTTGATTTTTTTGTGTTCACCTTTTATCTGCAACCTTACTAAACCCACTTATTGGTCCTAAGAGCATTTTTGTAGATTCCTTCAGAGTCTCTGTGTAGACAATATTTTAATTTTTTTTTAAACATCTTTATTGGAGTATAATTGCTTTACAATGGTGTGTTGGTTTCTGCTATATCACAAAGTGAATCAGTTATACATATACATATGTTCCCATATCTCTTCCTTTTTGAAAGAGCCAAATATAAACATATTTATCTATACCACAGGCCGATAAGCATGTAAACTTCTAGGAATTAAGCATATTTGGATTTATACTTTGTGTATCTACTATTTTTTTTTCGCAACATTAAGAGAAGTGATGGGACAATGAATTCTTTTCCATTGAAAAAATAAGTCAGTAAATGAATAAAAATGGAAGACTACATTTCAGACATAGTGTGTGGAAAACTATTTCTCTCACTAACCCCAAAACGTTTCCTTCTGGGTAGCAGGACCCTTAGAAGTCATTGCTTTGTGATAATGTTGATTTTTTTAAAAATAAAGATATGGTTTATTCTTTGAAGTATCCACTAGGTGGCAGAAAATTGTTACTGTCTAAAGTGACATTACTGGGCTAGTCCAGGCTCTTTGCTAAGCTTCAGATTTAGGCAAATTGCCTTCACCTCTACCCTTAGCAACGCTGGCCTTGTCACACGTGGTGGTTTTTTTTAACATCTTTATTGGGGGATAATTGCTTTACAATGGTGTGTTAGTTTCTGCTGTATAACAAAGTGTATCAGCTATACGTATACATATATCCCCATATCCCCTCCCTCTTGTGCCTCCCTCCCGCCCTCCCTATCCCACCCCTCTAGGTGGACACAAAGCACCGAGCTGATCTCCCTGTGCTATGCAGCTAATTCCCACTAGCTAGCTATTTTACATTTGGTAGCATATATATGTCCATGCCACTCTCTCACTTCATCCCAGCTTCCCCTTCCCCCGCCCCGTGTCCTCAGGTCCATTCTCTACGCCTGCGTCTTTATTCCTGTGCCGCCCCTAGGTTCTTCAGAACCATTTTTTTTTTTTAACATCTTTATTGGAGTATAATTGCTTTACAATGGTGTGTTAGTTTCTGCTGTATAACAAAGTGAATCAGCTATACATATACATATATCCCCATATCCCCTCCCTCTTGTCACGTTTGGCATTTTAAAGCAAATGGCTATTTTTAAGCTGGGAAAGAAAAATCAGAGGTGTTCACAGTAATAAATATTAGGTATGAGCACACTAATTATATGTTTGTATTGCTCTGCTTTAACATAGTGGGAACGGATGCACAGACATTGGGTGAAGGGCTGAGAACCCTCATAGAATGTTCCATCCAGATGTCAGATAGTAAGATTAAGCGGAAAAGCCTCCAGTAGAACAGTTTTCTGTAACTTTCAAGTCACGGTTCTCACCCCTGGTTGCACATTAGACTCACCCGAGGGCCCGACCCAGATGCCAGCTCTCTGATGGTGGAACCTGGACACTGGTATTCCTTCACGCCTCCTAAGCTATAAAATAAGAGGATTAGACTAGGCTTCCTAGTCTTTGTTCAAGCTCCAACATTCTAGGAATTGATGTCTTAACAGCCTATCTTACTATAAGCTCCATGACTGCAAAAGCTAACTCTGTTCTAGAGCCTTTATGAATATTAACTTAGTTAAACCACTACACTATGAAAGAGTTGGGGAAAAATGAGACACAAAAAGGTGTCATAACCTGCCCAAGGCCACACAGTAAGAGGGAATGTTGAGATTCTTGCTGGTAGTCCGGCTCCAGAGCCCGTGCATATACCATTATGCCACAATTCCCTCCTAAATGACTGATTAGTGAATGAACGACATCCATCTCTCTATTTTTCTGGCTCTATCTAAAAATGCATCTGCACTAACAATAGGTTCCAACATTGTAATATAAGCTGTAGCTGCCGACCTCGTTGGAAAATTAGCATAACCTATCTGGTAACTGTGCTTTGGCAATGACTAACTCTTAAAAAAAAAAAAAAAATCAGTGCATTGGGAGTGCTCTTGCTTTTCTGGAGGAAATTGTAATTGAACTTATTAATCCCTGGCATTTTGCAAAACAACAGAATTTGAAATGCACTTAATAGAATTTTTTCAGGAGAATTCTAATTGAATAAATTTTATAAACATCCATTGACATAGATTTGATGCCAAGGATCATAGGGACTAATAAAAACTGAATTCTAGGGAGGAACCAAGATGGCGGAGTAAAAGGACGTGCTCTCACTCCCTCTTGCGAGAACACCAGAATCACAACTAGCTGCTGGACAATCATCGACGGGAAGACACTGGAACTCACCAAAAAAGATACCCCACATCCAAAGACAAAGGAGGAGCCACAATGAGATGGTAGGAGGGGCGCAATCACAGTAAAATCAAATACCATAACTGCTGGGTGGGTGAATCACAGACTGGAGAACACTTATACCACAGAAGTCCACCCACTGGAGTGAAGGTTCTGAGCCCCACGTCAGACTTCCCAACCTGGGGATCCAGCAATGGGAGGAGGAATTCCTAGAGAATCAGACTTTGAAGCCTAGTGGGAATTGATTGCAGGACTCTGACAGGACTGGGGGAAACAGAGACTCCACTCTTGGAGGGCACACACAAAGTAGTGTGCACATCGAGACCCAGGGGAAGGACCAGTGACCCCAGGGGAGAATGAACCAGACCTACCTGCTAGTGTTGGAGGGTCTCCTGCAGAGGTGGGGGGGGGGGTGTGTGGCTCACCGTGGGTTCAAGGACACTGACAGCAGAAGTTCTGGGAAGTACTCCTTGGCGTGAGCCCTCCCAGAGTCTGTCATTAGCCCCACCACAGAGCTCAGGTAGGCTCCAGTGTTGGGCTGCCTCAGGTCAAACAACCAACAGGGAGGGAACCCAGCCCCACCCATCAGCAGTCAAATGGATTAAAGTTTTACTGAGCTCTGCCCACTGAGAGCAAGTCAGCTCTACCCACCATCAGTCTCTCCCATCAAGCCTCTTAGATAGCCTCATCCACCAGAGGGCAGACAGCAGAAGCAAGGAGAACTACAATCCTGCAGCCTGTGGAACAAAAACCACATTCACAGAAAGACAGACAAGATGAAAAGGCAGAGGGCTTATTTACCAGATGAAGGAATAAGAGAAAACCCCAGAAAAACAAGTACATGAAGTGGAGATAGGCAACCTTCCAGAAACAGAATTCAGAATAATGATAGTGAAGATGATCCAGGACCTCAGAAAAACAATGAGGGCAAAGATCGAGAAGATGCAAGATATGTTTAACAAAGACCTAGAAGAATTAAAGAACAAACAAACAGAGATGAACAATACAATAACTGAAATGAAAACTACACTAGAAGGAATCAATAGCAGAATAACTGAGGCAGAAGAACGGATAAGTGACCTGGAAGACAGAATGGTGGAATTCACTGCTGCGGAACAGACTAAAGAGAAAAGAATGAAAAGAAATGAAGACAGCCTAAGAGACCTCTGGGACAACATTAAACGCAACAACATTCGCATTATAGGGGTCCCAGAAGGAAAAGAGAGAGAGAAAGGACCAGAGAAAATATTTGAAGAGATTATAGTCAAAATATTCCCTAACATGGGAAAAGAAATAGCCACCCAAGTCCAAGAAGCACAGCAAGTCCCATACAGGATAAACCCAAGGAGGAACACGCTGAGACACATAGTAATCAAACTGGCAAAAATTAAAGACACAGAAAAATTATTGAAAGCAGAAAGGGAAAAACAAAATAAAACATACAAGGGAACTCCCATAGGTTAACAGCTGATTTCTCAGCAGAAACTCTACAAGCCAGAAAGGAGTGGCATGATATACTTAAAGTGATGAAAGGGAAGAACCTACAACAAAGACTACTCTACCCAGCAAGGATCTCATTCAGATTCGATGGAGAAATCAAAAGCTTTACAGACAAGCAAAAGCTAAGAGAATTCAGCGCCACCAAACCAGCTCTACAACAAATGCTAAAGGAACTTCTCTAGGCAGGAAACACAAGAGAAAAAAAGGACCTATAAAAACAAACCCAAAACAATTAAGAAAATGGTCATAGGAACATACATATCGATAATTACCTTAAACGTGAATGGATTAAATGCTCCAACCAAAAGACACAGGCTTGCTGAATGGATACAAAAACAAGACCCATATATATGCTGTCTATAAGAGACCCACTTCAGACCTAGGGACACATACAGACTGAAAGTGAGGGGATGGAAAAAGATGTTCCATGCAACTGGAAATCAAAAGAAAGCTGGAGTAGCTATACTCATATCAGATAAAATAGACGTTAAAATAAAGAATGTTACAAGAGACAAGGAAGGACACTACATAATGATCAAGGGATCAATCCAAGAAGAAGATATAACAATTATAAATATATATGCACCCAACATAGGAGCACCTCAATACATAAGGCAACTGCTAACAGCTATAAAACAGGAAATTGACAGTAACATAGTAATAGTGGGGGATTTTAACACCTCACTTACACCAGTGGACAGATCATCCAAAATGAAAATAAATAAGGAAACAGAAGCTTTAAATGACACAATAGACCGGATAGATTTAATTGATATTTATAGGACATTCCATCCAAAAACAGCAGATTACACTTTCTTCTCAAGTGCGCATGGAACATTCTCCAGGATAGATCACATCTTGGGTCACAAATCAAGCCTCAGTAAATTTAAGAAAATTGAAATCATATCAAGCATCTTTTCTGACCACAACGCTATGAGATTAGAAATGAATTACAGGGGAAAAAAACGTAAAAAACACAAACACATGGAGGCTAAACAATATGTTACTCACTGAAGAAATCAAAGAGGAAATAAAAAAGTAGCTAGAGACAAATGACAATGAAAACATGATGATCCAAAACCTATGGGATGCAGCAAAAGCAGTTCTAAGAGGGAAGTTTATAGCTATACAAGCCTACCTCAAGAAACAAGAAAAATCTCAAGTAAACAATCTAACCTTACACCTACAGGAACTAGAGAAAGAAGAACAAAAAAAAAAAAAAACAAAGTTAGCAGAAGGAAAGAAATCATAAAGATCAGAAATAAATGAAATAGAAACACAGAAAACAATAGCAAAATCAATAAAACTAAAAGCTGGTTCTTTGAGAACATAAACAGTATTGATAAACCATTAGCCAGACTCATCAAAAAAAAGAGGGAGAGGACTCAAATCAATAAAATTAGAAATGAAAAAGAAGAAGTTACAACAGACACTGCAGAAATACAAAGCATCCTAAGAGCCTACTGCAAGGAACTCTATGCCAATAAAATGGACAACCTGGAAGAAATGGACAAATTCTTAGAAAGGTATAACCTTCCAAGGCTGACCCAGGAAGAAACAGAAAATATGAACAGACCAATCACAAGTAATGAAATTGAAACTGTGATTAAAAATCTTCCAACAAACAAATGTCCAGGACCAGAGGGCTTCACAGGTGAATTCTATCAGACATTTAGAGAAGAGCTAACACCCATCCTTCTCAAACTCTTCCAAAAAATTGCAGAGGAAGGAACACTCCCAGACTCATTCTATGAGGCCACCATCACCCTGATACCAAAACCAGACAAAGATACTACAAAAAAAGAAAATTACAGACCAATATCACTGATGAATATAGATGCAAAAATCCTCAACAAAATACTAGCAAACAGAATCCAACAACACATTAAAAGGATCATACACCATGATCAAGTGGGATTTATCCCAGGGATGCAAGGTTTCTTCAATATACGCAAATCAATCAATGTGATACACCATATTGACAAATTGAAGAATAAAAACCATATGATCATCTCAATAGATACAGAAAAAGCTTTTGACAAAATTCAACACCCATTTATGATAAAAACTCTCCAGAAAGTGGGCATAGAGGGAACCTACCTCAACATAATAAAGGCCATATATGACAAACTCACAGCAAACATTCTCAGTGGTGAAAAACTGAAAGCATTTCATCTAAGATCAGGAATGAGACAAGGATGTCCACTCTCACCACTGTTATTCAACATGGTTTTGGAAGTCCTAGCCACGGCAATCAGAGAAGAAAAAGAAATAAAAGGAATACAAATTGGAAAAGAAGAAGTAAAACTCTCACTGTCTGCAGATGACATGATACTATACATAGAGAATCCTAAAAATGCCACCAGAAAACTCCTAGAGCTAATCAATGAATTTGGTAAAGTTGCAGGATAGACAATTAATGCACAGAAATCTCTTACATTCCTATACACTAAGGATGAAAAATCTGAAAGAGAAATTATGGAGACACTCCCATTTACCATTGCAACAAAAAGAATAAAATACCTAGGAATAAACCTACCTAGGGAAACAAAAGACCTGTATGCAGAAAACTATAAGACACTGATGAAAGAAATTAAAGATGATACAAGCAGATGGAGAGATATACCATGTTCTTGGATGGGAAGAATCAATATTGTGAAAATAACTATACTACCCAAAGCAATCTACAGATTCAATGCAATCCCTATCAAATTACCAATGGTATTTTTTACAGAACTAGAACAAATCATCTTAAAATTTGTATGGAGACACAAAAGACCCTGAATAGCCAAAGCAGTCTTGAGGGAAAAAAATGGAGCTGGAGGAATCAGACTCCCTGACTTCAGACTATACTACAAAGCTACAGTAATCAAGACAATATGGTACTGGCACAAAAACAGAAACATAGATCAATGGAACAAGATAGAAAGCCCAGAGATAAACCCATGCACCTAGGGTCAACTAATCTGTGATGAAGGAGGCAAAGATATACAGTGGAGAAAAGACAGTCTCTTCAATAAGTGGTGCTGGGAAAACTGGACAGCTACATGTAAAAGAATGAAATTAGAACACTCCCTAACACCATACACACAAAAAAAACTCAAATTGGATTCGAGACCTAAATGGAAGACCGGGCACTATAAAACTCTTAGAGGAAAACATAGGAAGAACACTCTTTGACATAAATCACAGCAAGATCTTTTTTGATCCACCTCCTAGAGTAATGGAAATAAAAACAAAAATAAACAAATGGGACCTAATGAAACTTCAAAGCTTTTGCACAGCAAAGGAAACCATAAACAAGACGAAAAGACAACCCTCAGAATGGGAGAAAATATTTGTAAACGAATCAACGGACAAAGGATTAATCTCCAAAATATATAAACAGCTCATGCAGCTCAATATCAAAGAAACAAACACCCCAATCCAAAAATGGGCAGAAGACCTAAATAGACATTTCTCCAAAGAAGACATACAGACGGCCACGAAGCACACGAAAAGATGCTCAACATCACTAATTATTAGAGAAATGCAAATCAAAACTACAATGAGGTATCACCTCACTCCTGTTAGAATGGGCATCATCAGAAAATCTACAAACAACAAATGCTGGAGAGGGTGTGGAGAAAAGGGAACCCTCTTGCACTGTTGGTGGGAATGTAAATTGATACAGCCACTATGGAGAACAATATGGAGGTTCCTTAAAAAACTAAAAATAGAATTACCATATGACCCAGCAATCCCACTACTGGGCATATACCCAGAGAAAACCGTAATTCAAAAAGACACATGCACCCAAATGTTCATTGCAGCACTATTTACAATAGCCAGGTCATGGAAGCAACCTAAATGCCCATCAACAGACGAATGGATAAAGAAGTTGTGGTACATATATACAATGGAATATTACTCAGCCATAAAAAGGAACGAAATTGAGTCATTTGTTGAGAAGTGGATGGATCTGTCATACAGAGTGAAGTAAGTCAGAAAGAGAAAAACAAATATCGTATATTAATGCATGTATGTGGAACCTAGAAAAATGGTACAGATGAGCCGGTTTGCAGGGCAGAAGTTGAGACACAGATGTAGAGAATGGACATATGGACACCAAGGGGGAAAAACTGCGGTGGGGTGGGGACGGTGGTGTGCTGAATTGGGCGATTGGGATTGACATGTATACACTGATGTGTATAAAATTGATGCCTAATAAGAACCTGCAGTATAAAAAAACAAACAAAACAACTAATACTAAACTTTCATTGGGTTATTTGTATGGAAATATGTTAATATAAATGTTTCAGACATTACATGAAATTTCTGAAAATCTTAAAAAAAAAAAAAAGTAGTGGTACATATATACAATGGAATATTACTCTGCCATATAAAGGAACGAAATTGGGTCATTTGTTGAGACGTGGATGAATCTAGAGACTGTCATACAGAGTGAAGTAAGTCAGAAGGAGAAAAACAAATATCACATATTAACACATATATGTGGAATCTAGAAAAATGGTACAGATGAGCCGGTTTGCAGGGCAGAAGCTGAGACACAGATGTAGAGAACAAACGTATGGACACCAAGGGGGGAAAACCATTGTCGGGTGGGGATGGTGGTGTGCTGAACTGGGCGATTGGGAGTGACATGTATACAGTCATGTGTATAAAATCGATGACTAATAAGAACCTGCAGTACAAAAAAACAAACAAACAAAAAACAACTAATACTAAACTTTCTTTGGGTTATTTGTATGGAAATATGTTAATATAAATGTTTCAGACATTACATGAAATTTCTAAAAATCTTATATGTTCTGGTATAATGTTATAAGTCATACTTCTAGTTATTACTTTAAAATGTATATCTCAGAAATAACTAAATTTCCTTGTCAATTGCATTATTATGAACTTTCATCAACTCTTTAACCGTGGTCATTTTTAAGTCTTTTGTCATTTACAGACAGTTTTGGGTGTACTCTGATGCTTTCGCAAAAATGTTCCTATAAAAGGGTTTCATCTACAAGGAATTCATGGAAAAGACTCTGACAAATACAGGTTTCTGGTAACTGACTATACTGCTGAACTGAATGAATAAGCATTTTCAGAACTCTAATGGAAAACTGATGAATTCATAAAAGTGCTAACAAAAGATCAAGATGAAAAAGAAAATTAGTTACATGGGACTGAGTGAACTGATGAGGATGATTATAATTTTTGTGACTTTCTGTTTGAATAAAAAAAAAAAATCCCACAAGGACTCAGAGGCAAAAAATATACAAATCAATTTTCACTGCAAAGTAAAGGAGCTGTTACAGTGGAGGATTACTGGACTGAATGTCAATATTATGACATAGTATGAGTGTGTTTCGTGTTTGGTAATTGCAATCATTGTTGCTTTTGTTGTGGTCATCCATTTACAATGCTTGGTGTCAGTTTATTTATCTCTTGTAAAAATAAAATACAGTGTGTGTGGAAAAAAACAAAACAAAACTGAATTCTATCCACACTCTGTCCTCTCTTTTTAGAACCTCACTTTTTTCTGGCACCTGAGCATGTAGGTCTCTTGACCCAGCAGAGAGCTCTTCCTTAGAAATGCAGGTGGATATGATATAGATTCTTCCACACTTGGCTTAATCAAGCTGAATTCCTTGGAGCTTCCTCCTTGAAAATATATCCATACTTTTTGCCAACATCTAGTGCTAAATAAAGACCTGGGGGCAGAGCTAAGTAGTAAGCATGATGTACAGTTGCTATGAAATTTTGGATGATCTGTCTTGAGGAACGTAGTCAAATTCACAAGAATTAAATGCCTCTAAGATTGACCATTATGCGCTATTATTTTCCAGCTTTTCATGATGGAAAACATATGCAAAAGTACAGTGGGTAGCACAATAGACAATCATGTACCCATCACCTAAATTCGATTAATTATTAACTCTTGGCCAGTCTTCTTTTTTCTATACTTCTACTTATTCCTTTCCCCTCACACATGGATTATTTTGAAGCAAATCGCAGACATCATACTACCTCATCTGTAAATATTTTAGTATGAATCTCTAAAGAGGCTCTTTTTAAGAAAATATAATTTATCAGATAAAGTAAAAATTACATTTTTAGAACTCATTTCATCTAGGTCCCATTCATTATTTACTATCTAGGTCTTAAGAATTAAAGGTTAGCATTGAGGAATTACATTTTGTTTCCAGAAAGTAATTTATCAGGCGAATTTTAATCAGGAGGAATATAAAGGGCCTCAGCACTATACCACAATGTACCTTTTTTTCCCCTAGCACTTTGTCCAAACTTTAGACCATGTTTGGTTCCTGCCAAATAGTTGTAATCTCCTTAGTAACCATTTACTTTTAGAAAAAAATTGTTTCTTCTGGGTTAAATGTCAGTAGCACACGTTGTGTGAGATACTAGGCTATGGCGATTTAACAAACCCTGGAAGTCTACTGCACATCCCCCAAACTGTGGGTCGGGTGATAATTTTTAGGCTGTGGAGAAACTCCCATTGCAACTGGACAGTGCGATGGAAGGAGGCTGACTTTTAAAAGGAAGGACTCTCCACAAGGACATAATCTTGAGAGCAGCTCCTTGGGCTCAGACTTTCTCTCTTGAAGATCACTAGATTATCATGGAGGCTCTCTCCCCAGGTAGAGCTTCATTATGTGCAGTCACTGGTCCATGAATTCCCAGAGGGGTGGGCTACAGCTAGGCGTATTTCCCCCATGGTATGTGCAAACTCCCTGAAATCAGTGAGAGAGGATTTTTCTAAACCATCGTCCCTACTAGGATTGGCAGCCGCCCAACAATTATCTGAGAGAGTCAGGTGTAAATTCTGGCCTAACCAAGTGAAGAGGTGCAGGAAGGAAAGGAGACGATTTAAAATTGTAGTCTCTTTATCCTTGAGGTTCCCAAAGGGCCATCGTGGTTAATTTTAGAGTTGGAATGGGACTCGGCACTTGGTACGGCACTGGTGCCTGGAGTGCACTTCCATCAGCAGAAATCCAAACGTGAGGAGAAGGGAAATACAGCAGGCTCCACGAAAGTGATATTTCTACCAGCCTAAAATTACCTGAAAATTATACCCTGATATTGTTCAGCACAGTGAAACGTTCTACCTTGAACAGTTATACAAACGCATCTGATTCTTTCAAAGATCTATTTCAAATCTATCAATCTATCATTGAACCGATTCATGGTCTCTCTCTTTCCTCCTCGTTTTCTCTAATTTAGGAGTCTGGTTTTCTTCATCTTTGTACTGGCCCTGTCCTTTTCTTTCCAAGTATGCCATCCAAACAAGCTTAGCCATCCTAATTGTCTTGAGTCACGACTTCCTCATACACTTCACATCTCTCTGCCCTTCTGTCAGATAGCCAGTCCTCATTCCCTGTCTGAATAACATCCTAACACATATAGCAGAACCGGGCAATAGAAGTATTTCCCTCTCTTTTTTAATTAACCAAGATAACTCTACTACCAATTTTCACTAGTAAAAGGCACCACCATGTCCTTTTCCCCAGGACAGGACATCAAATGTTTTGTTCTTTTCTCCCACATTCCATTTTTTGACAAAATGTTTTTCATACTTTCTGTAAAGTATACATTTCCTTCATGATGACCCAAGCATCTATGATATCGCAGGCATTTCATTATACAGACTACTATAATCTGGTCAAGGAGTCACCCAATTCTTGCCTCTCTCCCCATGAACTATTCTGGAGATAGATGCGTGTCGTTACTCACGGCACCACCTCTGCTCTGCTCACCTGATTACTCCTCATTCAGATATAAGCAGAGAAGAAAAGAGCATACACTTTGGTATCAGACAGACCTGCATTGAATCTTGGTTCCATTACTTACTAGCTATATGATGTTGGAAAGTTGTTCACTTCACCTATTTTATAGATGAGAAAAATAAAGCTGAGTATGATAATAATACCACTTTCATCATAGCGTTGTTACAAGTATTACGTTAATAAGTGCAGAAAGTGCTTACATGGTGCCTGGCATCTAATTGTTTTATATGTGTGGGCTCTTTGGGATAGAAAGTGAATTGAGAAATGACTAGAAACCTGAAGACTAAACTGTAGGATGTGCCATTTCTCCTTCTCTCTTACTACCTCCCCACCTCACAAACACACACACACACACACACACACACACACACACGCACACTCATGCAGTATCAAGATAAGGGTTGAGTCGATGAAGTAAATAGACTAAATGAACACTGATCCAAGAATTAGAAAATTTAGTTACCCAACAGCCAGAGCTGACAGCTTCATAATGACGAGTTCATATCAAATAAAGAAAATGAGGATGGAAAAAAATTAATTACATTTGGTAAGTGTTCACAAGTGTGTCTATTTCTCATATTTCTTACTATCTTCTATTTCACCATTCAGCTTCCAGCTTTATTTAATCCGTTCTCCATGTTTCACATTTTTATTCAACTAGATTTGTCCTCTTGGCAAATCTAACTCACGTTTATAAATCAGTTAGCAAGCATTAAACAAATTATTAAGTAACTAACAGCATGGAGAAGTGTGCAGGTATGTATCAAGAAAACACATATACTTGGCCTATGGGACTTTATAATCTAAAACAGAAGCATATACAAATTGGAAATTTAAAAGAACATACAGTGGCAAGTCTCCTTTCTATTCATGTCTCCCATTTTCCCTCCATCCCTCCCTCCCACATTTTTAAATTTCTTAAGAATTTTTCTAGCATTCCATTATTTATTTACAATAAAACAATTATAGATTGCTTCTCACAATTTTTATATACAAAGTAGCATATTATCCATGCTAATCTGTACCTGGACTCTTTTTAATTCAACTTTCTATTTTGAGGTAATCGCAGAGTCACATGCAGTTGTAAGAAATAACTTCAGGCCTTCCCTGGTGGCGCAGTGGTTGAGAATCTGCCTGCCAATGCAGGGGACACGGGTTCGAGCCCTGGTCTGGGAAGATCCCACATGCCGCGGAGCAACTAAGCCCATAAGCCACAACTACTGAGCCTGCGTGTCTGGAGCCTGTGCTCCGCAACGGGAGAGGCCGCGACAGTGAGAGGCCCAGGCACCGCGATGAAGAGTGGCCCCCGCTCGCCGCAACTAGAGAAAGCCCTCGCACAGAACGAAGACCCAACACAGCCAAAAATAATTAATTAATTAAAAAAAAAAAAAAGAAATAACTTCAGAGAGATCTTGTGTATCCTTTACCCAGTTTCCCCTGATGGTAACATCTTGCAAAATTATAGCACAATATGACAGCCAGATGTTGACATTGATCCAGCCTGGATACAGAACACTTCCATCATCACAAGGATTCTTCATGCTGTCCTTTGGATAGCACCTGTGTTCTTATACAATGTGTTTGTTATAATTTTCCTCAAACTTACATGTAAAAAAAAAAAAAAAAAAAAAAAACACTACATTATGTTATTTTAAATTGCCTTTCCTTATTTTGAGAGGAGTCTAGTACCAGTATATTTTCTTCAGAGTCATTTGTATTTCCATTTCTGTGAATTGATTTTTCATATCCTTTGAAGAATATTCTATCAGTTAGTTGGAGTTTACATTAATTTCCAGGATTGCTTTATGAGTTAGGAGCCAGGTATGATTTAAATATATTAAAATTCATCCATTTTGAATATATAGTTTGATGTGTTTTGACAAATGTATTCACTCATGTAGCTACCAGCACAATCAACATATAGGACATTTCCATCACCCAAAAAGTTCCCTTGGGCCCACTTGTAATCAGCCGCCCCTCCCAAAAACATTCTCAGATATCATCTACTCAATAAAAAGCTGACTTAATTAAGAATGACTAGGGAAGACTGTTTCACTCACAGTCTTATTGCCAATCTCCTTTGGATCCGGTGGGTAAGGAAGGCAGAGGCCGAACACGTGACTATCTTTCAGTCTTAGATTATGCACTGTTAGATAACAGGAATCATGACTTTCCTAGGTTTTATACTGCATTTACCATTTGCATGTGCTTAATAGATATTATCATCAGTCAACATTTGCTTCTAAATTGAAACTAGTCATCAATTGGTCATAAAAATGAGGAAATAATCGACTCACAGTCTATAATAATAAACAGTCCCCTGCTTACCTGATGCTTTGTTCCTGATTAAAAATTTGTAAGTAAATACTTATATTCTTGTGAAGAAAAAAATGGATGACAGCAATAGTATACAGGCAACGATTAAAATGAGTGTGCGCAACGCACCGCTGAGTTTGGGCGATGCCTCATCTTCACACGGACGCTCTCTGCCTCAGAGCTGATGTGTAATCACTGAGCTGTAGCCAGCTTTGCAGGGTTGAGCGGGAAAGCCATTATGTACCCACAGACCAGAGTGGTAGCTTTCAATGGTTACAGTTTGACTTATTTTTTAGGTTGTCTGTATCAGTGTGGGACCAATGGAAGCACAGCATCTGGAGATAGATGAAAGCCATCTGAACTCACTTTCTATATACTGCTGTAGGAAGCACAGAGGTATTTAACCTTTTGGATCAACCATTCTGGCAAATAAACGTGAACCTGCTACAGAGTGCCGTGTTTCCAACACCAATACCATTTCAGATAGGCCACGGTGGAACAAATACCATTCCTCTAAAATTAAAAGAAAACAAAAACTGTTTTTCCATTAGACGTAGCTAAGTATGATTAAGATTAAGTGCTACTTAAGACCATATCTACCGTGATGTTGTACATCTGGGTGGCTTTCACCATCTAAAATAACAACTTGCAAACTCAAGTAAACCTCCCTCTAATGGAGAGTCAAGGTTATTTTCTAAAATTATCACAGAACAAAATAAAGACTTCTTAGAACATCTACAGTAGAGAAAATACTTCCCCAAGAAATAGAATGCCTCATTTGGGCTAGGCACAAAGCAAATACAAACCCTAAATAACATGCTAAATGGAAAATTTAGTCCTAGTTCAATGCCTCTCAACCAGCAGACTCCTTTCTTCACTCCTAACTACCCTACCTGTTTTCCTAAGTCCAAGAAGAGGCCTAGTCAAAAAGGCACTACATATGTTTTCCAAACTTATGATCTAAACTTGAAATCCTTCCAAACTCTTAATTTTCTTCCAGGTAATTTTTCTCCAGGAAGTTTCACAATTATTAGATTCCTTGTTCTTTAGCCTCTGAACATAGTACACAGAGTTTCCCTGGTATAATTTCAGTTAAACCATTCCGTGCCTCTCCTGTTCAATGACAATATGAGAAGCAATGGTAATCAATAGATTCACATGTAAGTTTATGCCATTTCACTTTTGATCCTAAGTTTGTAGATTTCTACACATGCAAATAAGATCTAATTTTGAGAATTCTACAATGTAGGATTTGTAAAGAGAGACTGACCAGAAGACATCCCAAACAAAACAGGCTGTTAAGAGACCAAATGGATAATACTTATTGGACTAAAGTACACAGAGAAATGAATCAATAATTATTAGAAGCAACTATTTATTATCAACATATATTTTAATCCATTCCTGACCTCTCAAGTTGTTCTTTGAGGTTAAGAGGGTGCCTGAGCAAAGAAAATAGAAAAATCTTACAGAAGGTGTGACTAATGTGAATTTACCAGAACCTAAAATCTAAAAGGGAGAATCATCCTACTGATAGTGGTGCACTTTATACTAGCTTAAAAAAGAGAAAGATTAGTAGATTGTTTGAGAAGTGGTACACTGATTACAACAAAGATACCACTCTTCAAGATCACTGACTATTCATAATTGATTTTGTATATATTAGAATCAAATTCCATGCTATGAGAATGTAGTTTTTTCAGCTTTATTGAAGCATCATTGACCAGAAAAACTGTAAGATTTGAAAGTGTATAATGTGATGATTTGATATACTTTGTGAAGGGGTTCTCCCATCAAGTTAATTAACACACCAACACCTCATATAATGATAATGAAATATTGCATCTTATTGAACAAAATAAAATCCATGAATCCAAACTCATGTAAACTGAGATAAATAAGTGAATAAATACATAACAGGGGATAAAATTCTTTGCTATGCAAGAAAAGTTAGAAAATCACCACTTTGGAATACCACAGTAATAATTCATTCAGCCAAGACTCGTCAATGGATGCCCGCACAAATTATTTATTAATGACGAAGAGAGAAACAATAACTTTACAGAGGAGATACTTGGTAGCTACCATGTTACTAAGTGGTGAAAATCAAGGTCATCAGTAATGGGACTAAATGAATCTTGTGCTACCTGCTGTGAAACACCAAGAAAGATACATCACTTCTTTGGAATTCTTGCTAACAACACATGGTCTAATGTCTAATTATGAGTTAATATCAAACAGGCCCAAACTGAGGCACATTCCATCAAAGAGCTAGCCTGTACTTTTTTTAAAATTGTCAAAATCACGAAAGACACAGAAAGACTGAGCAACAGTTCCAGATTAAAGAGACATAATACAATGTATGGTCCTGGATTGGACCCTAGACTGGGAAAAAAATAACTACAAAGAACATAATTGGGACAATTGATACAATTTGAATATACACCATTAGATAATAGGAATGTATCAGTGTTAAGTGTCCTGATTTTATAATCGCAGTTATGTGGGTTATGTAGAAGAATATCTTTGTTCCTAGGATAGACACATTGAACTCTTTCGGACAAAGGGGCATGATGTCTGAGATTTATTCTTAACTGTTTCAGAATAAAAAATAAGCATTTAGAGAGAGTGAGAGAAAATGATAAGAGAAAATGGGGGAAATGTAAGCAATTGGTGTATCTGGTTAAAGGTATGGACGAAGTTCTTTGAACTATCCTCATATTTCTATAAATTTGAAATAATATAAAAATAACAAGAAATAAAGGAGCACATAATAAAATTTTCTTAGGAAACTATGGGATATTTACAAAAATATTTCAAAAAAGATTTGGAATCATGGAAACATAGCAGGAATCATAAAAGTCTACGCTAGACACCCTTACCAAGAAGGGCACGGGAGATGGCGTGCTGCTTGCTGCGAGCAGGCCCAGGCCAGCTCCATGCCCGCTCCATGACCTTGGTGGAGCATGGCCCCGTCTCTAGTGGCCACCATGTGCCGTGACACTCAATTTACAGGAGTCCACATCTTAGCCACACGGTTTGAAGCACTGAGGTCCCCATTTGTGCAGTTAGTTCCATACGAGTGTGTTTATTTGGGAAATAATCACTTATACTCTTTGCTTATAGAACACTTTACTCAGTGTTCACAGCAGGGCCCCTTTCAAATAGAGCTGTAGACATTTATAAAATTTATATATACATCCAGGCCCACAACTTTTGAGGAATATACCCATTTCATAAAGTGAGGATATTTTCTTTAATCTTAGTTGTTTTGCCCCAAAATATCACTCAATTTTCAAACTGCTAGGAAGACTGGTCTCCCCACTAGTAGCTCTAAAGCCCACATACCAAATCTCAAAAAGTGGGAAAGTCATTCAGCTGAGATTCGAATTCCTCCTCTGCTAAGTGGGGTGATACTGGTGTCTATGGCATAGGACTGTAATCGTTAACAATTGTAAACGCTTTTAAAGTACATAGCACAGTGTCTGGCAAATAATCAGAACTCACATGAGGAACACACATGGCAGTATTCTGGCCTAGAAGGACATGGGCTTGGTAATCATGAAGGCTATTTCTCACTGAGCTTTTCCTCAGTTCTCTCAAAGTTATATATATGTAAATAACATTTTCCTTACATGTCAAGCAGTGTATGCATTGAAAACCTATTTAAAATAAGTTGAAAATAATCATCCAGTTCTTGTCATCAGCTTTAATAGCAGTTCATTTCCTGGGATCAATCAGATGCTGATACAGAAGAGCATATTGGTTCTCCTATGTGCACTGTCTCTATTTATAGTGGCTCTGAAGCAGGGTTGCAGGGACAGAGCTCAGCATAGGAGCCCCTCCCAGGGGCTGCATGCACGCACTTCTTGTTACTAGAAATGCCTCTGTCACATCCTGAGATCAAATATATTTATGATTGTTTTCACTGACAGTTTGAAAATATCTTTAATTATAGAAAGACTTTTAAGTTCAACTCCCAAGTCTCTTAAACACACGCACACACCTGCTACTTTTATAGACAGATGAAATCACTCAATTACCTTTTTGGAGAAGTTAAAATAGAAAAGTTTTCCAACTGTGAGGCACAGCACTTTCTTTTTCTTCCAAGAGGTGGCATATTAATAGGAAAAGCTATCAAAAAGAGCTATTTCTGTTTGGACACGGAGAATAACCCCTAGACATGTGATGTCACTGCAGATTGATTTCTCTCTCACTGTCCCTTTGAATATGTTATTTATTTTAAGAAACGATACAGAAAAAGGATATATAACAGGACGAAACACGTGCTCCCATGAGGGCTTTAAGAGAGATATCTTATGTAAGTAAGTGCCAAAAATAATGATTCATCTTTCTGAATTTACAAATCCTACTTATCTGAGAAAGCAAAACAGAAGAATCGGAGAACACATCCTCAGGGACCCTGCCCTCTCATGTGTACTCTTTCCCATATATTTTTTTCCTCTTTTCTGACATCTTATTTATTTGCATGTGTACACATTCTCAAATCTCTCCCAGTTATTTCATTCCCAGACAAGCTTCTAGAAAGAGTAGTCAAAGCCCAGGGGCTCGGTTTGCCTCCTTCATAATACAGTGCCTCTGCTTTCTGCCCTCTGGCTTTGTGCTCCTTGGAACACAAGGTTTGCATCAACCCCTTTGGTACTAAAGCCAGTGGACATGCCCAAAGCCTTGTCGTGTTTGAGCACGCTCAAAGACTATTTGAAAGTGTTTCTTCCCTATGTTCCCCTCCCAAATTGCTGATGTCTCCTTAATTTCTTTTAAGCCTCCCTTCCCTGTAAATATTGGTTTTCCTGCTTTATTTATTTATTTTATTTATTTATTTACGTTCTACTCACTCTGCACACTGCTCTCAGATGTAGAATTAATTAGTTCCCATAGTTTCAAATTCTACCTGGATACCCATGACTCCTGTGTGTAGCCCAACTTTTCTCCTGTAAATCCTCTTTAGTGGACAGACCGCTTGGATAGTCAGGACCTCAAACTCCACATTCCAGAATAGAGTTCAAGATCTTCCCGCTCCCCAGTCTGAGCCTGCTCCTGTGCTTCCTCGCTGTAAATAGATCAACCTGCAGTAACAATAGCAGCTGACATGTATTCAACACTCAGTCTGCACCGGGCAGTTTGCTAAGTGCTTCACATGTGCTCTTGCACGTAATCTTCACCACAACTCCAAGAAAAGGTACTCCTATTATATCCATTTTACAGAGGGGGAACAGGAAGCATAGAATCCTTGCAGAATCTTGTCAAGGTCAAACATGGAGAGTGATGTGGATGAACCTAGAGTCTGTCATACAGAGTGAAGTAAGTCAGAAAGAGACAAACAGATATCGTATGTCAAAGCATGTATATGGAATCTAGGAAAATGGTACTGAGGAACCTATTTGCAGGGCAGGAAAAGAGACGCAGACATAAAGAACGGACTTGTGGACACAAGGCGGGAGGGGAAGGGGAGGGTGGGACGAACTGAGAGAGTAGCATTGACACATATACACTACTACCGTGTGTAAAATAGTGGGAAGCTGCTGTATAGCACAGAGAGCTCAGCTTGGTGTTCTGTGGTGACCTAGATGGGTGGGATGGGGGGGTGTGGCAGGGAGGCTCAAGAGGGAGGGGATATATGTATACATGTAGCTGATTCACTTTGTTGTACAGCAGAAACTAACACAACATGATATTCCAATAAAAAAATAATAAATAAATAAAGATAAAAATATTCTAAAAGAAAAAAAAAGTCAAACATGGAGTGACAGCCGCAGATGGAAGGACTCCAGGGACAGGGTCTGAACCACTTGGTGGTACTGCCTCTCCTCCATCTCCCACCCTCTTGTGGTTGGTAGTGCAGCTCTGTTGGGTCTAACTCTCTAATATTTCTTGAGCTGATCCTCTCTTTTTTAGCCTTGGTTTAGTCTTCATTATCTGTCACGTGATTACCATAAAAGCCTCTTTCATTTTTGTTTATTATAGCTGCTGATTCTTGCCCTTTCAGCTCTCTTCTCCATGTGGGAGTCATCTCCACAATACCAATCTGATCACATTCAACTACAAACTCCTTACCACAATATACAAGGCCCTTCAAGATGACTCCTGTCTACTTTCCCAGTCTCATCTTTCTTTTTTGTCATTTCAAATGTTTTAATCATACCAATACATGCATCTAGCTTGACAAAAATCTATTAGATTGAACTACATGAAGTTGATAGTCAACCAATTTTAGTATACAAAGGTAGCAATTTCATTTTCAACCTATTATTACTGAAACCTGTAATGGAAAACTGTAGTTCCTTGCTTTGTCCCTCCCTAGCTCCAGGCCTCCTCCCCAAAGACAACCACTTTTCATCCTTTCAGTTGATTCTTCTGGATGTTAACTCCATATTTCTCATCACACACTAAAATAGTGTTAGGTTTGGCTCTTCAAAGCTCAAAGCAGTCCCTCAAATAAGTGAAAAGGGAGTTTTGTTTGCTTGCTTTTCTCTCACTTAAAAGATCTGCAGTATAGGGACCCAGAATTTTCTCAATTCACATTCCACCACCACTAGAATATGGCCTTTGTTCTCCTGGTCTGAGGTAGCGTCCATGTTTCAGGCAGAAAGAGGGAGAAAGAAGCAAAGAAGGAGCAAAGGGCACATGAGGGCACGTGAGCATATTCTCCCTTATGAGAGATTCCAGGTGGCTGTCACTTAAAATGTGTCTATACATCTCCTTAAACAAAATGTCATCCAAGCCACAGTGAGGATGGAGACGTAGGGCTTGCACTGGCCAGCCGTGTGCTAACTCTTCCTATTGAAGAAGGGCAGACAGGCTATTGGGTGACAACTAGAAGTCTCTGCTACATATGCTTATACTTCTATATCTAGATTTATGGCAGTTTACACATTATGTCAATAGTTTACATATTATTGATTTCCATATATGACATATGTGCATTTTCTTATACCTCCACTTCCCCTCTCCTATTATTTGAATATAGTTAAAAGCTACTAGTTGAATCAATTCATTAATATGATTTAGGAAATATAATTTTCTATACAGAAAAGGATTATCAAGACTTTATTTCCTATCTTATGGAGTTTATTATTGACAATTTTTTCCTACATAATTTCCATGTAAATATCTTTAATACTTTATCTCTAATTTGCTGTCTACAATTTCATGCAGTCTACTGGGTCTACATTTTTTTGTCTGGAGTGCTCCATCATTAAGGCCTCCATTTCTCCTACTCCAAACAAGACTGGTTGTTCTTTCAGATTGCTGAACAGCTTTTATTCTGGCACATCTCTTTGTTAGTCTCCTTTGTTAGAGACATGGTTTCCTAGATTCTATATTTTCCTCTTTCTTGATGTATTCCCTCATTTTGCTGGAACACATCCTCCACTAATAGCTTAAGAAAGTTTGCATAGAAGGCAAACCTTCTGAAGAGGTCTTCACCTTCCCTACTTTTCATTGGCAGTATGAGTATAAAGTTCTCAGAAAGGTAGATGGAGATAGATGATAGCTAGCTAACAAGTAGGTAGATAGACTTTCAGAATTTTGAAAGCCATCTTCTATTGTCTTGTTGTTTCCAGACTTGAGATATCTGATTCTATTCTGATACCCAGTCCTTTACATGGGGTCTTTTCTAATACTTAGGAGATATTTATATCAGTGTTCTGAAATTTTCTTTATCTGTGCTCTGAAATTTCATTATGAAGTGTCCTAGTGTGGGTCATTTTCATTCTTGGTAGTGGCGAATTGGTAAATCCTTTAAATCAGGATATTCATATTTCTCAATTATAAAATATTTTCTTGTATTTCATGTGTTATCACTTCCTTCCTTCCATTTGCACTCTATTTTTTAAATTTAATTTTTACTGTTTATTGGCGTATAGTTGACTTACAATGTTGTGTTAGTTTCAGGCGTACAGCAAAGTGATTCAGTTATTCATATACATGTATCTATTCTTTTACAGATTCTTTTCCCATATAGGTTATTACAGAATACTGAGTAGCGTTCCCTGTGCTATACAGTAGGTCCTTGTTGGTTGTGTATTTTAAATATAGTAGTGTGTATATGTTAATCCAAAACTCCTAATTTACCACCCCCCGCCCCAACCTTTCCCGTTTGGTAACCACAAGTTTGTTTTTGAAGTCTGTGAGTCTGTTTTTGTTTTGTAAGTAAGTCCATCTGTATCATTTTTTTAGATTCCACATGTGAGCAATATCACATATTTGTCTTTGTCTTACTTCACTTAATATGATAATCTCTAGGTCCATCCATGTTGCTGTAAATGGCATTATTTCATTCTTTTTATGGCTGAGTAATATTCCACTGTATACATGCACCACATCTTCTTTATCCATTCCTCTATCGATGGACATTTAGGTTGCTTCCATGTCTTGGCTATTGTAAATAATGCTGCTATGAATATTGGGGTGCATGTATCTTTTCAAATTATGGTTTTCTCTGGATATATGCCCAGCAGTGGGATTGCTGGATCATATGGTAGTTCTATTTTTAGTTTTTTAAGGAACCTCCATACTGTTTTCCATAGTGGCTGCACCAATTTACATTCCCACCAACAGTGTAGGAGGGTTCCCTTTTCTCCACACCCTCCCCAGCATTTATTATTTGTAGACTTCTTGGTGATGGCCATTCTGAACAGTGTGAGGTGATAACTCACTGTAGTTTGATTTGCATTTCTCTAATAATTAGTGATGTTGAGTATCTTTTCATGTACCTGTTGGCTATCTGTGTGTCTTCTTTGGAGAAATGTCTATTTAGATCTTCTGCCCGTTTTTGGATTGGGCTGTTTATTCTTTTGACATAGAGCTGCATGAGCTGTTAGTATATTTTGGAGATTAATCGCTTCATTTGCAAATATTTTCTCCCACTCTGTGGGCTGTCTTTTCATTTTGTTGATAGGACTCTCTTTTTCATTTAGCGGGCTTTACTCATGCCTAGATATTTTTGGTTGACAATACATATTAAAGATGAATGTTTAAAAAGCTAACTGGCAGCTTTCTATGTGTGGATGAGATGTGTCAACTGGCATGTTTCACTTTGGGGTGACTGGGTGGGAGCCATAATTCCACTGGGGGATTCCTAGGCTTCCTATTCCATATGCAGCTCAATATGTGAAGGACTTTTCCCTGGAGCCATTCAGTTCTCCAGAGAAGAAGTCTCCAGTCTCCTAATTGGAGATATATGCAGTGTAGGCTAGATGGGGACAAGAGAATAGATACCAATCATCCTTGAAAAAAAGCCTTCCAATTAATAACCTGCAATTGCTTTAAATCCCAAGTAGTTCTTGTTCAATTTCTAGAGAATAACCTATAATGTCTTGTCTGAAGGCTATACATGTAGTTACTTATTCAATGTACAGAGGGATGGAAATAGTAGTTGAGGTTTCAGTTCTATATACAGGAAAAAAAAAAAAATCAATGCTTTTGCTTATACCATTTTCAGTTCTGGACTTTATTTTCTATACTTTGATACTTACACCATCCCTAAGTTATGACTCTGTGCATTTGAGGGGGCAACTAAGTCCTCCTCTCTTCTGTATAAACTTCTGTTCTGTTAAGTATGTAATATTTATTCTATCCATTGCTGATATTCAACAGGCACTGCCCAGTTTGGCCACGCAAGCTTTTGAAATCGAAATACTCTTGTGCCTGTCGGTTACTGGCAGCCAACCCAAAATTCCTTGTGTTCCCTCTTGCCCCCTCATCGTCTGGAAACATTCCTTTCACAGACAGACAGACACACACACACACACACACACACACACACACACATACACACAGCTCTTCAAGGGACACAGATGGCACCCTTAAATGGATCACTGAAAGGTTTAATGAAGAGACCATTGACTGGGATGTGGAAAGGGTTAAGGGAAGCCAAGAAGTGATCGGGCAGGACCCCAGACTCATCAAGATTAGAAAGCTATCACCTCCCCTCAACCGGAGAAAACAAGGAAAGGGAACAGTTGTCACAACTAAGTAGAGCTATTGCTACAGAATAGTCACCCTACAGAGACTATGGTCTTATGTGGATCACAGCAAAGACGGCCAAATCTTGACCCAGCATGGAAGGAGCCAGGGTCTGCAATAAAGACCCTGACACCTCCTGGTGCCACCATGAGCTGAACAGACAAGAAGCCAACGGGCAAGGCAGCCCTCTCAGCCCTAAGGGTCGGGTGGAGAGTAAATCTAAAGAGGCAAACAAAGGGTTGACAGAGACCATGCGGCACATGACTGTCTCAGCAGAGGGTCCCCAGAAAACTGCTCCAGCACTATATCTGGCAGTTGTTTTTGGTTGCTAGGACCCTATGCCATAATTATTTTCAAATAATTTTAAATATCATCCCTACTCCTGCTACACAAATTCACAAAATGTAATAAACTTTTATCCACCAATATCCCCTCTCTTATTCTCCTTTTGCCTATAGATTTATACTCACTGTGCATGGGTGATGGGGGGGTGGGAGAATGTGGGGTCTAGACTTCAAAAGAAGTCTAGATTCAATTTTAAGGACCGTTTCTTTGGATTCAACTTCCCAAACCACTTGCAGATCTTCATGCATGCTATGCTGGCTCACACCTCCATAGTCCTGCTCATCTGCCTGGAATGACTTCCATTCACTTGGCCAACTCCAACGCTTTCTTCAAGTCAGCTCAGACATTCCCTCCCCTAGGAAGCCCTACCTGCTAAGTGCCCTCCTTCGTGCTTTTATAGCACCGCCTTGTGATTACCATTATCACAATGCTTTTTCCACTTTGCTGAAACTGTTTATTTCCACTTCTTCAATGACGCTGTTAGCTACCTGAGAGCAGGAATAGCATATCTCTGTTCGGTGATTCTCGACCCATCAGACCAACTCCTTCTACTGAGAAATATATTTAGTCCCTTTACTATCCTGATATGAAAGCCATAGTTAATGCACCTATATATCAATAGGCCCAATGGCCTTTGCAACAGCCTGAGGTGCTGCCTGCTGCACAGGAGGTGAGCACAGGCTCCTGGTACCTGCCCACCAGCTCAGCCAGAGCCAGAGCAGGAACCACATCCCCATAGCCAGCTTTAGTACCTTGGGAAGATGGAGCACATTCTCACTACGGATTCAGGAAGGAGGACAAACCAGTTCTGAGAAGATTTGCTATGGTTATCAAGACATCCACACACGCTGAACAATTGTCTTCCGAGAGAGTAAATCCAACTATGCCAATGAATCCCAAAACCTTTTTGGACAGTCTTGGATTCCCCACCAGAAGGAGATCGGGAACAAGCTTTTCAGTAGAAGCACTGGGACGAAATGCAAAGAGATGAACCAGATTATTCAGGTCAAGAAGTAGACCCACTGCCAAAGGTTACTGTGGTCATCAAAACCAACCCCAATGACGAAAGAATCATTAGGTGGGCTTACAATTCCCTCCCCCCCCCCCCCAAAAAAACACTCCCTTTGTTGGCACTGGTGGCATGCCAGTAGCCGGTTCTTTGGTGAACAGTGAACTTCAGTGGGTGACAGGAGACATGCATCCCAAGGGACCTTTCAGCATCACTTACATGATCACACGCATCACAGACCTGAAGACAAGAGACTTTGAACAAAGTTTGGAGAGGCTCGTGGCCACTTAAATCGTATTGAACCATTGAAAGAGAATCAGACCTTTCCTTAACTTCACACTCTCCAAAAAAATTGAGATAATTGGGCTTCCCTGGTGGCGCAGTGGTTGAGAATCTGCCTGCTAACGCAGGGGACACAGGTTCGAGCCCTGGTCTGGGAAGATCCCACATGCCGCGGAGCAACTGGGCCCGTGAGCCACAACTACTGAGCCTGCGCGTCTGGAGCCTGTGCTCCGCAACAAGAGAGGCCGCGACAGTGAAAGGCCCGCCCACCGCGATGAAGAGTGGCCCCCGCTCGCCGCAACCATAGAAAGCCCTAGCACATAAACGAAGACCCAACACAGCCAAAAATAAATAAATAAATACATTAATTAATTTTAAAAAACTGAGCTAAAACTCAAGCCCTCTTTTAAAAAAAAAATTGAGATAATTAATGACTTGGAAGCTGAAGATTTTCAGATTGAAGACTACAATCCTCATTTGACTATTAAAATGGAAACGGCTATGTGAAATACCTTCGAATGAGTTCTATTTCAAGGATGTGGTCAGTCTTTAGAAGGTGGTCTGGATGCCCAGGTGAAAGTTTTTGCTTTTGCTCTAAATAAAAAGGAAATTTTGATACATCAAAAGCCATCAATATCCTATCAGTTACTATGTATCATTAAGCACAGCTGCTTTCGGGGGGGTAATTGCTTTCGTAAAAAATGCCAGTTCTTTCAGAAAAAAAGTTCCTGAGCTTAGTTAACACTTTAAGGATGTGTGAAAATTCTAAGAATATGAATAAGATCAGATTAAAAGTTTATAGACCTTAGAAAAACATGTGGATGCATCTGTATAAAGAATGTCAGTGAATTTCAACTATTATTTAAACTATCACTATTTCAGTATGTAAAAACTATCAATCATAATATATAATGCGGTTATGGTCATTTGAAATTATATTTTTATACCACTATAAATATAATAAAGCAGTAAACTGTGTTCAAAAGAAATCAACAAAATTCCTTCACTTTAGTATACGGAATAATAAAGGGAAATTACTTATAATTAAGGAGGCTATATGTCAATATATAAATCCTTGAACAGGACAAAATTTGAATTACTCAGATATTTGCAATGAAGAATTACATTGAATGTATTGGCTCCTAATGCTGACACTTATAGGTGTGTGATGTAAGAGCCTCTAATACCACAAATATCTTTTCCATCAGTGCATCAGTGACTTGGCCTTCCAAAATGATGAACAACTGAACAAAATGGATTTAGGTTCTGGACTCATAACTACAAAAACAAATCTTTCACCTACTGTCTCTGGGTAACTTTTTTCCTTACATTTTAAGTTCTTTGAAATTAGGAAATTTGTTTTATAGTCAAGGGCTTCTTACAGTCTGTTTCAACCAGCTGGCAGTCAAGATCAGAAACTTGGTCAGCTGCTCATTGTGTCATCAGTTCAACTGCATTATCTGCTTTGTAGATATTACCTGTGTTGAGTTTAATTACTATATAAAATGTCCTTTTAAAAGATCATGGGGCCTCCCTGGTGGCGCAGTGGTTGAGAAGCTGCCTGCCAATGCAGGGGACACGGGTTCGAGCCCTGGTCTGGGAAGATCCCATATGCCGCAGAGCAGCTAGGCCCGTGAGCCACAATTACTGAGCCTGCGCGTCTGGAGCCTGTGCTCCGCAACGAGAGAGGCCGCAATAATGAGAGGCCCGCGCACCGTGGTGAAGAGTGGCCTCCACTTGCCACAACTAGAGAAAGCCCTCGCACAGAAACGAAGACCCAACACAGCCATAAATAATAAATAAACAAATTAAAAAAATAAAAAAATAAAAAAATGTTAAAAAAAAAGATCATGTACGATTCAACGTTGAAATAAATAGCTATTCAAAGGCATGGAAAGCTGTGTAGCTGGGCATAATTTTGAAATTTTAAAATATTAATAATTGGAAGAATGATCATATTCAATTTTTTTTCCCAAAGGAACATCTAAATTGCTTCCTCCTTTAAGAAAGAAGCACACATTCCTTATTTAAGGAAGGTAGACACCATTAGAAGATGTTAGCTTATGTTTTCTTAATGAATCATGTGCAAGATTTCCTACCACGTGTCACCCAATGCAACAGATCTCAGGAGAATTTGTAGATCCCTCAGAGATGATAAAAGAAATTTCAAAGCTACAAGAGCTATGAAGACTGATCTATGTTTCATACAGAACTAGAGTAAAGGCATGTGTCACAACTTATAGCATTTCTCCCTTCTCAGTTATACATAATCATTTATCTTAAAAATCAGTGGTATCTTACATCGAATGAAATATGGTATGTGAAAGTATGGCAAAATATTTCAGAATCCTATGGAACCTTGGACAATTCTTCACTGTGAAGGACTGTCCTACAGATTGAAAGATGTCTAGAATTGTTGGCTGGGAATTGTGGCCTTAGAGCTTATTCCAGGAACTAGTACATAATAGGTGTTCGATACTTGCTTTTCAAAAGATGATTGATGAGTGACTAAACTTTAGCATTTCCCAGTAGGTTGACTATTACCAGCTCAGCCATTGATCCTTGGTCAAGAATTGATCATTTGATTATTCTTACTGTAGACTGTAGTTCTCTTATGTAAAAATTTTACCCTCCATTCAGTAGAGCATTGCTTAAGCAACTGCGGTCATAGCATTATTTATTTATTCCTCAGACATACATTCAACAAATACTTATTAACAATTTACCAAGAGCCAGACCTTGTACTAAGCACTGTGAAAACAGTGTAAAATAAAGTGTACATAGAACCTGCCCTTACTTAACTTATACTGTCATAGGCAGAAAATTAAATAAGCGATAACAATAAAATGAAATAAGTACTCTGAAGGTCGTCAGGGGGTAAAATAACATTCATTTGGGTTTTAGTCATGCTAACTCATTTTGCCAGTGATAGGTACATTCTGATCTAGGATACAGATATCATTGTCACTTCAGTATCTCTCGAGGCTACCATAAAAACTCCATTTCTGTGCAATTCTTTTGGCTCGTGGAGAAAAGGATCAGCAGAATAAATGCGGGAATGGTATTTTTTTTCACTCCGATAAGAATACGGTATCCTTTAAACAACAAATATTAAAATGAAAATTCTCTATGCTTCTTTTTCACTCCTCATTTATTTTCTCAATAGCTCTACAATTTAAGTCTCAAAATTCGGTCTCGGGGGCTTTCCTGGTGGCGCAGTGGTTGGGAATCCGCCTCCCGAAACAGGGGACTCAGGTTCCAGCCCTGGTCCAGGAAAATCCCACATGCTGCCGAGCAACTAAGCCCGTGCACAACTACTGAGTCTGCGCTCTAGAGCCTCTGAGCCACATCTACTGAGCTCACGTGCCACAACTCCTGAAGCCCGCACACCTAGAGCTCATGCTCCGCAACAAGAGAAGCCACCGCAATGAGAAGCCCGTACACCGCAACAAAGAGTAGCCCCCGCTCAGCACAGCTAGAGAAAGCCCACGCACAGCAACGAAGACGCAACGCAGCCAAAAATAATAATAATAATTCGGTCTCAAAATGGAACCAGCAGTGCTCAGAAAGATGGCTCTATGGGCTGTCCAGCAAAACAGGTCCTGAACACGCTTCACATTGAACATGGACAAGTTACACATGTCATCCATTCTGTCAAACATAATTTAAAGTGGAACAATGGTCCAAACTCATTTCCACAGTTTAATGAGCAATTTGACAATATAATCCCTAACCAATATTTTTATTAGATATATTTGAATGTACTTTTTTAAAAAGTATGTTACTAAAGTTACTGAATTGCAAAAAAGAAACTACTCTACAGATTATAATCAATTTTTAAAAGTAGATTTTCTCTTTCTTTCTCTTTCTTACACCAACACACACATCTACCCCAGACTCCAGCATTTTTGAAAGAAAAAATAGATGACTAGGCATCAGAAATAGAAATTAAATAAATAAGTGAAGTAGGTTTGCCTCAAGGTTGAATTATTATTGTGGCTGAAGAGATTATACTACAAAATCAGCAAGATCTACTTTTAATGTTATTATATTTTCCTCATTATATAAAAATGTTTTTCTTCTGACAAAATGGTAGAAAATACACTAATCAAAACTAAAGCCCTGGGTCAAAAGGCATAATTACCAATATTTCAATGATCTCAGGTGTATTTCTTTTTAAATAGTCAAATGCACCCCTTTAAGATACTTAGAAGATCCCTGAGAAATACATCTCTAATCTAGTTGAAAATATTCTTCTACTCTGAAATTACTATAGTAATTAATCACTAGATTATTTTAATACATTTTAATTTTATCTATTTTATACATTTTTATTAAATTTCAGAATAATTCTGACCACTGAAATATTTTCATGTTGATATTTGAGCATTAACAGAAGGGTTTTTTCCCCCTGTATCCACTTTCTTTTTATCACCCTCCTGCACCACCCCAAATCTTTCACATTTCTGAGTCCTAAAGGTGAGGGGTTCACTGCTTGTCAGGGTATCAACAAGATCATCTAAAATAAACCTAGTGGGTAGCACTTACAGATAAAAACAGCATCATGAATATGGATGTGGAAATAGTCAAGTTTGAAACCTTAGAAATTCATGAGTGGTACAGTTAAATCTGAAACCTAAAAAAAGAAATTTAGTATTTCGCTGCTTCTGTCTTTTAAGGAGCTAAATTCTCTCCACTTCTGCTATAGTAACATTTCTCATACATTTTAAAATGACAGTTGAAAAATCGCAACAGATGAAAACCTGACCTATTGCCATAAAATGCACAAACACTGGTGCATCTGTATATTCTCAGTATTAAAAGCTTGTGACAGGGGTCATTTAAAAGGTTTTTTTTCTCCTCCTCTTTACCATTTGACTGGCGAAACAGGTAACTGGAAATGTGGTTCTGACCCTTATTATTCTTATAGACACCTCTTCTAATCCCAGTGGAAAGTGAGGATATCCTAAGAGGTACTTTCACAGGTATGGAGTCATAATAAACTTCAAAACTTTCATTTCACAGATAAAGAAACAGAGAGCCAAAGGAATCAATATAACTACCCAATTAAGAAAAAAACAACAACAAACTGCTGGCTAACTATTAATAAAACCTAACTTGACTTAACCTCTCATTAGGTTACGAATTTTGGCTTGATTACAGCAGGCTAATATCAATACTGTGTAATGCAGACATGCCAAAGACAAGACGATTCACTAGAAAACTAAAAAATATTTCCATCTCTGAAATTCCATAAAGTGGTGCTCTACGTGATCACTATTTTAAGGGTACAATTTTTATACATAAGAAAGATGACTAGAAAATTGAGTGGTTGAATCATGAATTTCTTTTTTTCCCTTTCTACATAAAAGTTAAAGCTCTTCTTATGAATCACAGGGCAATCTACGCTCTTTTTCAGCAAGAACTGGGTTTAGTTATTTCAAATTCAAGCTGCTTATCTATGCCAGTTGAGGTCTGCCTTAAGCCCTTATCTTCTTGCCTCTCAGAACCATACCCACCTGTCTTTTCCCTGCTTTATGACGCTGGATCTGAACTCCAAACAACTTTTGTTCTTTGCCAGCTGCCTTGATGTTAGGCTCTACCAAAAGTGGGCGTTAGAGGGAGAAGACAAGACTAAAGGAGAGGACTTCCCTGGTGGCGCGGTGGTTAAGAATCCACCTGCCAATGCAGGGGACACGGGTTCAGGCCCTGGTCCCATGTCCCTGGTTACATGCCGCGGAGCAATTAAGCCCGTGCGCCACAACTACTGAGCCTGTGCTCTAGAGCTCACGAACCACAGCTACTGAAGTCTGCACACCTAGAGCCCATGCTCCGCAAGAAGAGAAGCCACCACAATGAGAAGCCCGTGCACTGCAACAAAGAGTAGCCCCTGCTCGCTGCAACTAAAGAAAGCCCACATGCAGCAACGAAGACCCAACACAGCCAAAATTAAATAAATGAATTACAAAAAAAAAAAAAAAGACTATAGGAGAAAGACTTTTTTCCAGCAATATAACCCATGACTTCCAGAAATTAACTCTTTGGTCCTCAGACTGTGACTTGACTTGAGCTTGTCACTTACTTTATGTAAGAACTCAAGTGGACTCAAAATCTATTGTTTTATCAGTGTTGTTTGTCATCAGTGCTACTACAGTGTCACTCTTCTAACTGGACGATGACATTACCTTTAAGTCAATGTTTTAGCAAACATTTCTGCAATTCATGTTTGGTACCTGTCAGAATCTGATCAGGAGATAGAGACTACACCAGTAATTTGAACTGGAAAAACTCAATTGTTAACTAAAACTGAATGCGAAATTTAATAGGTGGGTTGCAAAATTACAAAGTTTATTTGAAGCCTTGCCAAGTTTCTCAGATAAAATTTAGGGCACTGTTTGGCAAGGAATGGGGCCTTGAAACTGAGAATAAGAATATCTGACTTGACTCAGACGAAACTAAGAATCTTCAAACCCTGAGTCAACCTTAGCCTTCCTCATCAAGAAAATGTGCTTGCTCTCCCTTGTAAGAAGAATATCCTTCATCTGCTTGTAAATCCTATAATAACCTCACCTTAGACAGATGCTTTACTAGAGGATGCCCGTTCTGCTCAAGATGCACTCCAACCATTCCTTTGCCACTAGAGCCATAATTAAGGTCAAATCTGAACTTACTTCAGGGGGTCAAAAAGAAGCATGATTAAAGAGGAAGTAGTTTAAACACCAAAAGAATTGTAATATTTTGCTAATGTATATTGGAGACTCCTGGGGAATATGTTTATGAACAGATTTTAAAGTTGTTGTATCAAGGAGGACAGATTATACTATACTATTTATACTATACTATACCAGGCTGAATTCTTTTTACATGGGTGCACTTTAACTAGAGATATTGAAATTAATGTTAGTTTGTACAGCTAGGATGTGTTCTAACAGTGCAATTTGTTGGCCGAAACTTGGACTTCATGGTGGCATATGCTTAATGAAGTTGAAATGCCAGTGTTTCCCTGGCACTAATGTAGAGAAAGGAATACAAAGATTTAGGAAGACAAGACTTTAAATGGATTTATCCTGTATAATCTACACACAGACACATACCAACTATATCTGTGAGAAGACCCAGAAGACATACCCTTCACTAGGGCGTTGAGAAATATATTAATGAGGATAACCTTAAAAATACCTGTTTGTTCTCATTTTCTAGACAGTAATGACCTTTGGGATACTGCCATTGAGATGGGTTCCCCCATTACACTGGAGACTTCAAAACAGCAGAAACGAAATTTTAGCACTTTGGTGCCAAGCACAAGGTGGATATTTTAAATAAAAAGGACTCAGGCACCTAGTGATGGTCAGAACATTTTGACTCATAGGGATGTTTGGTGAGCTAATAGATCAGAGTGTCTCTGAGAATGAAATATATTGACAGCCTGCTAGAATATTACTTGATTTATAAACAGATCCTGATTTTCATAGCCAAAAGCCTGCCACAGTGGTCACTGCCTCTCACTCAGTTTCAACATGGCAAAGGGTATGGATATAGGAAGGGGTGAAAAACTGGGAACAATAATGCCAGATACCATAAGATTCTTAGCTGTATGAGAGGGATAACATTCCCAACTCACTCCTATGCCTTGTGTCTAATTCCAATAATCTATTAAACCTAAATTCATTAATAAACACTCTCAGGGCAGTCGAAGTATCTGTGATCACTTACAACCAAGATCTCAACTTCTAAATTTTTGACGTTTTGAACTATGCACTTAAGTGAATATGTACGAATTATCATGTATGTTTAGAATATATGTGTTCTACTGAGGGAGATTCTTCAGGATATGTAGTCCACCATATTAACAAACATAAATTAGTCAATTTTCTTCTGGCAGAATCCAGAATTCCTTCTGGATTCTTTTTTTTCTTACTAAACTATATCCTTTAGTAGCTCTTTTAAAAGAGTTAGAAAGGGCTCATAGCCTCTCTTAGTCTTTCTCTGAGTATACTTTTATTGTGACCTCACTCTTAAATTGTAGTTTACCTGGGTATAGAATTTCTTATTAAAAGTGTTTTTTTCTATCAATACTTCAAAGATATCATATTATTGTATTCAAGTAACTATTTCTGAATAAGAAATTTCCTGTCTGTCTAATTGTCGTTCTTTGTACATAGAGTATCTTTCCTGGCTGGTAAGTTTTAAGATATTTGCCCTCTGATATGCTCTATTTTATTCTCAGCCATTTTAATAATGGCTGAGAATTTTCTAAAATTAATGACAGACACAAAATTACAGATTCAGAAATCTCAGAGAACACCAAGTAAGATAAACAAAAAAAATCTACACCTATGCATATCCAGCTTCAGAAAACCAAAGGCAAAGAGAAAATTTTGAAAATCTCAGAGGAAACAAACCTACCTAACATACAGAGGAGCAAGGATAAGAATGTCATCATACTTCTCTTCAGAAACCATGTGTGCAAGAGAAGAGCGAAGTGAAATATTTAGTGTTGAGAAAAAAAAAAAATCACTAACCTAGAAAATTGTATCCAGCAAAATTATACTTCAAAAATGAAGGAGAAATAAAGACTTCTCAGACAAGCAAATTTATTCTTGTTGTGTTGTTGTTGTTGACAGTAGACCTGCCTTGCACGAATGTTAAAAGAAAGTTCTTCAGAGAAAAAGGAAATGACATAGGTCAGAAACTCAGACCTGCATAAAGAAAGAAAGAGAATCAGATAAGGAATAAGTAAAGGTGAAATAAGATTTTTTATTTTTCATTTTTAACTGACCTAATAAATAAGTTTGTTCAAAATAATGATAGCAATGATGTATGCAGTGATTATAGCTTATGGCTAAGTGAAATGAATGACAGCTGTTCTAAGGAATGGAAGGGAGTCATTGGGAACACTCTGCTATAAGGTACACACACTACCCATAAAGCATAATACAGCGTTATTTGAAAGCAGATTTATATTAGTTCTAAATGTATATTGCAAATTCTAAGCCAATGCCTAAAAAAAGTTTTTAAACAAGTATAATTTATATGCTAAGAAGAAAGAAAAAAGAATCATATGAAACATTCAATTAAAACTGGAGAAGGAGCAAGGGCAACGCTGGACTGCACCCCACAGACCTGCAAGCCTTGTACTTGCCCAGCTTCAAGACCAAAGAAAGAGCCCAGAGTCAGCAACAGAGACATCAGTGGTTTAATGGAAGAGGGGAGCTTACAGGTCTGAAGCAAGGTCCTAGAGCCCACACTGCACTGTGTGCAGCGGACGGTAGACAGGATGTGGGGGCAGTCTTTGCTTCCAGAGGGGAGGGGAAGGTTACCAGTCTATAGAGGGAATTGACATCAGGTTGGCTCATCGGTTACCAGGGAAACTAGCAGGCCCCTCACTGCCCCTTTGATAAATTATCCTGGGGGAGATGTTCTGATCTAAAGATGAGAACAATCATAAGCTGAGGCAGGGGTGGGAGGAGTATTTAGGAAGGTCAGTCAAGTGAGTAGGGTGTAGGTCAAGCAGGCACTGGTCAAGCAGGGGATGTACAGAGAGCAAGAGAACAGCCATCTTGGGTGGCCTGATCATATACTCCACCCCTACACACCCTGCACAACCCTTACAATCTTGGTTCACTCCTCTTCCACGAGATCCCTTTGGTCATGTATGTAGGGGGGGCATTAAAACCACATATCACAAGTACAATAAAAGACAGCAGCAGTCAAAGAGTATCAAGAATGAGATACCTAGTATGCTCAGAACAGTCATTTGTGGGCAAATTTTAGAGCCAAGCACTTACCAGGTCAATGGAGAGGGAGTCAATGATAGCAGCAGCCTGTCCAGTTACAAGGAAGGTAAGGCCACACCTGGTTTCACAAACCCAGAGCCACCCCCATGGGGAGGGGAAGGCCCTGGCTCTAAGAGAAATATTTTGGTGGCCTAGCCAGGAGTCAGCAGTCACAGTACAGGTCTGCCACCCCATGTTATGTTGGGTGCCATTAGGGGTGGACCCATGAGGTCTTTCCAACCAAAAAAAAAGTTAATCCCACTAGTTGGACTTGTGTGTCCAGAAGCCAGCTGATTCCCTCAACACAGCATAGCCCAGGGGGGCGCATGGGCAGTCTCCCTGGCAAAGAGTAGGATGTGCTGTATGGTAACATTTACCGACAGGCATCCTTCTGAGGTACCGGCATGTGTGACAGGAAGATGTAAGCGTCTTTCTCCCCATTGTCAGTCATCCCCACATGGTCGCATTAGCCTGGTCAATTTTTCATGAAAGTCCAGAGAAAGGTGACAATAGCAACTCACTGTAGACCCAGCAGTTAGACTCATTTCACAGTGAACCCACTGTTGCTGCTCAGGCTAGGGACGAAATGTAAGACAGCTAACAGGCACGACACAGGGGAGATCATGACCGTTAAGCAAAACACAAGCAGTAACCGCATTCTGAGATACCACACCCTGAACAAGCTCAGAGGTATACTGATGGGGAAACGTTTTAGAGGCTATACATTTTATCATTTATACCAAATTGTTACACGACCGTTGTGTCTGTGCTTTTAGCAGCAGATTTAAAGCAAGCAGTGTTACACACCATGAGTAGTTATACTCTGTGACAACTTCACTAGAGAATTCTCTTTCCATCCTGAACATCAGGGCAAAAGTATGGCTAACACAATAACTTTCATAAATACAGACCTCAATTAGCAGAACTAGAATTTAATATCCACTGAAACATAATATTTTTCTCCCTCAAATTACCCTCATCTCCACCAAACACAGCCAAATCATGACTACTCTGTTTGCAAATTAAGTCTGGTCAATTAACCACATAGTTTCTTCCAAACTGGCTGTGGTGGAACAGTCCTCAGAAGGAGTCTCAGACTGAATTCCCAAAAGGCCTCTCAAGGCCAGGAAACCCATGTCAAAGGCGTGCCATCAGACTCCGCCTTGGTGGATTTCCCTCTTCTAGAGGTCCCCAAAATACTGAGATTCCTGCACATGCCAGGAGACGGTCTTTCCTGTTCACCTGATACGGCTGCTTGGAACCCAAGAATCTCCAACTTCTGGAGGCACCAGGCAGAGAAAAAAGAAAAATGTTTCAATTCTACCCACAGGTGTAGTTTACCAAATTGCTGTAAGTCATAACTAACTCGAGGGGAAGGGCTTCCTTAGACCTGCAAAGCACAGATCAAAACCAGTAATATTCCAGAGAAAAACCATAAGAATTATAAACATATTCGCCAGTTCACTCAGTAACCAATCCTTCTGTGAACTTTTTATGAAGCCATTAGGTTTTCCATTAGGAGTCTTTAATTTCTTTCTCTGTTCAGCAGTATGATCTGAAATTTATCAGAGGCCTATACTTGTCAAAGACTCCTTCCTATGAATTTTCTTGAAGATGAAGCACTTTTGCAATAACATCAGAATACAACAACTGTCTATAAATGATAAAAGACTTTAAAAGGTATGGTTAAATGTCTGATTACAATATAATAAAGAAACTTGGTTACAATAACTACAATTATGACTGATTATAATCTTAACCCTTAAAAACCTTAATCTCTGGCAAAAAACAAGAACTAATTGTAAACTATTTGTCATACCAGCATTTCCTGATTGGAAAACTTATACTTTAGTCTTCCTCTCCCAAGAAGGCAAAAGTAGATAAACTTAGAACTGACCAGCAATTAATACTCCAATATTTTATCCTATTTGAAATGACAGATAGTCAATGAATTCTCTTCATATATCTATATAGACACAGAGATGTCACAGTTTTCCTGCTAGACTTTAAAAGGCCTCTTTTTTCTTCACTCTCAGGGATCACAGGTGATTATAATTCCTGGGAGCCCAGGTAATCTCACTTATATCTCAAAGGCGCAGGAAGAGAAATACCAATTCTTTCTAGAAAACTAACTTCCTCTAAGGGCATATGCAACAACCAGTTTTGTTAGAGTGTCAAAAGATTCCCATCTTGGCCCTTTTCAAGGATTTTTTTCAGTTTCTAAACAGCCAAGTCAGTTTAAATAAATAACAGTAACAGACAATAATACATATCATTCACTCATATTCACCTGCCTCACTTTCAGAGGAACAGGAATCAGCATTCAAGTTAACCTTCGCCTCAGCTGTTAGCTCAGCTTCTGTGGCCTTTCTTAACATAAAAAGCAATGGCCTGCCCACAGCTGTGGCCACTGCCTCCTCGCCTAACTTCTTTTTCCCCCAACCATAATGGCAGCCAATATCTCAGCAATGGCCTTGGGGGGGGGGGGGCGGCGGTAGGGTGGTCTGTAAGTTCTCTGTACTCTCTTAGCAGCCCCGATTCGTCAAGAACAGCCACCACAGGGCCCCATATACTCGTGGACGGCCACTCCAGGATTACCCCTGGAACTTTTGGGCCCCGCATTACTGGATGGCCACCTCAGGATTACACTCGTAACTTCTAGACTCCATACATTAGCCGACGGCCCCCGCAATCTTCCATTCCCTGTCCTTATTTCCCAACATCTCCACGCTCACGGGAGTTTCCTCGGTCTCCCGGCTGGCTAGGCCAATTGTTGGGCTGCACCCCGCAGGCCTGCAAGCCCTGTGCTTGCCCAGCTTCAAGACCGAAGAGCGAGCCCGGAGTCAGCGAGAGAGACATCAATGGTTTAATGGATGGGGGAGCTTACATGTCTGGAGCCAGGTCCTGGAGCAACGCCCTCCCTCCTGTGCTGCAGACCGCGGGCAGGCCGAACATGGTGACAAACTTTGCTCCCAGGGAAGGTGGGAAGGTTACTTATCAGTTACAGGGGAATTGACGGCAGGTGGGCTCATCAGTTACCAGGGAAACTAATAGAGGGGCACGCCCCTCACCACTCCTTTGATAAGCTATTCTGGTGGAGATGTTCTGCTCCAAAGATTAGAACGAACACCAGCTGAGGCGGGGGGCGGGGTGGGAGGGCATGCAGTAGGAAGGTCAGTCATGTGACTATGGTATAGGTGAAGCAGGCGCTGGTTGAGCAAGGGATGTACAGACAGCGGGCGGCCTGATCATACAGCAACTGATAGAAAAGTTACAAACATGCTAGATACTAAAAGAACTGTATCAATAATCACTTTAAATGTGAATGATCTAAATACCAGTTAAAGACAGAGACTATAAGAGGGTAAAAGAGGGTAAAGAAATAAAAGAGGGTAAAAAAATAAAATTCAAGATTTAATATATGTTGTCTACAAGAAATTCAATTCACGTATGAAGCCACAGACTAAAAGTAAAGGATGAAAAACATAATGAAGAAAGATAATTTAATAATTGGTTGCACTGAATTTAAAGAGAAAAAGTGAACGAATTATATATTTACCTTTGGAGTACACAGCTGTAACCTTTCAGAATAAAAGTTGCTTACAAATGGAATTGGCAATTTAATTTGATAAGAAACACCATACTCTAAATTGGGGGAAATCTCTTATTTTTATGTTATAATAAATGAAAATGGGTAAGGGGCACACAAACCCATATTTATTTGGGAAAAAAAGACTAGTACACATTACAGTTTTAAAAATGAAAATAAGCTACTTTGTATTAAAAGTCCCAACTAAGCAGTACTAAATTGATCTTTTTGCTTGTTTTTTTGCTCTTTGACCATACTCTGGTAGTATTATGAATCTACTGAAATTTGGCTTTATTTTCCCTGAAATTTTAAGAATTCAGAAAGAATACATGTAAGCATTTTTTCCATATTCCTCATGGCAAATGTATTATCAAATTCCCATACAATAACTTGCTGTCCTTGCAGAAATTCATATTCGTCTTTAATGAAAGACTTTCTGTGTAAGTTCCCAATCTTACTTATGGAAATGTTTTACAACTACTTCTGGTCTAAATGTGAAGGACTTTCTTCATCATTTTCATCCCAAACCCAGACATATTTTCAGGAACCATCACCAAAAATCACAAAAAATCACAAAAAAGAATTTGATCTGGTACGTAAGTTTATCATACAATTCATTAAATCTACTCCATAGATATTTAAAGATTTGGTGATTAAAAACATTGTGGTAATGAAAAATTTCTAATGCATGATAGTTACATTTGCAAACAGTTACTCTGGGGGTTATCATGGTTCAATATTTTATCTTCTTTGATATTCATCATAAAATTAATAAATTCCATTAATATTTATAATTTCCTTTGAGAAGAAAAAACCACCTGAATAGTTGATTTTGTAGGCCAACAGTACACTGACAGCCTATAGTGAATAAAATGTGTACTTCCTCATCTTATAGGCTCAAGAAACAATAATTGTCTTTGGAGGCAAACTACCATATTAAAAAAAGGCAAAAAATATCATAGATAGACCATGGATATCATCACATGTTCTGAGTGGCAATTTAGTTTTAGTAAGACAGTCGGAGAGACTTCCCAGGATTGTAAGGATAGGCCTCTGATTTCTTTCCACTATAGTTGGATATTCCCACCAGGCTCTGGGCCCTTGACTTCCAGCAGCCAATTGATGCTGCCGCCAACACCATTGAGTATCCTGATCAGCCTTTACTCACCTACTACCACCCCCGGCACCCAGGTGCTCCCCCCGCTCACTTCCAAGACTCACACCTCCATCTCCCCCTTCTCCAGCTCAGAGAACCAATGGGGCAGCAGTGACACAGCACGGTGGGGACCCCCACTTTCTGCCTCTTCTCTCCCCTCTTCCCTGCTGGAGTCACAGGAAGCCTTTTATTCCTGTGATCCGCTTATTTTATAGTTTCATTCAGATTATTGGATAACTTCAAGTCTCTCTGTGTGGTTCATTTCCTCGTCTTATTTGCTGTTGAATACTGAGAGCTCATCGTCCATAGAGCTAAAACATTTCTGGGTCTCTTTCACACATGTAAGGCAAACGGGATATGCAATATAAACACGACTCTGAAGACCTGAGAGAAAGACAAGAAGCTGGGCGTGACCAGAGAGAAGTATGCATACATTTAAAGACAAAGCAAAAAAAAATGGCTTGAGTAGTACAAACAACTTCTGTGGAGAAATGAGATTTCAAAAGATAATGGAGAGGGACTTCCCTGGTGGTCCAGTGGCTAAGCCTCCGTGCTCACAATGCAGGGGACCTGGGTTCGATCCCTGGTCAGGGAACTAGATCCCACATGCTGCAACTAAGAGTTTGCATGCCACAACTAAAAATCCCGTGTGCCGCAACAAAGATCCTGCACACAGCAACAAAGATTCTGAGTGCTGCAACTAAGACCCAGCACAGCCAGATAAATAAATAAATATTTTTTTAAAAAAGATAATGGAGAGCATCTGGTGTAAAACTTACAAGTCCCTGTTTACAAGTGAATAAATAGGAGTAATTTGAAAGCAATTTGAGGAAGTTTATGGCCTGACCACAGCTTGGTGAAAATTATTTTGGCAGCTGTGTCCAGACCAATTCTAGAGTGGAGTAGCTGGATGAATAAAGTCCAGCAAGAAGATCGCTGAAGTGTTCTAAATGAAACATGCTGAGTGCCTAGACAATTTGATAGTAGGTAGAGAAAAGAGGTGCAGTCAGAGCACAGAGTAATTTTTCAACAAATATTTGTTATGTGTCTGTAACATGCCAGGCTCTGTGCTCAGTGCCGGGAATAGAATGTTAGGCGAAAATAACCTTGGTCTTTGCACTTACACAGTTAAGTGAAAAGATAAATCGCATGACAGAAGTCTTCCTTGAGAAACTCGTTTTATCTGAAGGACAACTTGGAGTTAACTAACAGCAGGTTGGAGGCGGGAAAAACATATGCGAATGATACTACTTGTCATCAGACTAAGTCTGTAAATATTTGGCTACATCACTATCATGTGTCCCACTACTTTCATAAGACCTCATCATTCACTTGTTCAGCAAATATTTATTGAACAGTTTACTCTTACCCATCACAGTTCCAGGTGATTGGGATACAATTAAAAAACATCTTAAAATATGGTGGAGGAGAGAGAAAAGTAAACTGGCCATTTTAACACGTGGTGGCGGTGCTGTGTAGTTCCAGGAAAGAAAAGGCATTAACAGTAGTAACCGTTGTAATTACAAAATAATAGCTATTATTACCAAGTTCTTGAAAATCATCATTTACAGAATTTTTGAAAATCATTTACAGTAGAATTTTAAATTGCATTAAACCCTTTCTACAGGAAAATGCAGTTGTAGGGATGCAAAAGATGATCCAAACATTACATGTTCCTTCCTTGCCATAGTTGGTGCCTGGGCACTGTCATCTCAGGCAGAAGGAGGCCCAGGTAGGGCTAGAAGTGTCAGCTCTTTGTTTCAGTTTTGTGACTTCCGCCTTCGTTTCAAACAGAATAAAATCACATAATAAAACACCTTTTCGGGCTTCCCTGGTGGCGCAGTGGTTGAGAATCCGCCTGCCAATGCAGGGGACACGGGTTCGTGACCCGGTCCGGGAGGATCCCACATGCCACGGAGCAACTAGGCCCGTGAGCCACAACTACTGAGCCTGCGCGTCTGGAGCCTGTGCTCCGCAACAAGAGAGGCCTCGATAGTGAGAGGCCCGCGCACCGCGATGAAGAGTGGCCCCCGCTCGCCGCAACTGGAGAAAGCCCTTGCACAGAAACGAAGACCCAACACAGCCAAAAATAAATAAATAAATAAATAAATTTATAAAAAAAAAAAAAACACCTTTTCATAAACAGCAGGAGAAAAGGTGAAGGAGGACTAAAAGCTAATGTAATGCCAATGCTACCCAAGGCACCAAATGTAAGCTGCTTATCCTCTGAGTGAAGCAGTTGTTTTGCCAGCAATATCCCTTGTCGTGGTGAGTGGACGCGCTGCGTAACCACAGGACTTGTGAATGGTTGCAGGCAGCAGGCAGGAGACTATTTCCCCAATCCACCCTCTGGAGCCCCACAGAGCTCAGAGTGGGAATTTTTGTATATTGACGACAATTACTTGGGTATCTTCCATCACCAAAATTGGATATGTATTGTCTCATGTTCTACTTATTTAGCAATAACACATTTAAGGTGCCAACTTCAGTCTTCTCAGTAAACTGTAGTGCTCATGGAATTCTGCCAACAGCCTAAGAAGGTTCTGAAGGGCTTGGCTGAGAAAAGGAAACATCGGAGAGTAATTTGACCCAGCATGAAAGGTCACAGGGGTCAAGGTCTGTTGCCAAAATGCTGCTAGTGAGGACTAATTAATATCAATTGAGCAAACACAGAAGTGTGTGGCATCTGCCCAAGACTGCCTTTCTTAGCCCTCCCCCACTAAAAAAAAAAAAAAAAAAAAAAAAAAAAAAAGTGCAGATTCAAGCTACCAGAGCCAACAGACGTTCACCTCTCTGGCCACAATAAAATGGAAAAGGGCTGATGTGATTACAGCGGTAAGCCCCTCTCTATTTTCAGGTAGACAAAGATCAGTTTTGCAGTCATTTAACTAAGACGGTTTTCCCCTCAGAAGAGAAATAAACAAAATTTACTGAGTTCTAAATATACGCCAGACCCTGAAGTGGTCATATTTTTTTATATTTAATCATTTAGCCTTCAGAAGAACCCTGCAAAGTGTTATTATCCTCATTTTACAGATGAAGGAACTGTGTTAAGCATTGGGCAAAGACATGTAACACACATGAATTCTCTACCTCCAAAACCAGCTTCCTCCCTAAGCTGCATGAGTCTTGCTGGATCTAAGCAATTCACTACTTGTGGCAGGAAACTTTGTATAATAATCAAAATATTGTCTATCACTGGAGGCCACTGTGACCCTGTTGACTAGTTTGGTCTGGGCCACATCTCTTCCCCACATAAAACCTTAAGAATCATTAATTAGTGCTGAGTATTGGTTTAACTCTGATCGGCTGCTGAAGTCCTGTAGTGTTAAGCCTACAGCATAAGATGGAGCATAAATCCGTTGGTATGATGCTATGGTTACTGGAAGCAGACACGTGTAGAACTCAGTTTTTGATGGGCAATGAAACAACTCTGAGTGCTTCTCTTTCCTGAATCTCACTTGCTCTAAGTCTGGCCCATCTAATGTGACACATCTTGTAGGACATGAAGGATTTTCCATTTTTTTCTTTGACTTCTGCAAAGACACAATTTCCAAACCCAGGGTTATGATTACACAGACGCTTTGGAGGGTGTAATAGATATTCTGTGAGTTGTGTTCGATTTCTTGCACATATATGTTTGTTTTTTTTTTTTAAATTCACGTTCTTTTATTTATTTATTTATTTATTTATTTATTTATGACTGTGTTGAGTCTTCGTTTCTGTGCGAGGGCTTTCTCTAGTTGCGGCAAGTGGGGACCACTCTTCATCGCGGTGCGCGGGCCTCTCACCATCGAGGCCTCTCTTGTTGCGGAGCACAGGCTCCAGATGCGCAGGCTCAGTAATTGTGGCTCACAGGCCCAGTTGCTCCGTGGCATGTGGGATCTTCCCAGACCAGGACTCGAACCCGTGTCCCCTGCATTGGCAGGCAGATTCTCAACCACTGCGCCACCAGGGAAGCCCCACATATATGTTTTTAAATGCTGAAATATCCCAAGAACTCTGTTCTATTTGTTTTTATTTTGTTGTTATTTTAAATTTTGTTCTGCTTTCCTCCACGGAGATCAATGCTTTGGATTGTAGAGAGATTGGGCACTCAATAAAAAAGCATGTATTGAACTCCTACATTTACTCTTTCATTTTTGCCACCTAGTGATTTCATATCCTACCTATCACACCTGATTGTTTTCTGCACTCTTAGTTACTGGATATTACAGTCAGGTCAGCCTATCATTTTCCAGGATTTGAATTTCCTTCATTAGTATGTAAACCAGAGGACTGTCAAATCTAACCACGCTCCTGAGAGTACAGTGACATCAGGCATTAATTCAGTGGGCAGATGCAGACTACTGTGCCTGCTTTGTAGACGTTGCATTGCACCTGGTCATGGGCTCTGTGAACTGGGTCATTTGTTCACTTTATTTACAGAGCAGCCAGCAGAATAACGACACAAATTAGAAAGTTATGGCTGCACAGGGACTCCAAGAGAGATGAGGACCTGAATGATGGGAGAAGAAACCTAGGAAAGAGATTGACAAAGGGGAGGAAACAGCCTGACTTCCAGATGGCATGGACATTGATACCCTAGGTACATATAGGCTAGTGGTCATCTGTAACTCCCGCTCTGCGTGCAACATTGCGTGTGTACAACATTCCGATGTACATTCTGGGATATGCACCATATTGGGCACATTCCTCATAATATGTGATTTATTTCATACAAAAGTTTAAGGCATTTCCCAGCTGAGGTAGAGTGTGTTTAGATGAGGTACATAACTTTCCCCAACTTACATGGCTTGAGAATCAAGACTTAAACCCTGGTCTGTTCAGGTCCAAGGCTCAAGCTCTTGCCATGATCTGTTTGTGCTACCTGGTGTCTACTGGGAGAAAATCTATTGATGCTTCTGTACAGCCTCTTTCCTGTTTTTCAAATTTACTTCATTTATATTTATATTGAATCAGGGATTTTATTTTATATTTTCAGGGTTTTTTTCTCTCTTATCCTTAAACAATCTAATTCACTCTCCCGGCATCAACAATCACCTGTACAATCAAATAACTTGCAAATTTCTATCATCGTGATTCCCCTCACAAGTTCCAGAAGTATATTTATAACTGCTTGTCCTCATCCTTCCCCTAAATATGAAACTGGAATCTCAAATACAACACACTCTAATATATATTCATAAAAACTTAGATGTGGAATGGACATTAGAGTTTACTTATAATAAAAATAGTAAATTCATATATAGGACTTTTTTTTCTAAGTGCTTCATGCATTAACCCATTTAATTCTGCAAACAAATACGTAATGCGGATACTATTATTTCCATTTTACAGATGAGGAAACTGAGGCACACAGCAGTTAAGTAAATGGCCCAAACCACATGGATAATAAATGAGATAAAAGAATGGGGTTTGCTGGCATTCAAACTTGGGCAATCCAGTTCCAGAGTCTGGGTTCTTCACCACTCTGCTCCTCTGCCTCTCCTGCTTTGTAGGTAAGGACACTGCAACCCGTGGAGGTTAGGTGTTCTGCCCGTGGTCATATAGACGAAGTGGCAGAATCAGGATGCTCATGTTTCTGAACCATTACACTTCTATCATGTTCCATGGTCTCCCCCTATCTGTCCCCACTATAACCCATGTCTTCTCTGGATTTCCTAATTGTGTTAGTGATGTCATTGTCCTCTCAGTTACCCTGCCTGAAACACCTGTCATCTTTGTCCTACTCTTTTTTTAAATCCAACGAATTGCCCAGTCCAACAGCTTTAATTTTACACATCTCTCTCATCTAGTCCTAAATCTCCTTTCTTTACTTCTCCTTCCACACTTCACCCTCTCATCTAATTTTAGACCCTCCCACATCCTTTTCCTCATCCCCAGAGCCAACTCTCTTCTGCTTTTTTAAATGATTCTTTTGGCATATGTGCATCCTTACTTCCAAATAACGTGTCTGCTGCTACTGTTCTTAATGTTAGGCATTGACTATTGATTTCTCACAACAGAAGAGGAAGATTCAGCTCTCCTTCTCCCCAGCTCCCACCACACACTTTGCAATCTTCATTCTTCAAATATAAATATACTGTAATTTTGATTGGATCAATGTTTACATTGTTATGACTAAGTAAATGCTTTTATAGATCCATGTAGCATAACATGATATCTTTCTCTACTGAACAGTTTGTTTTTGCCAGAGTTTCATTGGCCTGATTTTCTATCATGAATTCAATCACAAATCCTCCCCTATTGTGTCAGTATCTTCTCAATACAGTCAAACAGCTCAGGTGTCCTTTCGATTTCATCTTCATGACATCTCTCACTGGAATTTCAGATTCAGTGCTCCATGAAGACTCTCCGCCATACCTCACCCCAACCCAGGCCAACTGCACTACTGCCATATTAAGATTTTCCTTCTCCAGCATGCTGATGATTCCCTTCTCCTGACTCTTGAGTTGAATCTCTGTTTTCTGGACCCCATGTCTTCATTCTAGCTATAACTTCTCATTTTGCTAATGTAGTGTCCTGAGAAAAGGTAAATTTTTGAAGCTTTTAAAATTCTACCCTCACATTTGATTGAGAGTATGTGTAGATGTTGTTTTCGAGGTTAGAAAACAGTATCTTCTAGTCTCCAGTGTTGCTTTTGTCCGTGACATTTTTATTCTTGATCCCCTTTGTATGAAACTCCCTCTCCTACTACTACTATTTATTTTTGTGTCTCTCAGGAAGCTTGTAGGATCTTTCTTTAATCTCCAGTGTTCTGAAATTTCACAAATATGTGCCTTAGTATGGGTCTATTTTTATCCATATTGCTGAGCATTCAATTCAGAGAGCCCTTTCCATTGGAAACTTATGTCCTTTACTAGTGAGATATACATATATATAAAAAACATATATAAATAATTGAAATATTACATATGATTGAAATATATGTAATTGAAAATTATTCCCCTTTACTTTGTTTTCTCTTTCTGAATTTCCTAATATTTTGATGTTAAACTGCCTTGGACTATTTCTCTTTTTGTCTGTATTCTGGGAGATTTTCTTAATTTTTACTTCCAACTATTCTTAGTGGGTTTTTTCATTTTTGTTATCATATTTTTAATTTTCAGTAATTCTTTTTGTTTTCTGTTCCATTTCATGATCCTGTTTCAATGGATACAAATCTGTTTTTTTGTCTCTCAGAGAATATTAATGATTAATTTCTTTGAGGTTTTCTTCTCCCTGAATAGTCTGTTTCTCTAAGTTTTGTTTTAGTCTCTATCTTCCATAACAGAGCTTTTATTCAAATTTGAGATGATCCTGAAGTGTCAGCTTATATTTCAGGATGGCTCACTGAGGCTATTTGAAAGCCTTGACTGAACAGGTGGGGTTTTCAATGAAGAGCTTGACTAAAAGGTAATCTCAAAGGGCCAGATTAGATTTTGGGAGAAACACCTGATACCCATTTCCATAAAACTTTTCTTCTTGGCTGATCAGATTCCCCAGGGAAAAGCCTGCACTGTCTGCTTCGATGGTATAAACCTAGCTACCAGCATTATGGTAAATGAGAGGAAAGAGAAGGCAGAGTGGCTCAGATTCAGAGTAAATTTTTCACTTAATGCCCTTGTTTTCATACAGCAATCCTGCCTTCAAATCTTCTTGGTATTCCTGAGTCCAAAGACCCTATATTTCACAGTCCTTAGAGAATAAATCTCTGATCTTCTGCCTGGCTAAAAGTGGGAATTGTCTTGGCTTTAGGCAGTAGAAAAATGAATAGAGGGGATGAAGGAAACCGGAATATGTCACTCCAAAATATGCCTCTTTGACATAAAAATTATTTTGAGCTGAAGGCAATCAAGAAGCAGAAAACCCAGGAAAAACTCCCCATTTTCTGCCTGAAGGCAGCATATAAATTCTCCTTTTACTAAAGAGAGAGTCTTATCAGTCCAGAGATGGCACCAGAGGAATCTGCAAACAAACTTTACTCCAATAGTTTCCTCCCAGATACTTACCTTCCCACGGTTTGCTGCCCTTGGAAACCTAAAACTGCCTTCCTTTGTTACGTCATTTCTCTACAAAGGTCCCGCCCTTTGTTGAAGAGGCTGAATTCTAAGCCACCATTGTGAATTCCTTTGAGTTTAGGTTTTTCTTGCTGACATGTACAGACCACATTGCTAGAGAGTTCCAGCTGATAGCCTAACATGGTAGAGGTAAAATTTTGCCTGCCCTACAGGACCATCTTCTACCTCCACAAACTTTCAAATAATTCTTCTGTTTATAGCCCCAAATTCACCTATGATCCCAGAAGCACACAGTGCCAACAATTCCTCACCCACTGAGAATTCTGCAGTGTAACTCGGGTTACTTTTCAGATCTTCATATTTCTCAGGTCTGCTAATTAAATATTGGTCAGCCATCTGCTTTGCCAGCTCCCAAATTTTTGCTATTGGCTCCTCTCCATTTCCTTTGTCCTTTTAGGTTGAAAAGCTAAAATCTCTTCACCGTCATTTTAGCATGGGTTGGGGCAGGGGGCCGAAGTTCAATTCGACTTGCATGCTTAGCTAGATATTGGCCTTTATTTCCTCTTGTTAGTAAGTTACTAGAGTCTCCTAATTCCATGATCATGTCAGTCTTCTGCTTAGAAATAATTGGTTTTTCTGTTGACTAAAGCAAATATTTTCCATTGACTGGAGTAGTTGTTCTCAACCTGTTTACTGTCCTCACCACTATTCACATGAATAATTTTCCATCAGAATTATCTCTCAGTGCAACAATTAATTTGCTTACAACTTCTGAGGATATGACGCTTCATATGGTATTAGCCTACCATTATGACTTATTACATATGATTTCCAGTGACCCTTGTACCAGCCAAAATTGGCTATTTTTTTGTTCCCTTAGTCTGACATGTATTTTCTTCTCTCTGCAACTTTGCTTATGCTTTTTCTGACAAGTAGAATGCCTATTTCTAGAATACAAATCCTTCCAAGCTTCTAAAGCCCGGGTCAAATGAAGCATTCCCTCCCCCCTCAGCACCTTAGAGCTGGGTACTTCACACATAGCACTTTGTATATCTCACTTGGTTTTTTACTAAACTAAACAGATTACTTATATCATTATTTTCCTTCCATTAGATAAGGAATTGTGGGAATTGTGTCTTATTCTTATATCTTTCCCAAGGCAGTAAACACGTGGTTTCATTTAATTGAATTAAAACTATCCAAACCACAATACATAAGGATATATAATAACTTCTAAAGATGTAAAATATTTTTCTTAACTCTTCTATTTATTTGAAAAAGCAACAAGATTTAAAACAAATAAAAAATAAACTCCACTCACTTCTGCATCTCTATTGGTTTAATTGATTCATAGCCATTGTATAATTCTAAGCATAGTCTGAAATTTAGTTGCGAATTGCATCTCTATGAGGGAAAAAAATTCATTTCAAAAAGTATTATTTTTCCCATAAAATATATTGATCAAAATTTCTGTGCAGCTTACTGTTGAGAAATCACACATGACTCACTAAATCAATTTACCCAGGTAGGAGCACATTGCTGGCTTGAGGGTTTATGGGGATTATTATAGTAACTTCAGAAAGATAGCCAAGTACCTTCTCTGAACCATTTTTAAAATCTACCTCAGCACTGAAAATATCATGTGTCAGCAGGAAGAGAAGACGATTGACAGTCACACATGCTGCAGTGGAAATAGCTACAGTGCTGTCAAAATAAATCCAGTTTTAAACACAACAGCCCCCATTCTTATTTTCAGAGCCATATTTCAATAACTTATTTCTGATTACTATTAGCAATTCTGTATTATTCCATTTAATATAAATAGTTCCCATTCGCTGAGCATTTTGTCCTAAACACTTTATATACATTTTTGTTTAATAATTACAAAATCTCTTTAGATGCTATTATTCCCACTTTTACAAATATGTAAAATAAGTCTTAAAAGGAAGCTAAGTAAATTGTCTAAGGTCAAAAAACAGATAAATTGTCATTTTTCTCTTACTTAATGATTTTACTTTGGGGTTATTTTCACATGCTAGTTATTAGTTTGCCTATTTAACTTTGCTACAAAGTTTTTATACTTTAGGTTTTATCCAAGAGTCAGTAGAAAAGGAATGATGGGTTAAGGCTTGTTTGTTATCTGGAGTGAACAGTTTAAAGGAAAACTACCTACGCAGGCAGTCTCTAAAGTGCATATCCTTTGCACAATATTTTTGTGCTCAGCTCTGTTTGTCATCTGTGTACACCCAAGAGAGATGGTGACTGCGTTCTTGAGAGCTGTCTGTCTTCCTTTCTTGCACTTGCTAAAAAAGGCCATTGTGCTTTGTGCTGCCTCTGCATCCAGCAGTACAGCCCTAGTAGCCACAGAAGTTTTCATCAACTCATCACAGTCTGGCTAAACCCTCTGCTTTCTATCAGATGCTTTTTATGAACATATGTTATAATGGGGATCATATTTTCCCTTAAGACAAAGATAAAGGACCCAAACTTTTGTAATTGGTTATGTACTCAGCACTGGGCTACATAGGTTTAAAAGCTCTCTGGTTTCATATTAACCACAATCCTCATCTACAAAGTTTGAACCCCTTCCATTACACCATACCATCTTTTCAGCAACAGAATTGAGATTATATTCATGATCAACCACTCAGCATCAAATAAACGGCAAACATAATGAAGAACATATGTTCACTAAATTATTTCTTGAACTCCTATCGTTCACAATGGGATAAGTACTGAACTGATATATAAATGAATAAAATCAGTATTAATATACTGTAAATATGCAGAGAGTCCTGATACACAGCACATGCAATCAATCATCTAAACCCTAAATCTGGCCTGAAACAAATATAATACTTTTTGGTTGGCTATAGCCTTCTTTCTGTTCTCTTCAACCTTCAGTAAATTTCTCTCCAGGAATCAAGAGACATCAAAATTGTGATAACTGTAATTCTGCATTAAAGCTAAGAGCATTCATTTTAAAAACGCCTATGGCAGAATCTACGTGTTTGAAGTCCTAGGGGAAGATCTCAGATGTCAAGATATGATGAGGGAGGAATCTTTAATTCTGTCATTTTTTTATCAAACTTTCTTGCTTCTTCCCTGCCATCCCCCCCCACCTCCTCCACCCTCACACACACATTGCTGTGAAATGAAAGTGTGTGTCCCCCCAAAATTTGTCTGTTAAAACCTAATCCCCAGCGTGATGGCATTTGAAGGGGGGCCCTTTGGGGAGATTATTATGCCATGAGGGTGGAGGTCTCATAAATGAGATTCATGCCCGTACAAGAGACCCCAGAGAGTTCCCATGTCCCTCCTTTCCCCCACGTGAGGGCACAGTGAGAAGACAGCTCTCTATGAGCCAGGAAGCATGTACTCACTACACCCTGAACTTGCCTGTGCCTTAATCTTGGACTTCCCAGCCTCCAGAACTGTGAGAAATGCATTTCTGTAGCTTATAAATCACCCGGTCTATGATATTCTGTTATAGCAGCCCCAAAGGACTAAGGCACACCTTCAAAGGCAACTTTGACGGAAAAAATATTCACTGTAAGGCAATCTGAGAGAGAGAGAGAAGAGGGTAGTTTTATTTTTTTGCCTTAGCAATAGTTCTCAAACACTGGTGCCCAAGAAAATTGCCTTAGGTGCTTTCTAAAGATGTAGTTCCAGATCTCCATCCCCTGGAAATACAGTGTGTCTGGTAAGAACAGGAACCTGTATTTAACAATCATTCCCTAGGAGATTCTAATGCAGTTCTGGGAAAGACCACATTTTTAGAAACTCTGCTTTAGAAAAGGGAAGAGGGTTTTTAAATTAATTTATTAATAAATTCCCAGGAATTGTAGCCAACTATATCTCACCTAGTCCCCGTAGTTGCATCTACCTCCTACAGGGTCTACTGCATCAGTGGGTAGATTCATCAAAGATTAATATGCAGACATCAGGCTGTCTCCAGGAAGAGATGTTGGTTATGATGAGGATGTGAGATCCAGGGTAAAACTAGAAGAGGAATTTCACAGACTCGGTTGGAGTATGGTTGTCTGGGGATGCTGGGATGCTGCAAGCTCTGCAAATTTGCATCCAAAGTGAAAGTAATCACTTCAATTATTCAAACAACCAAACTCTCCTTTCCAACTATTTCCAGTGACTGGCATCTACATTTACAGCTTTTCATAACTGGGCCAGAGGAAAACAACAATCTTGCTCTATAAAACAGCTTAGGATATCTCAACTATAAAGCCCTTCATAGCTGTTTCAACCCAAGTCTAAATTTCAGCTTTTTTCCTTCAATCTGTAGGCTCATTGACTGGATCTGTATCCTTAGTTTGCATGAATGGCTTGGCTTTGCAAATTTCACTAGGGAATGGCACAAGAATAAAAATAGAAATGTCTGAGCTGCCTAAGTGGGAGGCTGGATCTCACAGGACATTGTATTAGGTGCCAAAAGTCTCCTCTGGGGATCAGTTTGCCATGCTCCACATCTTCTCACTATGCTGGACTTGCAAACTATCCACCCAGCCCTAGTTGGCGGCACTGCACTGAGTCAGGTAAGCACATCTGACTCATATGAGGAAAATGTTTGTCAGGCAAGGGGTAAAGAAAAGAGGTCTCTAATTTTGATTGGTTTTTCAAATATATACTTAGAAGTACAAAGCTTGGAGGTTTTAGGCAGGGAATAACAGAAAGAAAAATGGATGAAGACTTACTTGCAAGCCTGTTTTAGAGAAATAATCAAGTCAGTGTTTTCCTCTTCTGTTTTCTCAAAGTGCCCATATGCAGTGAGTCATTTATAGGAGCACTTAGAATGAATCCTCTGAGGCCATTAGTGCCAGAATGTGCCTCTATAAGTGCCCCACTCAGATTGCAGAGGTGCACTGGGGGTGGAACAGAGCCGCAGCTGTTTCTCCTGGTTATCTTTTGAGAGTTCAACCCCAAGACTTCAACCATGGTCTCTTTGCCCCCAAAGCTGTGCACCTTCTTGTGGGCAACGCTGCCTCCCCACCCAGGCTTCACAGATGCATAACTGTCTACTCTTTTCTCCTCCCACTCCAAGTGCTCTTCTCCAGTCCCTTGGGAGGGGCTCTCCAGCTGGTGAACATGCAGTACCCTTTCAAGCTTCCACTGTGCTACTCCTCAGATTAATTTTCATCTCACTTCTACTTCTGTTGAAATATGTCAAGGTCTGTGTCATTTACCTCTTCCAAAACCCTTCCGTAAATCCCCAGCTGTTTCCCCTTCTTCTGTGCTCCCATGGCACTTTACTTGAATAATTGCACTTGGCCTGTGTATAAATGTCCATGTTTCTCCCAGCAGGGTGTAAATATAGATTGTTTTTGTTCTTGTTCTTTCCCAGGTAGGTAAGAAGTCCAACAAGGGCCTCACTGGGCTAAAGAAGTGTCAGTAGGACCAAGATCTTTTTTGGAGGATCTAAGGGAGCATATGCCTCCTTGCTTTTTTCAGCATCTGGAGCACACCCACATTTCTTGGCTTGTGGCCATCTTCCTCCACCTTCAAAAGCCAGCAATGTCAAATCTCTTTCTCACCCTTCTTCCATAGTCATGTCTCTCTCTGACCACGTATTTAAGTTGGGCCCCACCCCCCAGCTAACTGGGGCCACTTTCCCTAGCTCAAGGTGTTTACTCTTAATTACATCTGCAAAGTCTCTTTTGCCATGTAAAGTAACATATTCATACATTCTGGGGATTCAGACGTGGACTTCCTGAGTGGGGATGGGCATTATTTTGTCAACCACACCAGTTCTTCAGGCCAATAAATATTCCCAGGGGGACCCTCCTCTAAATAATGAAATCAGTAAATATTTGCTTGAGTTCTATGTGCCTAGTGCTGGGCTAAATGTCCTACCCATGTCATCTAATTCAACCTCCAAGCATGAAGTAGATAATATTATGTCATTGAAAAGAAGCTGGTAGGTTAAGTAATTGCCCCAAGTCCTCTGGGCAGAACAAAGAGTCACACACTGGTCTGGCTGTTGCCATCTGTTCTGACTCTTCAATGGCACTAAAATTCACTATAACATATCCTCGATTTAAGTAGAGAGACAAGGAAAACTTGCATTTCCATTCATGCAATAGCCATCATTTGTTCTGCCTTTCTCCCCACCCAACCCCCATACTCAGATTTGATCATCAATTTTTTGTGGCTTCCCCTTTCTGACATTCTCCAATATACATTCACCCTCCTGCTGCAGGGGAAAAAATAAAGCCCCATAATTATTGTAGTTACATCAGAAATACAATGGATGATATGAAGGAGGGTCAAAGATGAAAAGTGAATCTGGAGGGTACTGAGGTTAAGACCTACCAATGCTATCCTCTTTACAATTACCTTAGCTCCCATTACTTTCCTAAGTTGGCCTGAGTGGCACAGCATGGCTCACTGTTGTGATCAACACCTGAGGGGACAGTTTCTTCCATCACATTACTTCCACCCTTCACAGACACCTGACCTACCTCCCTGTAGGGCTCACTTTAATGTAAGAGAAATTGATTTTAGCCCTTGCATTGAGGTTGCAACATTATTTGTCATTCTTTCCATTTGGCATATAGAGATACATCCCAAAGCATAAGTCTCTCCACACCACGCCCCCCCCCCCCAACGCCTTCTCTAAATCTACCCTGGCTGGGATATAAGGCTTACCACCAGGCACTCTTGTGAGATCAGGATGTGTTTAGGTCAGTCTGGGCTGCTATAACAGAAAACCATAGATTAGGTGGCTAATAAACAACATGAATTTATTTCTCACAGTTCTGGACGCTGAAACTCTGAGATCAGGATGCCAGTGTGGTCAGGTTCTATGAGGGTCCTCTTCCAGGCTGCACACTGCTATCTCCTCCTTGTATCCTCCTCACGTGGTGAGGATAGAGCTAGAGAGCTCTCTGGGGTCTCTTTTGAAAAGGCACTAATCCCATTCATGAAGGCTCCATCCTTATGACATAATGACCTCCCAAAGGCCCCATCTCCTAATATCACCACACTGGGGGGGTTAGGATTTCAACATATGGATTTGGTGGCACACAAACATTCAGACCGTAACAGGATCATTTGCCTTTGCTCTCCCCATCATCAGTCTTCTTTGTTCAGCAGCCCACCCATCTCTCTAGTTAGTTCCTCTTTCTTGGGTCCATATGTTGTCTCTACTTTAGGATCTAACAGAAGACTTTTAACAATGCTTTCATACCAAGGCCATAGAGTCTTAACTGTGACTACTTTCAAGTCCCAAAGGATTATTTAATAATCATTATTAGAAATATTTTAGGTTTCACTGAGGGGAATTTTTGTTGGAGGGAGTAAGCACTTTTGCCTGTTCCCCATGATATACCACACAAGCAATCACTCATTTGAAAGATGTTTATATTTCTTTCTCTTTGTCGTATTCTGTAGTGCCCTACAATATAATATCCTTATCCAAGGTGACTACTTAAAACCAGCCCTCTGTTGAGTTTGGTGTGCGGGTAAAAATTGGTGAGTGGCTATGGGGAAAGGACTAGGCTGTGTAATCAGCTGGAAGGCCGAAATTTAGCCCAATGCACTGGCTATCTTTCTATGGAAAATATAAAGTGATCAGAACATTGTATGTGTTTACTGAATGATAAACAATTTGTGCTAATTTTTTTTACTTTACTGTAACAGATAGTAATTTAATCTGAAAAAGCCTGGAGAAGGATAATGAGAATAGTTAATGTTTGGAAATGTATATGCTTTATAACTAGACTACCAAAGTAAGATTAATTAGCCATTGCAGAAGAGTCACATGAATAAATTTATTGGGGTCATAAAATATATTCATTTTTTCCATTTAACCGTTCCATAAACTTCCAAAGACCTCATTAAGTTTCCATGATTAAAAGTGAAAGAAATATAAATAATTTTTTAAAATACCAGAGACTTTCCAGATGCATGAAAGCAGTAACGTGTGTTTAAAGTAAATAGAGCTGAAGAATGAAATAAATGAATTTTTGGCCCAAAGCATCATTAGATCACTTAGATACTGATGACAGTGAGTCTCATTAGCTCGTAAAATGGGCAGTGGTTAATATCATTAAGTTACTAACTGTCCTCGTATTCATATTCCAGTTCTAATACTCATGGTTCCTTGATTAACCAATATATCCAAAAAGAGATTTTACTATGTCAAAATTATTCCATCTTATGAGTCTTATAAGTAACAAAAATAATCACCTTTCATTAGTTAATCTCTTAGAAAATTTTAGAAAAGTATGTTATATTACAAAAAATTTTGAAAGTAAAGAAACAAAAACTCTGACAGTGCCTATTGCTCCAATAAAACTACTATCAGTATTTTGATGTATTTCCTTTTAAGCTTTTATTTTCTATGCAGTTGTGCACAGATGCCGTCCTAATGTAGAAGTATAAATAACTGGCATTCCTGTTTCTGCCAAAAGCAGCTTCCCATATTTCTCACCTTCATAATCAGCCTTTTTAAGTTCCATAGTATTCCAACAAAAGATTATACACTCTATTTGTTCATTTTCTGATTTTTGCTATTAAAAGACATTAGAGTAGTTAAGAGCACATCCTTTGACATCAAACCGTGTTTCTACCAGTAATCAGCTGCATAATGGTAAATGTGCTACTTAATCTTTCTCCAGAATCTCACACAAAGAGACACTTAGTGAGCTCTCAATCAGTATTTGTTGAACAAATGAAGAAACCTCTGCTATGGACTGAATAGTGTCCCCTCAAATGTGTATGTTGAAATCCTAACCCCCAGTATTTCAGAATGTGACTGTACTTGCTGATAGGCTCTTTAAAAGGTAATTAAGATTAAATGAGGTTACTGGGGTGGGTCCTAAAGTAATATGACTGATGTACTTATAAGAAGAGATTAGGACACAAACACAGAGGAAATTCTGCCAGCAGGCGAGTTCAGACTTGAACGGCAACTCTTCCCTGGATCTCCAGCCTGCTGGCTCATCCTGTAAATTTTGGATTTGCCAAGCTTCCATGGACACATGAGCCAATTTCTTAAAATAGTTCTAGTTAGATAGATAGATAGATATAGATAGATAGATAGATAGATAGATAGATAGATAGATAGATAGATAAAGACATATATATACACATCGTATTGGTTCTGGAAAACCATAACTAATAACCTCTCTAATCCTCAGTTTCCTTACCTACAAAAGGAGAATAATATAGTGCCTACCTTGTTATAGCACACAGTAGCTATAACACTTGCAAGGTTCTTACCACAGTGCCCGAATCTCAGTAGATATTGGTCATAATTATAAATACTACTGCAATGGATAAGTTCATCTATCTAAATTTTTCCAAAATTTACACTAATTTTCTTTGATAGATTCCTGGTCATGATTGTATTTTTATTGATACAGAGAAAATTTTTTTGCCAAAAAATGATACTGTGTACAAAATTATTGCATGTTTGACAAAAGCAGGTCACTAATTCCTGCTTTTTGAAAAATATACAAGGCAGACATTTCACAAATTCAAGTACTTTTTTAAAAAGTCAAAGAGTTGTTTATTTATTCCTTTATTCACTACACAAAACAATATTACAGCATGTAAATGTTACCACATTGATTTAATCTGTCTGATTGAAACATTTCTTTCTTTTTCATATGTGCAAACATAACTGGACCTTCAAAATTGGGATTCTTACAACCTGGAGAATTTTTTCTCATCCCTAAAAAATTCTCCAAGCAAATGTTATTGTCAGTAAAGACATCATATCACCTGAGACATCTTTAAACCACAAACTGGCAAATGTTTTGAGCAATGCGTTCTCAATAGGACTTTGCAAGCATTACAAAGTTTAAGTGCTTATTGTTGCAATGATGCAAAATTTATCTTTCTGAGAAAGATGCTTTGAAATCTATGTGGAAATTCCTTGAGAATAAAAACAAAAGTCTTTAAGTTTCTTTTCCCAAGAAAGAGAGAAATTAATTAAATATATTGTATTTTTTTGAATTTTATTTATTTTTTATACAGCAGGTTCTTATTAGTTATCTATTTTATACATATTAGTGTACATATGGCAATCCCAATCTCCCAATTCATCCCACCACCACCATCCCCTCTTTCCCCCCCTGGTGTCCATACGTTTGTTCTCTACGTCTGTGTCGCTATTTCTGCCTTGCAAACCGGTTCATCTGTACCATTTTTCTAGGTTCCACATACATGCATTAATATACGATATTTGTTTTTCTCTTTCTGACTTACTTCACTCTGTATGACAGTCTCTAGATCTATCCACATCTCTACAAATGACCCAATTTCGTTCCTTTTTATGGCAGAGTAATATTCCTTTGTGTATATGTACCCCATCTTCTTTATCCATTCGTCTGTCAATGGGCATTTAGGTTGCTTCCATGACCTGGATATTGTAAAATAGTGCTGCAGTGAAAATTGGGGTGCATGTGCCTTTTTCAATTATGGTTTTCTCTGGGTATATGCCCAGTAGTGGGATTGCTGGATCATATGGTAATTCTATTTTTAGTTTTTTAAGGAACCTCCATACTGTTCTCCACAGTGGCTGTATCAATTTACATTCCCACCAACAGTGCAAGAGGGTTCCCTTTTCTCCACACCCTCTCCAGCATTTGTTGTTTGTAGATTTCCTGATGATGCCCATTCTAACTGGTGTGAGGTGATGCCTCATAGAAATTTTGATTTTCATTTCTCTAATAATTAGTGATGTTGAGCAGCTTTTCATGTGCTTCTTGGCCATCTGTATGTCTTCTTTGGAGAGATGTCTATTTAGGTCTTCTGCCCATTTTTGGACTGGGTTGTTTGCTTTTTAATATTGAGCAGCATGAGCTGCTTGTATATTCTGGAGATTAATCCTTTGCCCGCTGAGTCATTTGCAAATAATTTCTCCCATTCTGAAGGTTGTCTTTTCGTCTTATTTATGGTTTCCTTGCTGTGCAAAAGCTTTGAAGTTTCATTAGGTCCCATTTGTTTATTTTTGTTTTTATTTCCATTACTCTAGGAGGTGGGTCAAAAAAGATCTTGCTGTGATTTAGAACAAAGAGTGTTCATCCTATGTTTTGCTCTAAGAGTTTTATAGTGCCTGGCCTTACATTTAGTTCTTTAATCCATTTTGAGTTTATTTTTGTGTATGGTGTTAGGGAGTGTTCTAATTTCATTCTTTTACATGTAGCTGTCCAGTTTTCCCAGCTCCACTTATTGAAGAGGCTGTCTTTTCTCAGTTGTATATCCTTGCCTCCTTTGTCATAGATTAGTTGACCATAGGTGTGTGGGTTTATCTCTGGGCTTTCTATCCTGTTCCATATATCTATATTTCTGTTTTTGTGCCAGTACCATACTGTCTTGATTACTGTAGCTTTGTAGTTTAGTCTGAAGTCAGGGAGTCTGATTCCTCCTGCTCCATTTTTCCCTCAAGATTGCTTTGACTATTCGGGGTCTTTTGGGTCTCCATATAAAGTTTAAGATTGTTTGTTCTAGTTCTGTAAAAGATGCCATTGGTAATTTGATAGGGATTACATTGAATCTGTAAATTGCTTTGGGCAGTATCATCATTTTCACAATGTTGATTCTTCCAATCCAAGAACATGGTATATCTCTCCGTCTGTGTCATCTTTGATTTCTTTTATCAGTGTCTTATACTTTTCTGAGTACAGGTCTTTTACCTCCTTAGGTAGGTTTATTCCTAGGTATTTTATTCTTTTTCTTGCAATGGTGAAGGGGAATGTTTCCTTAATTTTTCTTTCTGATCTTTTGTTGTTAGTGTATACAAATTCAAGATTTTCTGTGCATTATTTTGTACCCTGCAACTTTACCAAATTCATTGATTAGCTCTAGTAGTTTTCTGGTAGCATCTTTAGGATTTTCTATGTAGAGTATCATGTCATCTGCAAACAGTGGCAGTTTTACTTCTTCTTTTCCAATTTGTATTCTTTTTATTTCCTTTTCTTCTCTGATGGCCATGGCTAAGACTTCCAAAACTATGTTGCATAAAAGTGGCGAGAGTGGACATCCTTGTCTTGTTCCTGATCTTAGAGGAAATGCTTTCAATGTTTCACCATTGAGAATGATGTTTGCTGTGGGTTTGCCACATATGGCCTTTATTATGTTGAGGTAGGTTCCCTCTATGCCCACTTTCTGGAGAGTTTTTATCATAAATGGGTGTTGAATTTTGTCAAAAGCTTTTTCTGCATCTATTGAGATGATCATATGGTTTTTATTCTTCAATTTGTTAATATGGTGTATCACATTGATAGATTTGCGTACATTGAAGAATCCTTGCATCCCTGGGATAAATCCCACTTGACCATGGTGTATGATTGTTTTAATGTATTGCTGGATTTTGTTTGCTTCTATTTTGTTGAGGATTTTTGCATCTATATTCATCAGTGATATTGGTCTGTAATTTTCTTTTTTTGTAGTATCTTTGGTTTTGGTATCAGGGTGATGGTGGACTCATAGAATGAGTTTGCAGAGGAGTGTTCCTTCCTCTGCAATTTTTTGGAAGAGTTTGAGAAGGATGGGTGTTAGCTCTTCTCTAAAATGTGTGATAGAATTCACCTGTGAAGCCATCTGGTCCTGGGCTTTTGTTTGTTGGGAGATTTTTAATTACAGTTTCAATTTCATTACTTGTGATTTGTCTGTTCATATTTTCTATTTTTTCCTGGTTCAGTCTTGGAAGGTTGTGCTTTTCTAAGAATTTGTCATTTCTTCCAGGTTGTCCATTTTATTGGCATAGAGTTGCTTGTAGTAGTCTCTTATGATGCTTTGTATTTCTGCAGTTTATGTTGTAACTTCTCCTTTTTCACTTCTAATTTTATTGATTTGTGTCCTCTCCCTCTTTTTCTTGATGAGTCTGGCTAATGGCTTATCAATATTGTTTATCTTCTCAGAGAACCAGCTTTTAGTTTTATTGATCTTTGCTATTGTTTTCTTTGTTTCTGTTTCATTTTTTTCCGCTCTGATCTTTATGATTTCTTTCCTTCTGCTAACTTTGGGTTTTGTTTGTTCTTCTTTCTCTAGTTTCTTTAGGTGTAAGGTTGGATTGTTTACTTGAGATTTTTCTTGTTTCTTGAGGTAGGCTTGTATAACTATAAACTTCCCTCTTAGAACTGCTTTTGCTGCATCCCATAGGTTTTGGATTGTCGTGTTTTCATTGTCATTTGTCTCTATGTATTTTTTGATTTCCTCTTTGATTTCTTCAGTGATCTCTTGGTTATTTAGTAACATATTGTTTAGCCTCCATGTGTTTGTGTTTTTTACATTTTTTTCCCTGTAATTGATTTCTAATCGCATAGCACTGTGGTCAGAAAAGATGCTTGGTATGATTTCAATTTTCTTAAATTCAATGAGGCTTGATTTGTGACCCAAGATGTGATCTATCCTGGAGAATGTTCCATGTGCACTTGAGAAGAAAGTGTAATCTGCTGTTTCCAGATGGAATGTCCTATAAATATCAATTAAATATATCTGGTCTATTGTGTCATTTAAAGCTTCTGTTTCCTTATTAATTTTCTGTCTGGATGACCTGTCCATTTGTGTAAGTGAGGTAGTAAAGTCCCCCACTATTATTGTGTTACTGTCTATCTCTTCTTTTATAGCTGTTAGCATTTGCCTTATGTATTGAGGTGTTCCTATGTTGGGTGCATATACATTTATAATTGTTATATCTTCTTCTTGGATTGATCCCTTGATCGTTATGTAGTATCCTTCCTTGTCTCTTGTAACATTCTTTATTTTAATGTCATTTTATCTGATATGAGTATTGCTACTCCAGCTTTCTTTTGATTTCCATTTGCATGGAATCTCTTTTTCCATCCCCTCACTTTCAGTCTGTATGTGTCCCTAGGTCTGAAGTGGGTCTCTTGTAGATAGCATATATATGGGTCTTGTTTTTGTATCCATTCAGCAAGCCTGTGTCTTTTGGTTGGAGCATTTAATCCATTCACATTTAAGGTGATTATCGATATGTATGTTCCTATGACCATTTTCTTAATTGTTTTGGGTTTGTTTTTGTAGATCTGTTTCTTCTCTTGTGTTACCCACTTAGAGAAGTTCCTTTAGCATTTGTTGTAGAGCTGGTTTGGTGGTGCTAAATTCTCTTAGCTTTTGCTCGGCTGTAAAGCTTTTGATTTCTCTGTCGAATCTGAATGAGATCCTTGCCAAGTAGAGTAATCTTGGTTGTAGGTCCTTCCTTTTCATCACTTTAAATATATCATGACACTCCCTTCTGGCTTGTAGAGTTTTTGCTGAGAAATCAGCTGTTAACCTCATGGGAATTCCCTTGTATGTTATTTGTCATTTTTTCCTTGCTGCTTTTAATAACTTTTCTTTGTCTTTAATTTTTGTCAGTTTGCTTACTATGTGTCTTGGTGTGTTTCTCCTTGGGTTTATCCTGCCTGGGACTCTCTGTGCTTCCTGGACTTGGGTGGCTATTTCCTTTCCCATGTTCGGGAAGTTTTCAACTATAATCTCTTCAAATATTTTCTTGGGTCCTTTCTCTCTCTCTTCTCTTTCTGAGACCCCTATAATGCGAATGTTGGTGCATTTAATGTTGTCCCAGAGGTCTCTTAGGCTGTGTTCGGTTCTTTTCATTCTTTTCTTTTTATTCTGTTCCATGGCAGTGAATTCCACCATTCTGTCTTCCAGGTCACTTATCCATTCAGAAGAATGGATATTCTGCTATTGATAGCAGTACCCTTCTATTGATTCCTTCTAGTGTAGTTTTCATTTCAGTTATTGTATTGTTCATCTCTGTTTGTTCTTTAAGTCTTCCAGGTATTTGTTCTTTAATTCCTCTAGGTCTTTGTTAACTATTTCTTGCATCTTCTTGATCTTTGCCTCCATTCTTTTTCCGAGGTCCTGGATCATCTTCACTATCATTACTCTGAATTCTTTTTCTGGAAAGTTGCCTATCTCCACTACCTTTAGTTGTTTTTCTGGGGTTTTATCTTGTTCCTTCATCTGGTACATAGTCCTCTGCATTTTCATTTTGTCTATCTTTCTGTGAATGTAGTTTTCGTTCCACAGACTGCAGGATTGTAGTTCTTCTTGCTTCTGCTGTCTGCCCTCTGGTGGAGGAGGCTATCTAAGAGGTTTGTGCAAGCTTCCTGATGGGAGAGACTGGTGGTGGGTAGAGCTGGGTGTTGCTCTGGTGGGCAGAGCTCAGTAAAACTTTAATCCGCTTGTCTGCTGATGGGTGGGGCTGAGTTCCCTCCCTGTTGGTTGTTTGGCCTGAGGCAACCCAGCACTGGAGGCTACAGTCTCTTTGGTGGGGCTAATGGCGGGCTCCAGGAGGGCTCATGCTAAGGAGTACTTCCCAGAACTTCTGCTGCCAGTGTCGTTGTCCCTGCTGTGAGCCACAGCCACCCCCTGTCTCTGCAAGAGACCCTCCAACACTAGCAGGTAGGTCTGGTTCAATCTCCTATGGGGTCACTGCTCCTTCTCCCTGGGTCCTGATGCATGTACTACTTTGTGTGTGCCCTCCAAGAGTGGAGTCTTTGTTTTCCCCAGTCCTGTCGAAGTCCTGCAATGAAATCCTGCTAGCCTTCCAAGTCTGATTCTCTGGGAATTCCTCCTCCCATTGCCGGACCCCCAGGTTGGGAAGCCTAATGTGGGGCTCAGAACCTTCACTTCAGTGGGTGGACTTCTGTGGTATAGTTGTTCTCCAGTTTGTGAGTCACCCACCCAGTGGTTATGGGATTTGATTTTATTGTGATTGCGCCCCTCCTACTGTCTCATTGCAGCTTCTCCTTTGTCTTTGGATGTGGGTATCTTTTTTGGTGAGTTCCAGTGTCTTCCTGTTGATGACTGTTCAACAGTTAGTTGTGATTCCAGTGCTCTCCTATTGTGAGTATTAGAAGACTACAAATTTAGAAAAGAAATTTAGCCAAGATCTCCTGGAACAATAAACTTTGAATATACTGCTTCTATTATTAGATATAGTTAACTTTGGGGAGGAAACAAATTTAATAAGTAAGACATTTTGATTTGCATTTATTTAATATTAATGAGATTGATCCTTATCTATGAATTTTCTAACTATATTTTTTAAATTGAATTATCTATTGATGTGAGGCATTTTTATCAGGTGAAGGTCTAATATCTTACTCATGATGTATAATCTGGTTTTAAATAGCATGTTACTTGTGAAAAACTGCCACTAACTAGGAGCTTTTTGTAAGGCACTCTGTTGATCCAGGGGTACATAGAAAGGCCCTGATTTTTGTGGTTGCAAGGCCACAATTCATAGTGCTGGAGTGTCAGGGGGAAGTCACTTAGCCTCTGAGGCTAACTTTCCCATCTGTGAAAGGAAAAAATTGAATTAAATGATCACAGAGTATCTTACAACAATTTATTTGCAAAGAACAGAGATTCTCTCAAAATAGCTCAAGTAGAAGGGTAAGATTTTGTTAGTGAGGGCTCTGTGTCACAGCTTTGCTTGTCTCTGCTTCTGTGTTTTGGCCTCATTCTTCTACCATCAACAACTTCTCAACACATGGTAGGAAATAGCACCCTTGGGAAACCACACCCTTTATAACTCATGGTTCAAAGGGAAAAGAGATATTTTTGTCCTATTGCCATATACCAAATCTCTGGGAAAACTTCCAGTGGGCCACATACTCATCCCTGGACCACAGAACCAGAGGGGCACCATAATTGACAGTCCCAACAAAGTCCATAGTTGGGGAAGAAATAAATGAGTGCTGAGAATACAAAAATGGTGAGTGTCCACCACAGACTCACATGGGATTTGAAGAGTAGGACCTCACAGGAATGAAGAGCAGCACCACATAGAAACTGAAAAATTGTCAGGCAGCCAATTTCTCTGATGGTCAGTCTCTAGAACCACACATGCTCTCATGTTTGCTTCTCTTTGAGAATCTGTTCCTTTGTTTTCTCTACAAAAAAAAAAAAAAAAGCCTTTTCTTGAAAACTCCTGTTTCTGGCTCCCCATGACCTTAGCTTCCATGTGGCTCTGACACCCACCTCCCCATGCTGACACTGTCTCTCAGAAATACGACCGTGCAGCTCAGCTCCTCGCTGCCCTCAACAGTCTCAGTCCCTGTTCCCAATTCTAACTTTCCAAAGGAAAGAATGATTGACTGGTAACCATAAGTTCGTTCTCTAAGTCTGTGAGTCTGTTCCTGTTTTGTAAATAAGTTCACTTGTATAATTTTTTTAGATTGCCCATATAAGCGATATCATATGCTATTTGTCTTTCTCTGTCTGACATACTTCGCTTAGAATGATAATCTCCAGGTCCATCCATGTTGCTGCAAATGGCATTGTTTCATTCTTTTTAATGGCTGAGTAATATTCCATTGCATACATGTACCACGTCTTCTTTATCCATTCATCTGTCGATGGACATTTAGGTTCCTTTCATGTCTGTTGTAAACAACACTGCAATGAACAAGGGTCGGGGGGAAGGATAGATTGGGAGTTTGGGATTGACATGTACACACTGCTATATTTAAAATAGGTAACCAACAAGGACCTACTGTTTAGAACAGGGAACTCTGCTCAATATTCTGTAATAACCTAAATAGGAAAATAATTTGTAAAAGAGTAGATACATGTATATGTATAACTGAATCATTCTGCTGTACACCTGAAAGTAACACAACATTGTTAATCAACTCTGCTCCAATATAAAATTTAAAAATTTTAAAGTAAATAAATAAAATAAAATAAAATTCCACCCCCCCCCCCAAAAAAAGAATGATTGACTGAAGTTAGGTCAGGGGTATAGTTAAATCAGTTTGACCTATCCCAGCACTGTGGGTGGGTGGGGTATTTTGAGAGGGGAATGTATTTCCTGTCTACCTGTTCTACTTGACCTTGTATAACTCACATCCTCTTTCACTATGACACACACACACACACACACACACACACACACACAGAGGAATCTTGCAGGTTTCTCCAAGTATAAGTTCCCTCCTGCCTCAGGGCTTTCCCCATGCTGTAGCCTCTGCCTAGAATGCTCTTTCTTCACAATTTTTAAATTGTTTGTTTTCCAGCTTTACTGAGATATAATTGACATTGAAACTTGCATAAGCTGTACAACATGATGATTTGATACACGCATATATTGTGAAATGATAACCATAATAGGGTTTGTTAACACCTCCATGCCCTCACGTAATTACCATTTGTGTGTGTGTGTGTGTGCGCATGTATGTATGTGTGCGTGTATGGTGAGAACATTTAAGATCTATTCTCGGAACTTCCCTGGTGGCCCGGTGGTTAAGTATCCGCATTCCAATGCAGGGTACGTGGGTTAGATCCCTGGTCGGAGGACTTAGATCCCTGGTCGGAGGTCTAAGATCCCACATGTCGCGGGGCAACTAAGCACACGCACCATGCGCTCTGAAGCCTGCGCACCACAACTAGAGAAGCCCATGGACCAACTGAAGAGCCCACGTGTTGCAACAAAGACCCAGCACAGCCAAAAAAAAAAAAAAAGATCTACTCTGAGAGCAACTTTCCAGTATACAGTACAGCATTGTTAACTATAGCTACCATGCTGTAATTAGATCCCAAGAACTTATTCATCTTATAGCTTGGAGTTTGTTCCCTCTGACCAAGAATTCCCCATTTCCCTCACCCCTCAGACCCTAGAAACCACCATTCTACTCTCTGTTTCTATAAGTTCAGCTTTTTCAGATTCCATGTATTTTTATGATCATTTTGATGCATCCTTCAAGTTTCAGCTTTTAATGATCACCTTTTTTGACAGGCCTTTCTTGCTTGTGTAATTTAGGAGGTATCTCCTGAAATTCTGTAGCATTATACATTTGTGTGTATGTGTGTGTGTGCACGTGCGTGTGTATGTGTATATGTAAAATCCATTCACTGTCTTTTATTCTCTCTCACTGGTTTGCAAACTGACATATGAAAAAAATGTAAATTTCATATTTTCTGAAACTTTATTATTTTTAGCTTCTAGTCCTCCAAGTAGCAGAAATTTCATCTCAGTCAATTTCCCTAGAGTTTGTGTCCATGTTCTGATGGGGTGCGGAGTGCGAGGGAGGCATTGGGTGGGATCAGTCAGTCCTTGATATAATCATCTCTCCACATTGAGGTCTGGTGAAAAGGATTTATTTAAGGCTGATCTTTAATCAAATCCATCCACTTCACTGCTGTAATCCTTTCCAATTTCCATTTTCAAGTTGTCCAAGACAGTATCTTCAAAATTAAAGTTTTCTCAAGAAACTTTATTCAATAACAGGCTACTTTTCTAGATTGGGAGAAAAGAAAACCAACTAGTGCATTATGAAAATTATTTTCTTTCTTTGAATGGCTGAGAATTGATACCATGAATAAAGATGTGGGGAGGAGGAGTCATATAGCACAAGAATTGGTCCATGAATTAAATTTATAACACTGTAAACCCTATAATTTTCAGTAAAGCAAAATATTTTGAAAAAAGAAGTGAAGTACTACGAGAACACAGTATGAGACTGTCACTTGTAACAAAGATTTTAAGTACCTAGTGCGCTTTAATGTAATCTCATGTGATGTAAATTTCTTTGGCAATCAATGAGCTATTTAAATAGATTATTTTCACCTGCCTTGTATATTCTTTGCTAGCAAGTTTCTGTAATTAATTTGTTTTAATTAAGGAGAGTAATGGACTGTCGTTTGTTTTGCTTTTTAAATTATTCTCAAATCATTCTGTATTGACAGTGTTTTCAGGGGTTCTTAAAGCTAATTCCTACTATAACACAATTAAAGGAAAGATCATTTATTTTCAGACCACAGTTGATTGGCATATTTAGGTATCTTTAGTAAGGGGTATGTGAAAGCTCAGGTTACTGAAAGAGTTCATAATTTTTTTTCATTGTGCTACTTTTTTTTTTTAAGATCTTTTTGATGTGGACCATTTTTAAAGTCTTTATTGAATTTGTTACAATATTGCTTCTGTTTTACATTTTGGTTTTTTGGTCACGAGGCAAGTGGGATCTTAGCTCCCTGACCAGGGGTCAAACCCACATCCCCTGCATTGGAAGGCAAAGTCTTAACCACTGGACTGCCAGGGAAGTCCTTCATTGTGCTACCTTAATCCACAGATATTACTTCCAAAATTTGATGATTAATTTACTCTTAGCTGTAAGCTATGTGGGGATATGTGTTTATTCGACTTTGGAAGTTGATTTTCCTATGTCCTACTCTCTTTAAACAGTGTTCACAATCTAGCTAAATATTAACATTTAAAGTAATGCAATTTGGTCTTCTAATTAGGTTACAGCATTATCCCTTAACTCACTTAGAAAATAAAATATGAATGGTTCACAATGAATCAAAATACTGTCTTTAATAATCAGCGGTGTGTGTACCAAGATGCTACCCAAGACAGGGCAAAAGCTAGCCTCTTAGTGTAATTAGCCTTCTTATAAGAAAATTCGTTCTCACAATAACAAGAAAGAGCTTTCCTGGCATTGTGCATGGTAAGGTAGGAAGAACATGAAATCTGGATTCAAAGATTCTGGAGTTGACCGCTGCCAAATTTCTGGAGCCACACAATTAATATGGCAATAAAGGAACTGTCATAGTGAAAGTACCTACAAGAGAACGTACGGTTTTAAAATTCCCTTCCATAACCCGGGTGAACAAATGCCAGCATAGAGGCAGTGGAACATTATGATTAAAAACATGGACTCTAGGATCTGATGGCCCTTAATCAGATCCTACCCTTTCCACTTAAGGGCTGTAAGAAGTCAGACAGGTTAACTAATCTCTCTCTGCTTCAGTCTTTTTATCAACTATGAGATAAGAATAATAATATCATAGTACCTCCCTCATAGAGCTGTTGTGAGGATTTAATGAGTTAATTCAACTAAAACTCTGAGGAGAGTGTGTGGGCTGCACCAAGAATGAAATGAATACTCACTATAGTTATAAACATATAAGCTGATAGCCAAATGGTTCTATTTGATGCTGAACTGTCCTCAGTTCACTTCATTTCTGCTCTCTGAACTCTCACTTCCCATGGTTTCTTCTTTACAGAGTGGGATTAATGACTGTGGGCTAATCTGCAATAAAATTCATGACATTATTAAATGCTTATATTTTTCTACTTGTAAAAGAGTAATATATGCTTGTTGCAAAAAATTAGAAACTACATGAAAGTGTAGAGAGAAAAATAAAAATTAAGCAAACTAGGGTTTATTTTTATATATTTCTTCCAAGAATATTTTTCTAGTCATATACATGTTCAACAAAATTTTCATCATTTTGTACGTAGATTTGCTTCTTGATTTTTTAAACTTTAATCATGAGCATTTCTCCAATTTGTTAAATTTTATTGAAAATGTTAATGGATACATAATATTCCATCATGCCCTAGTTAATTCACCAATTTCCCACAGTTGAATATTGAGATTATTATCCCGTTTTTGGCTAGTATAAATTATACTATAAGAAACATCTTTGTGCTTAATTTGTCTACATTACCCTCATTTACTTGGCCTATATTTCAGAAACTAAATACTTCCTAGAAATTCTGTAATTTTTTTTTACCTCCTCTGGTGGAAAAACAGTAACTCATCATTATTTTTTTTCAATTTTTATTTTATTTTGGAGCATAGTTGATTAACAATGTTGTGTTAGTTTCAGGTGTATAGCAAAGTGATTCAGTTATACATGTACATGTATCTATTCTTTTTCAAGTTCTTTTCCCATTTAGGTTATTACAGAATATTGAACAGAGTTTCCTGTGCTATACTGTAGGTCCTTTTTGGTTATCTATTTTAAATATAAGAGTGTGTATATTTCAAGCCCAAACTCCCAATCTATCCCTCATCATTATTTTAAATTTCAATTATTTGACAAGAAATCAAATTGGACCGTTTTTATATTTGGACTTATTTATACTTTGGATTTATTCCATTAACTGTCTATGTTTCTTGCCTAATTTCCTATAGAAAATTTTCTTTTTCTATTGTCTTTTGCCTACTTAACACTATTGTTAGTGTTTTCCTTATTGAAATATAAGTAGAGGAATGTACCTTCCCACTCCTGTTGTTTCCCTCTGTTTTAGTCCATTTGAGCTGCTGTAACAAAATACCACAGACCAGGTGGCTTATGAACAACAGAAATTTATTGCCCATAGTTCTGGGGGCTGGAAATTCAAGATCAGGGTGCCAGAATAGCATGGTTGGGTGAAGACCCTCTTCTGGTTACAGACTTCTCCTTGTATCCTTATGTGGTGGAAGGGGCTGGGGAGCTCTATGGGGTCTCTTTTATAAAAGCACTAATCCCATTCATGAGGTTTCCACCATCATGACCTAATCAGCTCCCAAAACCCCACCTCTCAATACCATCATCTTGGGCCTTAGGATTTCAACATAAGAATTTTGGGGGATGCAAACATTTAGAGCAGAGCATCTTCTATGTGGATGGAGCCCCACTACCTAACACTCCTGGTCCCTCAACCACTCTCCCCAAAACAACTCCCCTCCACACTCACTCTCCCTCTGCCCCTAGGGATGAGGAATGGCTGATCGGTGAGTTTAGGATAAGGAACTGGACAAGCACAGCTTCACTCTTCCTCCAACCTCCTTGTCCCTCCACACCAGAAACTGTGGGAAGCACTTGTCATATCTGCTCCTCTTTGCCGTAAGTTTTAAAGCCGCAGCTCAACTTGAGAGGCCAGGGGCTTCCCAGCACTGCCTGGGACCCAGTGTGTAGGTCTGCCTAATCCTAGGGTTCAAAGTTAGAAAGCCCACTCTTGCCACTCACACAGGCCACCTGAAACACTTTATTAGTAATGGAGGTAATATTTTGCTATCTGCTACTTCTTTGTCTCTCTCAACTGGTTCAAATCTTGGGTAGAGAAAGCAAGGGAGTCATTCATTGGGATTCAGGAAATGCCAAAATCTGTTTGAAACTTCAGAAAAGGAGATGAAGCTGAATTGGAGGGACAAGTAATAACACAAGAGTTGACGCATGGAGGAGATGGGTAGGAAAGAGAGCAATCAAAGCTGCACAAATGCAGTTTTTCCTTGACATGCCACAGAAGCTTCTGGAAACTTTGTTCACAGGCAAATGGCTATTTTGTACATCTTCACTGGCATTAGGAAAATTCAAGCCTGCCTCAGCAAAAGCACAGGGTGCCTTGGTCTCAGCATACGTCTGATTCCCAGGCTGTCTCCGAATCAGCAAAGGTGCATGCCTCAGGCTGAATGCTGCTGTAGCTGAACCAGAAACCACACAGGCACCAGGCTAGACAATAAATGCAGCTGGGACCTCAGCAAGTGCAGGCGGTCCTCAGGGACTATAGTGAGAGGATTTGATTACAGAGAAAAAGTCTTTGCATGTCAGGCTTTTTAGATATTTGGGGGTCATGTAAATTATTTGGTGCTTTTGCTTAGGTTTTTTTATTGTTTGTTTTCTGTTTTGTTTTGCCAACTAGATCAAATCTTAAATTATAACTACGTTCTATAGGAACTACAGAAAAATAGGGTGCAAATTTTTAAAGATTTTTAAGATTTTTTTTCTTTTTGGTGTGGACCATTTTCTTAAAGTCTTTATTGAATTTGTTACATTATTGCCTCTGTTCTATGTCTTGGTTTTTTGGCCCTGAGGCATGTGGGATCCCAGGTCCCTGACCAGGGATCAAACCTGCACCCCCTGCATTGGAAGGCGAAGTCTTAACCACTGGACCGCCAAGCAAGTCCCATAGGGTGCAAATTTTTAGCTTTAAATTGTTCATATGAGGCCTAGGTCAGCAGTGGGATAGATTTCTCCAAATTCTGTAATGTTTTATGCCATTCTGAACTTCACTCATGAAAAATTGGAAATGGTGGAGGAGCTGAGCTTGGATACATATGGCTTGTCCACAGGGTCTTAAAAGTCTCCCCCAGTATGGACTCAAGCTTGCTCTGAATTGTTAATTACCTAAGTTCTTAAAGGGCTTAAAAATTATGCAAGTCTCAAATTGTAGCTAAATTCATCGAAGAGTGGTATATTTCATTAACAAATAAAAAAGAACAGGGCCTTTAATACAGAGACAAATGCTACCTTCTTGAGCTCAAAGAAATATTGCAGAAACACAGATGGTGATTTAAAAAGCCTGTGCTTAGAACATTCTGCCTCTAGAAATCAAGTTTGCTCAGGAATCAAGGAGAAATTGAGAGTGATTTTAAAAAGAAAGAGAAAAAGTTGATTTAGTGTTATATTCAGAAGAAGGGTTGTGGAAGAGTGAAAACAAATCAAGGAAGACAGACTGTTTAAACCGGAGGAAGAAAGAAATTTCCTCAGGAGAAAGGTTAAGATCTGAGGAAACAGATGCGATATTAAAGGAAACATGAGATCTTAAAGGCCAGAATAGATCAATAATGAGGAGAATATAATAATAAACAATATTTTATTATAATAAAATAATAACACAGAAGCATTATACCCAGGGGGTATGAGGATAAAATGAGTTTGTATAAGGAAAGTCTTTAGAGCAGTGTCTGCATATGGTAACTATCTTACTGTCATCTATTGTCACTACCATCATTATTGTTGCGAGGAGTAAAGATACTAACATAACAAGAAGAATAAACTGTTAGACACCACAGAGGCTTCATAAAAGAGTAGGGGCGGAAAAGAGAAGGAAGATACGTTAATAGAAACATATCCCAATTCTGCTGAAAACAGTAGAGGGTAAAACTACTAGTCAAGGCCTCTGAAAGTCAAGGCCCCTGATGTCCAAAAGCTGAGGAGAATAAACATAGGCATGGATCCTCACGTGGCCTCTTGATGGAAGCTTCTATGCAGAAATCTTCTGAGGGGATTCTCCAACTGAAACAACTATGAATTTGAGGGAGAAATCTTTCCTAGGAATCAGTTTTCCTAAGCGGAAACAATTTCATAAGAAGGGGCAGAGGTCATAGCCCCTGAGGCAAAGGATTGAAATACCCACTCACAAGAGAAAGATCCCACCCTTGTTATAGCACTGGGGTCCCAATGCCATTCTGGGGGACAGAGCCCTGTATTTTTTTTTTTACCCTAACAGCCTTTGGCCTTTGATTTCATTATTTAGCCAACATTTCTGACTGTCCTACTCTAAACTCTACTGGGCTGGAGAGGGTGTGGAGAAAAGGGAACCCTCCTACACTGTTGGTGGGAATGTAAATTGGTACAACTGTTATGGAAAACAGTATGGAGGTTCCTTTAAAAACTAAAAATAGAACTACTATATGATCCAGCAATCCCATTCCTGGGCATATATCTGGAGAAAACCATAATTCAAAAAGATACATGCACCCCAATGTTCATTGCAGCACTATTTACAATAGCCAGGATATGGAAGCAACCTGAATGTCCATCGACAGAGGAATGCATAAAGAAGATGTGGTATATATGTACAATGGAATATTACTAAGCCATTAAAAAAACAAAATAATGCCATTTGCAGGAACATAGATGGACCTAGAGATTGTCATACTGAGTAAAGTAAGTCAGACAAACATCATATGATATCGCTTATATGTAGACTCTAAAAAAATGGTATAAATGAACTTATTTACAAAACAGAAATAGAGTCACAGATGTAAAAAACAAACTTATGGTTACCAGGGAGGAAAAGGGGCTGGGGGATAAATTGGGAGATTGGGATTGACATATACACACTACTATATATAAAATAGATAACTAATAACTTTCTGTATAGCGCAGGGAACTCTACTCAATACTCTGTAATGACTTATATAGGAAAAGAATCTAAAGAAGAGTGGATATATGTATATGTATAACTGATTTCACTTTGCTGTACACCTGAAACTAACACAACAGTGTAAATCAACTATATGCCGATAAAAATTAATAATAAATAAATAAGTAAACTCCACTGGGACATAACTCGGCTCTGTTTTGTTCATTCCCAGATTTCTAACACTTAACACGGTGGCCGGCATATATTTGTTGAACAAATAAATAAATTGATGGGTATGGAAGATCCTAAAGAGTTTGCTTTCATTTTCTTTTGGTTCTGATTATTTCAAAGCATATTATTAAAATATCCTGTAAAATTTTAAATATATATTATTTTCCTTTGTCCTACTGTATATTGAACATAGGCCTCATGTTCTAAGGAGGGTGTGGGTCACAAACACAGTTGTCTGCAGGAACACTGATTTAACACAGATGCCTAAAAGCTTCTGCCTAAAATATCACAGTGGAAAACTCTTTGCCTGATACCAAACCTAATACCTGAATAATTTTCTTGCTTCATTGCATGTCTTTCTCTCTCTTTTTGATTCCAGATATTTGTGTATAAGAGGATAGAAGAAATTGAAGTCAATATTATCCCCACCCTACATTCTTCAGAGAAGTCTTGCCTTTCCTCTGTCCCTCAAATAAAGTGAGAGGTTGATCCCTGGGCTCTGACCAAGAACTGAGTTGACTCCAGATGGACAGAGTTTTAGATACGACTCAGTTCACCTTAGTGTCAAATGCTTGACGCCGAGCCTGTGTTTATGACAGGTCCACTCCTCCAGCAGGGCTTTGTCTACCAAAGACCCAGCATACTGTGGGAAATTTCACTTCCCTTTTCAGTCCAGGCCCCATCGTGCCTGTCACCCCAGTACTCGGCAGACCCATGCATTCACGGTTCCTCCAGATTCCAACTCAAGTCAACCCATTGTCAGTTTTAACCAAAGGAATGTAAGAATTTATGTCAGCTAGTTCTGAGCAGAAGCTTCAAAAGTCACTGCATGCTTCCTCATACATATATTTTCCTCTGCCATGAGATTGGCATGACTGTATTAGTTTCCTAGGGGTGTTGTAACAAGGTGCCACAAAGGGGGGCGGTTAACAGAATTTATTGTCAGACAGTTCTGGAATCTAGAAGTCAAAAGTCAAGGTGTTGGCAGGGTTGGTTCCTTCTGAGGGTGTGAGGGAAGGATCTGTTCCAGGTATCTCTTGCTGATTTGTAGACAGCCGTCTTCTCCCTGTATTTTCATATCATCTTCTCTCTGTGCATGTCTGTATCTGTGTCCAAATTTGCCCTTTTTATAAAGACTCAGTCATACTGGATTAGGGCCCACTCTAATGACCTCATCTTACCTAATTACATCTGTAATGACCCTATTTCCAAATAAGGTCACGTTCCGAAGCACTGGGGGTTAAGTTTTCAACATATGAAAATGGGGAAACACAATTCAACACATAACAATGCCCCAAACCACAACTGCTTTTTCATCCTGAATCCAAGAATGAAGAAGACATGTGAAGGAAAGCCTTGCAGATCCATACTTGACATTCAATCAAGCCACAAATAAATCTTTATTATTGTATGTCACTAAGATTTCAGGGTTGGTTTGTCACCACTGCTTTATTTACCAAAAGTTGACTAACATAGGATCTAGTATGTGTTCATTTGGTGTAGTTCTCTTGGTTTCAGGTAATGTAGTGGGTTGAATTGTGTCCCCCTGAAAGACAAGTTTAAGTCTTAACCCCCAATGCTTGTGAATGTGACCATAATCAGAAATAGGGTCTTTGCAGAAGTTAAGATGATGTCATACTGGAGAAGTGTTGGCCCTAAATCCAATGACTACTATGAGAAGAAGGGAAGGACACACAGAGATACATGAAGGGAAGAAGACCATGTGAAGACAGAGGAAGGCCATGTGAAAGCCATGTGCAGAGATTGCAGTGTTGCATCTGCAAACCAAGGAACACCAAGGATTGCTGGAAGCTAACAGGAGCTAGAAAGAGGCAAAGTGGAATTCTTCCCCAGAACCTTCAGAGGGAGCACGGCCTTGCCAACACCATGATTTCAGACTTCTATCCTCTGGAATTACGAAAAAATTAATTTATGTTGTTTCAAGCCACCCAGCCTGTGGTATTTTGTTATGGCAGCCCATTATGCTTATTCAGGTAGGATCAATCCCTATTTTCACAGCAAAGTTTTTTAATGCTCTGTTTCATGAAGGTCAGTAATTCTCAATGCAGTTCCCTCATCTTTTTTTCTTAATGAATTGTCACCAAAATATGGCAATAACTTGTCTGAAACTGTCTTAGTCGTGGTGTATGCTTTATTTTGTCTTTTTGCACATATTCATTGATATTTCAGTGGGAAGTTAAAAATGTGTGTCAGGTACTCCTAAAGCTGACACTCTATAACTCTCAAATCTGGTATGTTTAAGCATTCAGGAAGAGATTTTCTGTTGAAAAGTTAATCTCCCAAACCAACAAAGGAGAAATAAAGTTGACAGTGCCAGGGAGGACTGGACTTAAAATCCAATAGGAAACAAATACCTAAAAACCAACCTCTCTGAGTCTTAAAATCAAGTATGTTCAGCTAAAAAGAAATTCAACTGCCTGCACAGTGCTGGCCTTACTTACGATGCCCCTAACGCACTAGAAGGGAAGGAATCATTTTATCATTAATTTTACATTAGTGGTTTTAAGGTCACCATTTGGTGTGCACTCACAGTAGGCTTTTGCAAAGACAACTACTGTTAAAGTTCAAGGAGGGTAGAGTGGGGAGTCTAAGTGCAAAGGCCAGAATCACACCATTGACCTCCCTTTGAACAGGCTTCAGCAGCAATAAAGAGCGTCAGCATTTACTACAAGTGGGAAGGCACCTGCGACTCACCTCTGTAGCCTCCAGGAGAGCCATTCAACAGTCCAGTCAGGGGCTGTATCAAGGGGCAAAAAATGACAGGCTGACCATGGCCTTTGCAGAGGCAGCAGGAAGTAGGGATTTGCAGCTTTGGGAGAGTAACCCAACAAAAGGGATTAATTATTGGGGGATGGGATTGCTTATTATTTATATACATTTATATTTACTATATTTAATACTTATAAAAAAATTATACAATCATTGAAGAATCAAACAATATAGAAACTGTGAAAAGTTCAAGTGCCCATAAACCAGCATCATCCCGAGATAAGCACTATTATCTGTTTTATATATAAATGTCTCAAATTTTTCGATTTCTCTAATAACATAATTTTCCCTCTCTTATTTATTTATTTATTTACAAAATGGGATTATACTATACTTTTTCTTTTACAATTTGCTTATTGGATTTAACAATATGGAGATACTTTTACAATATTATATATCTACTTGTCTTTTTTTTTACTTTTTAGAATAACGTTATTATTTTTATAAATATGAAACATTCTCATTCCATAATATTCAAGCTCTCCAGAAGAGTACAAAAAAGTAGCAAAAAATATATACAAAATGTAAAAAACTAAAAACCCTCATTAACATTAAAGGAGCTTCATTCCAGATATTTATTTATGCATAAATATATAGAAAATAATAGAGAGATGGATGGATATATACATAAAATAAGTTTTTAATATATGTAATGTTTTAAGTAAGAAATACAGTTTTATTTGAATTTAAACAAGATAATTTTTTAAACTGAAATAAAATTGAAGAATTTATGAAATCAGACCAATGTCTCTTCTGACAAAGAGAATTAGTTGGTTAAGTATAAGGAAAATTTTATAAAACCATTAAAGAGGTTCATTTTATTAAGTTTTAAACTACCTACTTCAAACAAGCCTACAAATATTTAGCCTTAACTCCACATACAAATGCATTTAGTGTTGTAGCAGACATTATCAAGCATCTATTTCTGCCCCCTCTCTTCTTCCCCTCCCCCCAAAATGTATTTATTCCAGTTTCCTTCCTTCTTCTCATAGCCATATGCTTTAGGACAGGACAGAGGGTGAGTCTTAATTTGTCAACCATGGGGAAACCCATTCTCCCCGCCAATGATTGGTTAGTACTGTAGGCATGTGATACAATTCTGACCAATGAGACATGAGGGTAACTTTGCTGGAGGGCTTCCAGTAAATGTTTCCTAATTTTTAAAAGGAAAACACATAGAAGCAAAAAATCTATTCTTCTGAACATCTTTGCATTTGGTTGTAATGCCTGGATTGTTGCAGCCACTTCGAAGCCTGAGAACAAATCTGATTCTTTTAAGAGTGGAAACACAGAAAGATTCAGAGAAGCTGGGGCCATGATGTCATTGTTGGACTCCTGTATTAGACAGTATGGAGCTATATTGCTTCTGGAACATCTTATTATATAAGGTAGTAAGTATTCTTATTGTTTAAGCCATTTTGAGATGGAGTTCTGTTTCTTGAATCCAACATTATCTTCAAAGTTATCCTTATGGACATAAATATTTATCACTGGTCACTTCCTGATTTTGTGTGTGTGTGTGTCTGTGTCTGTAATCTAACTTAATCTAAAATAATCTAATCTAATTCTGGGGTGACTTCAAGGCAAGCTTTACTATGTGGTTGGAAAGTTTTGTTAATTACTAATATAACAATTCCACATTTCTTATTCATTCAAAAATTCATTTATTCATAAATTTGTGTGTGTGTGTTTGTGTGTGTGTGCATGAGCATGTATTTACCGTATGTGGTCAGGCACTGTTCTTAATGCTATGGGATAGCTATGAGTTAAACATGAAAAATCTCTGCTCCTATGTATTTATAATCTAGGCTGTGGGGGAAGAGAGGCAATAAAATAAGTAAGGATATTGTATGATATATAAGAAGGTGATAATTGTTATGGGGGAAAAACAAGAGCAGGAAAGAGGATAGGGAGAACCATGGAAAAAGGATGGGGTAAGGGTTACAATTTTAAGTAGGGGGATTGGGCAAGTCCTCACTGTTACAAAAATTCCTTGATACAAAAACTTGGGTCCATGATACATCATTTGAGCAGATACATAATTATCACCATCTGACAGTTTGTACCCATCAAAGCTTGGAAGAATCAACACAGCCTCCTGAGAAGGTAATTAGATGTTTGATCGAGACACATTTTTTTTGTGCCTTGAAAGTGAAACACAATCTCCCCCTCCCACCCAAGTTCTGTTTCAATTGTCAGTCCAAAGACAAAAGAACCTAATATGTACTAACTTTGTCCACCTGGTTATTTATCCTTAAATACAATACATAATAGCTATCATTTGTTGAGGATAAGATAAATCTCAGATGAGGTAGCAAACTTAGTGCAAGATCCTTCTACATTATTACAATTATTTTACTACCTTTTATACTTATCTCTCCCTCACCTAATTTTACAAAGATATTGCTCAATAAAGCACTTAATAAAGCAATTAATGCATTTATTTTCCCACGAAGCCCTAGCTCTCTTTTTGCAATTCATATTTCATTCACTTCCATATTATATAATTAAACAATTACAATAACAAGTACAACTGATTTAAACCAACAAACAAACCCCCTGATTATTTCACAAGCAAATAAAGAGTAGGACTGGACATTTTTCTTTAGAAAGGTAGTGCTTGTCTCATCAGACCATGTGGTCCTATCATAATACAATCAAACTAAAACGTAAAAGCACTAACACTGAGGGTAACCCCACCCCACCCCTACTCTGACTTTTTCCTACCATCTGGCCAGGATTCATGTGGGAAGATTTTCTCCATAGGTTAGCATCCTGTTCTTTACTGCCACGCTGGACTGTGGGGAGGGTGAGCCTCTGTTGGAGTCAGGCAGGGACAAGTTATGGTTTATGACAAGAGAACAGAGAAACACCAGGATTCGGGAGTTGGCTGACTTGTCACATACACAAGGAGGGTTGTAAGTACAAGCACAGTCAGATAAAGTGAGCAGATCTGAAGTCTTTGAAGGATATATCCAATGATCAGGCTTAGAGAATATTTCTAGAAGACTAGATACACACCAAGAGGTATATAATCAGAAGAAGACAAAGGCAGGGATAAATGGAAAACCACATCAAGCCAACGCCTTGAAGGATGAGGCACCTGAATGCCACCATTCAGTCTGCATTACCCTTTCCATACAAGGGAAGCCAATCCCTATGAAAGAAAACCCGAAGAAGCAAACAGTCAGCTCTGTGGGTAAGCTGATAGAGGGGAGCAAGTCACACACCGAGATATCCCCCGGTTAGATCAATAATGGTTCCCTTTCTTCCAGGGGATTTATAATACTGTATCAGTGCCCAACTCCTTAGGCAAGACTTTCTCTAGTCTTGGTAAGGATACGTGTCACCAGTTAAACACAGAGGAAACAATATTTAATATTACTTTGTATATATTTGCTAAAGCTCAGAAATAGAAAGGAAATCACAGGAAAAAATTAACATTCTCAGGAATGCAAAATGTAGGGGTATGAAAGGTTAGGGTGGTCCAAGGGAGAAAAGTGAATATCCAAACACCTGGTCTTTAGAATACTGAGAGACCTAGATAAATAACTTGTTGGATTGTAAGTTTCATCTGCATCTATGCCTCCTGTAGTCATGTTAAAACAAGGCCACAAATTCTTCCATTCTTCTCCCATCAAGAGGTGGGTCTATGTCCCCTCCACTTGAATCTGGTAGGCTGTGGCTTCTTTGACAAATAGAGTATATAGGAAGAGACACAATGTGACTTCTGAGGATAAGTCATAAAAAGCCATGGCACTTCTGATTTGCTGGAAACCTTCCTTGGGAGCCCTAACCTACCAGGTAAGAAGTTCAGTTACCCTGAGGACACGATTAAGAGGCTACATGTAGGGGCGCAGGTCAACAGACACAGTCTTTGAACCAGCCCAGGCAAGGCACCAGATATGTGGTTCTCATCCCAGTTGAGGCCCCAAACTTTGGGGAGCAAAGACAATGCCTTGAGTGAATTCCTGACCCTTAGAAAGTATAAGATTAATAAAATGGTTGTTGTTTTATCCCACTAAGTTGGAGGGGGAAGGGACTCCATTACACAGAAAGAGATAACTGGAATGATTCCCAATACTCTGGGGCAGTAAAATACGATTTATTTATGTGCCCCCCCCCATACCCAAGCTGCACATACTCAGGCATGCACACATTCATTATCTGCCTCTTTCCTTCTGAAAAGAAAAGAAAGCAAAATACTATTTTTGTTGAGTTTTCTCTATAACGTTTTTGCAGTTGTTACTGTTGTTATAAGAAACTACTCAGGGGTCTTAAGAACAATCATTCCTTAGGGAAATATATAACTAATTCTTAAGGAATACATTTGCTTCAAACTGGACATGTTTGGGGCTTGCTATGGCACCCAAAGTTTAAATTAAAAGATTATATAATTTAAACCACTAAAAGACGGGAGGCAGCACACATACACTCTAACATCTCTCTGTCTGTCTTTTCCCTGCTCTTCTCCGCCCCTCAGTAGCCTTAATCAAAGATCGTGTCACTCCCAGTTCTGCAAGAGACAGGGTGCACCCAGGTCTGATGCCTGGATTTGGAGCTGCAGAGACTTCTTACTATGAACCAAGCAGATGGAAGCCACAAATCCAAAAACTAGGGTGGAAATGGCTTTTATGTAGAAAGGCTACTTTTAAATCATCCTATATGTCATCTTCCTGTGGATCACTTTCTTACAAATATTCTCAGCAACACCTTCTAGATGACTTTTTAAGAGAAAGCTGAAAGTATATTTTCTTTTTAAATTTAAGCTCAAATTAAGTGATCCCCAAGAATATGAAAAAGAATGTATATATATATACATATATGTAACTGAATATATATATATAACTGAATCACTTGCCGTACAGCAGAAATTAACACAACATTGTAAATCAAATATACTTGAATAAAATAAATTTTTAAAAAGTAAGTGATCCAAGACCCAGCTGATTATATGTCTTTCCTTTCCCATTTTATATTTCTTGATGAAATATTTTAAAAGTAAAACAAAGATCTTTTGGCTAATTAAAAAGTTCATATGTGGGAATAAATATTCCTAAGGTTTACTCAGAACTACCAAATGTTAAGAAATCTGTACTCTAAATTAAAAGTTGTCAATTGCTTTCCTTCTTGAATATTAGATATACTATTAAAGGAAGTTATATTAAAAAATAATCCATGTTTTGTAAAGGATTTTATCAATATCTCTGCACCATATAAAAAGAAAATTAAATACCAGTACTCAAACACTCATAAATAAGAAAATAAATGAAGCTATTTTACTGGCTTTATATTCACTGGCAAAAAAAAAAAAAAATCTAATGGGTTTTAAGTAGCAGCTTAGCTAAACTTAATTTGTCCACTTGTAATGGTTTTGATAAGTCACTTCAAACAAGTCAGCTCTATGTCATGCATTCAAGGCAGGGCACATGGTGTGGCCTTTGTTGGTTGGAAACAGGCACCTCATAAGCACAGGTGAAGAGACAGGGAGGGGCAGGATATCCACAGCCCCTGCCCTGGCTCACTGGACAAGGGAAAAAGTGATGAATTCCTGTGAACATATTTTGATGCCCATGCCAACATCACTTCCCAAGCCTGAACCATCAGAAGAAGTTGGGATTTCCTTGACTTTCAAAGTCTTCCATCCCTTGTTTTAGGATAATCCCTGAAACAAACAACATCTAAATTTCAGCAGCTTAACACAAACTTTCTTGCTCATGTAACAGTGCAGTGAGGGTGGGTGGTGGGCTCTGCTTTATGCAATGATTCTGGGACCACAAATACTTCTCTCTAGTGACTCCACCATCTTTCCTTTGCTAGATCCTCTCCATCTGGACAGTTGACAAGTGATCAGAGAAAGAAAGGGACACCTGGTCTGATCATCTCAGCCTGGATGGTGACATTTAGAACTTCTCATGTTCCACTGGCAAGAACCAGTCTCATGGTAACCACCTAGATGCAGGCTCCGCCACATACATCAAAAAATAGGTTTCTATATTTCCCCAATTCTGTGACCTTCTTTCATTTTTTTCCACTTCCAGGGTGGCTACTTCCCTAATCCTGAGTAGAAGAATTATTAATTAAAAATCTTGGACTTCCCTGGTGGCGCAGTGGTTGAGAATCTGCCTGCCAATGCAGGGGACACGGGTTCGAGCCCTGGTCTGGGAAGATCCCACATGCTGCGGAGCAACTAGGCCCGTGAGCCACAATTGCTGAGCCTGCGCGTCTGGAGCCTGTGCCCCGCAACAAGAGAGGCCATGACAGTGAGAGGCCCGCGCACCGTGATGAAGAGTGGCCCCCGCTCTCCGCAACTAGAAAAAGCCCTCACACAGAAACGAAGACCCAACACAACCAAAAATAAATAAATAAATTAAAAAAAAAAAATCTTACATGTTCTTTTAAGATGTAGCCAGATGTGGTGGAAATATACCCACTAACATTTGACGTAGATATCATTGACATCTCAATAATTTGTTCCCATTATCTGTAAGAAAATGTAAAATTTTGGCTGAACAATTATCATGTGGCATTTAAACCTTTTCATCTACCAACCTCCAGTCTTAGAAATCATATTTAAAGTAAAACTCTCAACATGTTATGCTATTCTTAGCTCAGATAGAAAATGATGCTGATTATAGCAGCGTAACTATGGTGTTGCCATGGTTATCTACCTATTAATGATTAAACTTGCTTCCTTATGCTCGGTAGAAAGTATACTTTAAAAGTAGAAAAGAGGTTTCAGTTTACTAGCAGACTGTAAGACCCAAAGTTCTCAAACAAAAGTTTGGATATCAGAAACCAATTCAGGCTCTGATATTCAACAGAGTTTCCTGTTGTGTCCATGGTGTGGGTTTGGTTTTTCTTTTCCCCTCATCAGCTCCAGCAATCAGTCTTCAAAGGGATAAGCATTTTATGCATCATACAGTCATTATGACTTCCTAGCAAGAGAGAAACTTAGTGAGAGAAAGTATGAATTATGCAAAAATATAAATTTGTTTAAAAACCATAAAGCATAAGCAAATTGAATCTGTTTATTCTTTTCAATTATTTATGAAACCCATCCTCCTGAGTCTACATACAAAACTATCACCATAAATTACCAAAGCAATCAAAGTTTCAGAATCATAGAAACAAGAAGAATAACTAATAGTTTTTTACAGAAATGACTTTGAGATTTATAATGCAAGATACTTTTGTTTATTGTATTTTTAAAAGCACTCAAATGTTTGTAGGTATTTCCAGCTTCCAACACAGCAGATAATTTATCTCCTCACATTTATAGTCCTCACTACTGGTTTTTAGGAAGAATGAAAGCTTGGAAAAGGTGTACAAGATGTCTCTGTCCTCAGATCATTTTGTTCTGCATCAGAGGAAAAAATAATAATGATTATGTGGTAATGTTTATCTTCCTGTGCTTCTCTATTTGTTTATCCAACAGACATTTCCTGAGTGCTTCATATAATGTGCCAAGACCTGTCCTGATGCTGGGGATACAGAAATGCACAAGACAGATATAGTTCCTATCATTACAGAGCTTTTAATAGCTCAGGTAAGAAATGATGGAGGCCTAAACAAAAGCTTGTGAATGAATCACTCTCTTTTGACAACAGGATGAACCTTTAGCCTGTCCTTCAAATTCTTCAGCCTATATTTTAAGCCTTCCTTGTAGGAGTATACTGTGCTTCCCCCCAACTGGTTGTCTGCATACATCATTTGGAACCAAATTCTCATGTCCAAGATCCTGTTTTCTATCTCTAAGAAGTAAATTATATCCAGATTTCAAGGCCTAACTCAAATCCCACTTTCTCCACAAAGCCTTCTCTGACTGACTGTTTTCTCTGTCCTCTGTATGCCCATAGACTTTTTTTTTTTAATGTTAAAAACTCATGTAGGAAAATTTACTGAGTTTATATTATGAACCAGATATTTCACAAACTATAATAGTTTGCACTTTGAATCTTATAATGAAAAATCTCTATTTCATTGATGAGAAGACTTGAATTTCAGTGGAGATAAATAAGTTGCCCCAAGTTAGAGCTATGATTCAACTCAAGACATTATGATGAAAAATCTACGTTCTTTCCAACACATCACATTGACCCTAGTAATATTTTTTTAAATTTCTTATCAGATTATAAATTCTGTTAGGTCAAGAATCACCTTTACATATGTCTATATTTCCCTTAACATCTAAAATTAATGCTTTACCTATAGTAGACCTTGATTAAATTCTTTTCATGATAATTACAATAACAATGCAAGATACAATATAGTAAATACCTTCTTCCTCACATGGTATATAAAAGAGCAATTAGAAGAGGTCAGGAAGAAGAAAAGCACAGTGGGGTGGGGTAGTGATGAAAGGAAGCTGAGAACTAAAGGGTGAGTAGCATTTCAGTTGTTGGCATCATTAAGTAAAAGCATTCATTGCAAATATGGGAAAAGTCAAGAGCAAAGGGGTTGAGATAAGAATGCGCAGGGTCCATCCATGGGACAGCAACTGGAAGGCTCTGGTTACAGCAGAGGTTGATACAGTGGAAGATAGCCTAGAATGGGCAGTGGATGTGGTAGACAAAATAAGGGCCTCCCCAAAGACATCCAGGCCCAATCTCTGAAACCTGTGAATATTGCCTTACATGGCAAAGGGACTTTGCAGTGTGATTACATTAAGGATTTTGAGAGAAGATTGTCCAAATGGGCACAGTGTAAACACAAGGGTCCTTATAAAGGGATGTAAGGAGATCAGAGTTAGTAGAAAGAAATGTTGTGATGAAAGCAAGAGGTTGGATGATAAGAAAGGGTCCATAACATTTTTCACAGAACTAGAACAAAAAATTTTATAATTTGTATGGAAACACAAAAGACCCCAAATAGCCAAAGCAATCTTGAGAAAGAAAAACAAAGCTGGAGGAATCAGGCTCCCTGACTTCAGACTATACTACAAAGCTACAGTAATCAAGACAGTATGGTACTGGCACAAACACAGAGATATAGATCAATGGAACAGGATAGAAAGCCCAGAGATAAACCCATGCACATATGGTCACCTTATTTTGACAAAGGAGGCAAGAATATACAATGGAAAAAAGGCAGCCTCTTCAATAAGTGGAGCTGGGAAAACTGGCCATATCATCAAAAAATCTACAAACAATAAATGCTGGAGAGGGTGTGGAGAAAAGGGAAACCTCCTGAACTGTTGGTGGGAATTACAGCCACTATGGAGAACAGTATGGAGGTTCCTTAAAAAACTAAAAATAGAACTGCCATATAACCCAGCATATGCCACTACTGGGCATGTACCCTGAGAAAACCATAACTCAAAAAGAGTCATGTACCACTATGTTCATTGCAGCTCTATTGCCAGCACATGGAAGCAACCTAAATGTCCATTGACAAATGAATGGATAAAGAAGATGTGGAACATATATACAGTGGAATATTACTAGCCATAAAAAGGAACGAAATTGAGTTATTTGTAATGAGGTGGATGCACCTAGAGTCTGTCATACAGAGTGAAGTAAGTCAGAAAGAGAAAAACAAATACCGTATGCTAACACACATATATGGAATCTAAAAAAACGGTACTAATGAACCTAGTGGCAGGGCAGGAATAAAGATGCAGACGTAGAGAACGGACTTGAGGACACGAGGTAGGAAGGGGAAGCTGGGATGAAGTGAGAGAGTAGCATTGACATATATACAGTACCAAATGTAAAATGGATGGGTAGTGGGAGGGAGCTGCATAGCACTGGGAGATCAGCTCAATGTTCTGTGACCATCTAGAGGGGTGGGATAGGGAGGATGTGAGGGAAGCTCAAGAGGGAGGGGATATATGTATACTTATAGCTGATTCACTTTGTTATACAACAGAAACTAACACAATATTGTAAAGCAACTATACTCCAATAAAGGTATTTAAAAAAAAAAGGGTCCAGAAGCTGAGGAATGCAGGTGGCCCAGGTGGCCTCTGCAACCTGAAAAGACTAGGGAACAGATTCTCTCTTGAAGTAATGCAGCTCTGCCAACCCCTTGATTTTAAACTTTTGACCTCCAGCATTGGAAGAGATTAAATGTGTGTTGTCTTAAGTCACTCTGTTTATGGTAATTTGTTACCTTAAGAATAAAGTATCAGGAAACTTGAGGGCCGAACTAAATAATCAGGAATATCTCCTGCATGTGTTTAATGTTTCTAAGATAGGGATGGAAATAAATTCTCATTTTGAAGATAAATCATGATGTTACACTTATTCACATCTTTCTGAAATATTATGGTAGCAATGAGAAAGGAACACAGGGAGATGCTTGGAGATTGTCTCTGAGGAACTCAGAAAAAGGAAGGAAAATTCAAAGAGGATCCCTACACTATGAGTATAAGAAGAACAATTGAAGTAACAAGGATTTACTGTATAGCACAGGGAACTATATTCAATATGTTGTAATAACCTGTAATGGAAAATAATCTGAAAAAAATATATATATATACAACTGAATCACTTTGCTGTACACCTGAAACTAACATAATATTGTAAATCAACTACACTTCAATTTTTTTAAAGTATAATTGAGAGAATAGAGAATTTAGGCAGAATAGTAAGTGCTAAGGAAAACAATTAGTTAAGTGTTGCACACATTGAGTTTAGCATGCTGAGGTCATATTCATTAGTCAGATAAGACCTCACTACTAAAGAGAGAAAGATGACTTGGAAATACTCCCAACTAACTGTGAACCCATTAAAGTAGGAATATAGTCTTTTTCTCATTACCACAAATCCAAACACAGCCAACTGCACCTAGTAGTGGTGGACATGGTTGTTAATGGGGAAAATGTCTGATCATGCTAATCAAATGTATTGTAGACACTGATTTTAAAATAGCCTCATTGGGATAAGTATCTAGTTGTAAAGATTTCTCTCTCTCTTAATTGGTCTCCCCTCCTCCTCTTTCCAATTTTGCATCTGGATTCCATGTGGCTTTGATAGGGAGGAACGCTCAGTCCTTATGCCATCTTCTGAGTCTTCATATGTCTGCTGAACTGTGCCTTGGCCCATCAGGTCCCTGGGTGTCCTGAACTGGTCTCTGCTGAATTGAGACCATCCTATGTGGACATCTGAGTATCACTCTGGCACCTGTTGCAGGTGCCATGGCCTCCAGCTGCAGGATAGTGCAATCACCTCATCCTCACTCTAACCACCGCATAACTCTTCCTTATCAAAAGCCTCTTGAGTTCCTCTCAGCACTTCTATGTCCCTTGCCTCTTAGGGACCTTGGAATTCTCAGGTGCTTTCTCTGTATCATTCCAACGTGTGCTCGATCCAGTGAAGTTGTTATCGGGCCCAACTGTGTAGGCTACCTGCCTTTGTCTTTGTTATTCAACCATTCCCACATCCTGGTGGGCATGGTAACGTTCAACATGGACTTCTCTGAGAGAAAGTCAGGCAGGCTCCCTCAGGCTACACCTTTGGAAGCCCTGAATCTTCCAAATTTATCTGAGTATTTAAAAACCTCCCCTTAGCTTTTAAAACTATTGACTCTCTATGGCTTTTAAAATGTCAGATTTAAAATTAAAAGGTGAACCATGACTTCTGGGTTGTAGACAGTATCTCTTCCTTCCTTCCTTAGAGCAATAATTATTGGTCTCTGACTTAGCCTTAATGAGACTGGACCACAGGGAATGAAAAATAAATATTTGAGCAGGGAAAATCCATTGGAAGCCATTTCGAAAGCTTTATTTATAGAGGCAGAAGAGAAAGCTGACGACGAGTGCATGAATGAGAGCTGAAGGAGTAAGAAAAAGACATACTAAAGGGCTGAGGGCTCAGCTGGGGAGCAGCGGCAAAGAGTGCAGACTGAAAAACACAGTGATAGACACAGAAGGAGAACCAAGCTCTCAGAGACCCCAGGTCTAAGAGAAAAAGAACATTTCCCAAGGAGGGGAGGAGCAGAAAAGCAAAAAATTCCAGGGATCAAGGAGAATGGATATCCAAATGGGCCCCAGGATCTGACAAATGCAAGGTAACTGCTAACATCTGACAGGTGCGGATTAGGGGTAGGATTTGGATTAGGACCCAGAGATTATCCAGGTAAGGACTTCATAGGAAAATATTGTTTTCTTAGTCTGTTACTGTGCCAAAAATATGAGTAAACCAGAATAGATCTTTATATACACACACACACACATATGTATATAAAGACTGGATATTTCTTTTTATTATCCCTATGTAAATGTCACTCATTATTAATCTCATGTTTATCCCTAAATAACCAAACTGGTATATGGCCACTCTCCTAAAGTATATCCTTTTTATATGTGTAAAATTCGTTGTCAATCATTGTTTTCTGTACATGTTACATAATTCTCCATTTAAAACACCAAACTTGCTGTGATTTCAGAAGACAGTCATCTTAGTTCCTACTATAAAATTCCAAGGATGGAAGAAATTCTTATTTTTCTACTGAGCTTGCTAAACATAACAACACTTTTGCTGTCTCAAGAATTGCTAAGCTTTAAGTAAGGAAAAGATGTCAATTTGGGGGTTCAAACGAAGGCCTATGCTGTAAAAACACTATCAATTCCAAAGGGAACTAATGAGAAAGTAGATTATATACCATGTGTATGTAAAGCTCACTTCAACAGATACTCAAAGAATTGAATTTTATATTTAAGTTACTTTTATTGTTCACTGAAATATTCACTAATAATTATACTGTTTTAGTTAAGTATTTCTATGGAATTTTATAGATATAATAAATATAAATGCATAATAAAATATATATACACATATAATTTTTTTAAAAATATACGACTTCCTTGGTGGCACAGTGGTTAAGAATCTGCCTGTGAATACAGGGGACATGGGTTCAAGCCCTGGTCCGGGAAGATCCCACATGCCGTGGAGCAACTAAGCCAGTACGCCACAACTACTGAGCCTGCATTCTAGAGCTCGTGAGCCACAACTACTGAGCCCATGCGCCACAACTACTGAAGCCCGCATGCCTAGAGCCCATGCTCTCCAACAAGAAAAGCCACTGCAATGAGAAGCCTGTGCACCGCAATGAAGAGCAGCCCCTGCTTGCCACAACTAGGGAAAGCCCGCGCGCAGCAACGGACACCCAATGCAGGCAAAAAAAAAAAAATATATATATATATATATATAGGTATATAGATAGATAGATATATAGCTATATATAAAATAAAATGGCTCAGACTATAAAACTACCTGAAAGGTGGAGGGATCAACCTGGCAAATACTTAAATAAAAAGACTTATGAGTTCTAGATGAAGTGACTATAGTCAAAATATTTAAGCTTTCTGAATCCCAATTTCTCCTTCTATAAAATACATATGAATACTATAAATATTTTTAAAAATGATAGGCATAACACATATGCTAGAGCAAGATATAGCATATTAATCTTAAGTGGTAATATGCTACTTTTTTTTGTTGTTTAAATAGATCTTTATTGGAGTATAATTGCTTCACAATACTGTGTTAGTTTCTGTTGTACAACAAAGTGAATCAGCCATAGGCATACATATATCCCCATATCCCCTCCCTCTTGCGCCTCCCTCCCACCCTCCCTATCCTACCTCTCTAGGTCATCCCAAAGCACTGAGCTGATCTCCCTGTGCTATGTTGCTGCTTCCCACTAGCTACCTATTTTACATTCGGTAGTATATATATGTCGATGCTACTCTCACTTTGCCCCAGCTTCCCCCTCCCACCCCGTGTCCTCAAGTCCATTCTCTATGTGTACATCTTTATTCCTGCCCTGCAACTAGGTTCATCAGTACCAAATATGCTACTCTTTTACTGTTGATTTTACAGAAGTATAGAACTGAAATATAGCTAAGTCATAGAGTGAAGAATCAGCAAAATATTCCTAGATTCCTTCAGAATAATTTTCTCTCCACACAATGTAATCACTTCAGCATGTCATTCCATTGACATATGCTCTGAATATACAGAATATCAATGAAGTCCCTGGGTCAGATTTTATAAAAATAAAAATTGAAGCTGTGATCCATTCTTTTTTCATTTATTTAATTGCTGAATAAAAGCCCATCCTCCTGATCCACAGGACAGCTAGGAGTGTCAATCTCACTTCTTTTACCAAAATTGAATAAAGCCCACATGAGCCTTCACAGCAACAAATAAAAATTAGGTTTTGAACAGAAAGTATATCTGAGGGTGGAGGGACTCATCCAAAGCTTGACATATTCTCAAGAGACAGGCCAGAGCACAGAAGAACTTGTTACCAAATATGGCAGACAGAAAAAGTACACAAGATTTGCAGCTGATATCATCTAATTCACTGACCTGATTATGCTTCAAAAGGAGGACTCAAATTTCTGAGGCTGAAAAAGACTTGAGAAAACAGAATAAGCAGCTCAGTGGCCGAGGGCATGCCTTGCTCTGTCTTCTGCACAGTGACACACGCATCTGCAGAACCACATTTGATGCAGAAACAAGCAAGTGAAGGCATGGAGTTTGGTTTTACATAATTATTTTTTAAAAGAAAATAAATAGAGATTTATTTTTATGGACCTCTCGTTGATGCACTCTGAACTTTAGTAGATAAACATTCATGGGTGATAATAAATAAAAGTGGTTTTCTTCTCATCAAGTGTCCAGAGGTCCCAGAGGGGAAAAACAGCAAAATATATTGTCAGAAAAATGGCAGACAACTAACCTCCTCCTTCCCAGAAAAATAATTGGTATGTGGGGAAAACACAATGAAACACATATTAATAATGTAAAAGCTAGGTTCTAAAATGACTCTGACTTCCATCAGACAGCAAATTATTAATGATTTCCTTCTATATTGTCAGAGAAAAATCTGGGAAAGGATTCAGATGCATATTTTCTATCCATCAAATACTATTCATAAGTCTATTTTGCATATTAATTAGAGTTTTGCTACATTCTAGATGGAGACAGCTAATTAATTCATTTTTTTTACATGATTGTTTTCATTTTTTTTTCAGTCTTTTCTGTTTGATTCAGAGTTATTCTCTCCCCAATTAAGAGCATTCTATTCCCCCAAAGATCTGCAAACCTCCAGATGGTCCTGGGATGCTTCTATCTGGAGCTATGTTTTTATCCTTGAAATGAAGGGTGATCCAACAATTGGTTTGGTTTGTTTGCTTGTTTATTTGCTTGTTTGTTTGTTTTTATAATATATTGGAGTAGTTCTTCACACTAAAGCCAACTGGATTTCCCATTTCTTCTGAACTTTTCTTCTGTTCCCTACAATCCTTTTTATTATACCTCTGTGTGTACAGCTGAAGTATTATAATTACTGTTTATATTAGGTGTATGAATGAGCTATAACCTTCCAAGTTACTGTCCAAAAATAAGATCCGATGAAAATTTAAACTTTTCTCCCTATACTCTACTATGCCTCAAATAGATTTAAATGTTCTCTTAATAATTTATTCTGTGTTATAAAATGAGAACTGTGGAAGCTTATGTAGCTCGAGCCTGTAACTAACATTATACACACAGAAATCAGAGCTGGGTGGAAAGGTGGGTATCATTCTTTCCTGGTTTCTTAACACTGGCTGAGTATCCCAACCAACAGAGTGAGCTTTAAAATACTGCTGACACAGTCCCATCCAGACTTGATATTTCTCAAAACTCTTCAGATCATTTTAATGTGCAGCCAGGGTTGAGAGCCACTGGTCTTATCCACCAGTCATTAGCAGCCAAACTGAAGCCCTTATAGACTCAATCACTAACCCACCCATGTAAAGTAAAAAGCATCAAAGAAAGGATTAGAGACCCTTGTTTTAAGTGCAGGGTTCTTTCAACTACAAGGACTATAGGATTGCAAAAGGTGTCCTGAGGAGCATAGTCTATGGTCTGAATTTCTTTCAACTTAGCTCAGGCCAGGACCAGCTACATAATTTGCAAGGCTTAGTACAAAATAAAAAATGTGAAGGGCTTCCCTGGTGGCGCAGTGGTTGAGAATCTGCCTGCTAATGCAGGGGACACGGGTTCGAGCCCTGGTCTGGGAAGATCCCACATGCCGCGGAGCAACTAGGCCCGTGAGCCACAACTACTGAGCCTGCGCATCTGGAGACTGTGCTCTGCAACAAGAGAGGCCTGCGCACCGCGATGAAGAGTGGCCCCCGCTTGCCACAACTAGAGAAAGCCCTCGCACAGAAACGAAGACCCAACACAGCCAAAACTAAATAAATAAGTTAATTAATTAATTAAATCCATGTTAAAAAAAAAATGTGAAGCCCCTTTTTCATAAATTACTACAGCAGAAACTAACACAACATTGTAAAGCAACTATACTCCAATAAAAATTAATTTTAAAAAAATAATAAATAAACAAGAACTTCAAAAAGTTGGCAGCAGAGATTTAAACCAAGCTCAGGGCCCTTCTAACAGCAGGGTCTGATGTTGCTGCACGGGACACACACCCATGAAGCCAACCCTGGCCCAGATTTTGAAGATATCCTGTGTTCAGTAACAAGGTTTGTAAAAAGAAAAAATGTTCTTCTAATTCCACGGTTATAAATTGGGAAACAGTGCTGAACAAGTCTTTGGTTTTGTTTTTTGTTTATTTATTGCTTGTTTATTTATTTTTTTAAATGCAGGAGCTCTCAGGAGACTTCAGTAAGCTAATGTGCATTGTGACTGCTTTAGCCTGCCTCTCCCCCTGTCAAAAGCAGAATCTGTGAGACAAGGGCTTTTTATTTTGGGGAGTGATCCCAGAGACCCAGAGAGGAGGATGAGAACAGTAACACAGGGAAGGAAGAAATCAATACAAGGGTGTGTTACGGGGCCAGTCACTGCGCTGGGAAACTGGGCTAGATCTCCCTGGAGGCCTCTGAAGAGCCGCATAGAATGTGTCTCAGCAGTGCTGAGGGGTGGAAGCACGGAGCCTAATCCTCTGTGTCCTGTTGCCTATTGGCCAAGAGTGGCCCTGTAAGGGGTTAACCCCCTGGTCTTTCTAGATTGCATGTGAGAGTGTGGAGAGAGCCTGGATGCCCTGTCAGGGTGATGCCAGGTAAAGCAAAGGCTGGAGGGGCAAAGAGGCCCTGATACCTTGACCCTCCAAGCTGGGACTCAGCCAGTGGCAGCCCTAACTGATCTTAGCTAAAACTCTTTACTCTCCAGAACACCTATTAACATCTTTCTGGACACATGTGCTATCTATGGAGCACAGTTTGGAACAAAGTAAAGGAACTATTGTTACAGTTAGAAATCCCTTTTCAAAGAAATCACACACTGGGAAATCCAAGTTAGGTGTTGGAAAGACCAAAGGGATGATTAGAACATAGAGAATGAAAGTCTGAATCCAGCTGAAGGGCAGTAACTGTTTAGAATGTCCTCCCACAGGTATAAGCACGAGGATTCAGGCCTCCTGACTCAGCTCTGTGCCAGCTCTCCTGAAATTCTTTAACGTATATCCCGAGAGTTGTTTTTTTTAACATCTTTATTGGAGTATAATTGCTTTACAATGGTGTGTTAGTTTCTGCTTTATAACCAAGTGAATCAGCTATACATATACATATATCCCCATATCTCCTCCCTCTTGCATCTCCCTCCCACCTTCCCTATCCCACCCCTCTAGGTGGTCACAAAGCATTGAGCTGATCTCCCTGTGTGATGCAGCTGCTTCCCACTAGCTATCTATTTTACGTTTGGTAGTGTATATATGTCCATGCCACTCTCTCACTTCATCCGAGCTTACCCTTCCCCCTCCCTGTGTCCTCAAGTCCATTCTCTACGTCTGTGTCTTTATTCCTGTCCTGCCCCAGTTTCTTCAGAACCTTTTTTTTTTTTTTTTTAGATTCCATATGCATGTGTTAGCATACGGTATTTGTTTTCCTCTTTCTGACTTACTTCACTCTGTATGACAGACTCTAGGTCCATCCACCTCACTACAAATAGATCAATTTCATTTCTTTTTATGGCTGAGTAATATTTCATTGTATATATGTGCCACATGTTATGCAGAGAGTTTTAATAGGGCTATCATTGTTATCACTGTTATGACATCCAAGGCAGACATTTTTCAAATGAATGCTAGATGAAACAGAAAATAGCACTTTTTGCCTGCAAACTAGTAATAGTAAAAGGTTTTAAGTGAACTTGGCTACAGCTAACAATTACACAGAGAGAAATCATTTCTTTGTTTGAGACAATTCTTAACACATGCACTCCTGGTCACTGAGACTGCTGGCAGTAATTTACAGACATATTATGAATAAATGTCTTCTTACTATATTTCTTTAGCTGTGACAGCAGACTCAGATCAATCTTAGCAGTGAAAGGAAAAACTCCCTAAATATGTTTAGTGTAAGTGTTCCCATAGACGTGATACAATTAACATGCAAAAACAGCAAAACAACAACAAAAAAACCTTTATATAACTAAGTCATAATTTCTACTTTTACTTAAGAACTCTATATGTTAATTTTCTCAAGAGCTTGCTATTTTAAAAAATTGCTTTCAAACATCTCTACATCACATCTCCCATTTTCTGTCAGTAGGGCAGTATTTATTCAGTGTTGATCATGTCCAGAGCCCTGAACCTGATTGTGCGTGTCAGCAGGATGTTTATATATTTAGAAAAGCACAGAGAACTCTGTCTCTCAGGGAGGCTATAACTTAAATATCAAAATGACAAAACTTCCTGTATTGTAGAACAATTTCATGAGGTTTTCGGAAACCAAATTCATCTTAAGAGCAATTCAAATCCTTAGAAAGAATGTTTTTATCATAATTTTCAAAATGTAATTGTCTTACTCAAATGTTTATATGTCATTGGAAAACATGACTTTAAATATTTAGTTTTCCATCTGTTTGAAAATACGACCACCCACAAAGGCTGTAGGCTGCCAGTTTCCCCTACACCCCTTTTTATTGCCACACTTTTTTTTCTGCTTATAAACCTGGAAAACTTCACACAAAAACAACTCAATAGCCTAGACCTACAAAGTAAAATCACTTTAAAACCAGAGTAAATGTGTATGAAAAAAAAACTGCACAAGGTATTTTTTCCACTGCTATATTATATTTAAATCTACTCTTAGATATAGTATTTCAATACAATTATTTATATCAATAGGGGTTTACAGTCTTCACATGAGCAGAAATTTTCCTGATTATAAAAGATAAAGGTCATGAAGAAAACAGGCTGAAATTTATGTCCTTTATACCTCATTTTATTTCTGTATTTCATATTTCTTCTTTGTCATATCCCTATTTGTCATTCAATAAGATAAAACAAATATGCTACAATTCGCTCTCTGAGCCTGGGTTACTCTCAACCCAGCAAATGATAAAGTTTCTGCACCTCAGTTACCTTATCTGTAAAATTAGGATGTTATACCAAATAACCACTATTCTCTTTAAATGTAGCTTTAAAATAGGTCTTCCTGTGAAAGAGATGGCCTGAAAACCTTCCCATACATTCCAGGTTAGGACAGCAGATTGAACATTTACATCTTATTTCACTCCCTCTCCAAACTCCATTAAAACTACAGTGACTAAATGTTCAAAGAAAAAGAGGCTGAAGACATGAGGCAGGGTGACCAGCATGAAGTATAGGCAGATTAAGTAACTGAACCCACTGAAAGTTGACTGCAGATCCCATATTTCCCCTGATCCCATTCAGCTCCCCAAAACTCCAGCAGCCGGGCATTCACTGTCCAGGCAGAGAAACTTTCTCAAAGAAATACCTAAGACAGTTCCCCAACAACAGACTCACTCAGGGTCAAATTTGAGGTTCAGATATGAAAACGGCATCCATACATTCAAAATCACGAATCACCTTTTTATTTCTTCACTGTAAATCATCACTAGACAATCAAGGACTACTAAATATCTAAGCAAAATCTCGAACAAGAATGGAAGAGATCAGGGCTTCCCTGGTGGCGCAGTGGTTGAGAGTCTGCCTGCCAATGCAGGGGACACGGGTTCGAGCCCTGGTCTGGGAAGATCCCACATGCCGCGGAGCAACTAAGCCCGTGAGCCACAATTACTGAGCCTGCGTGTCTGGAGCCTGTGCTCCGCAACAAGAGAGGCCGCAATAGTGAGAGACCCGTGCACCGTGATGAAGAGTGGCCCCCACTTGCCACAACTAGAGAAAGCCCTCGCACAGAAACGAAGACCCAACACAGCCATAAAAAAAAAAAAAAAAAAGCCAGAGCGCAGCAACGAAGACCCAATGTAGCCATAAATAAATAAATAAATCCAGTAATTATATATATAAAAAAAAAAAAGAATGGAAGAGATCAAAGCAAACAACATGAAAAAAAAACAACTAGGAGGAAATACAATCTAGGCAACCATCATTGATATCCTCAGAGAGATAAAAGAAGATGTTGCATTTATGAAACAAGAACAGGAGGACATTTTAAAAGAAAAGAGAAAAATCTTCAAATTTAAAAATATTATAGCAGAGTTTTTTAAACCACTATTGAAAGCTTAGAAGATATTTTGAGCTAATACCCCATTAAGTAGAGCAAAAAGATAAAATAAGAAAAAAAAGATAAGAAAATGGAAGCACTAGCCTTGATCAAGTGGGCTTTATTCCAGGGATGCAAGGATGGTTCAATATTCTCAAATCATTCAATGAGATACACCACATTAACAAAAGGAAGGATAAAAATCACATGATCATCTTAATAGTCACAGAAAAAGCATTTGACAAAATTCACCATCCACTCATGATAAAAACTCTCATCAAAGTTGGTATAGCATGACCTTATCTCAACATAATAAAAGTAATTTACAACAAATCCACAGCTAAAATCATACTGAACAGTAAGAAGCTCAAAGCGTTTCCTCTAAATTCACTCTTGCCACGTCTCTATAACACAGAGCAATCAGAAAAGAAAAAGAAATAAAAGGCATCCAAATTGGAAGGGAAGAAATAAAACTGTCACTATTTCCAGATGACATGACACTATATATAGAAAACTCTGAAGTCGCCACCAAAAAAATTAGAACTACCAAATGAACTCAGTAAAGTTACAGGATACAAGATCAATACACAGAAATCTGTTGCTTGCTATACAATAATAATGAACCATCAGAAAGAGAAAGCAAAAAACAATCTCATTTAGAATTGCTTCAAAAAGAGGGGAGACCTTAAATATGGCGGAGGAGTGAGACATGGAGATCGGCTTCCTCCCCACAAATACATCAGAAATACATCTACATGTGGAACAACTCCTACAGAACACATAGTGAATGCTGGCAGAAGACCTCAGACTTCCCAAAAGGCAAGAAAATCCCCCCATACCTGGGTAAGGCAAAAGAAAAAAGAAAAAGCAGAGACAAAAGAATAGGGACAGGACCTGCACCACTGGGAGGGAGCTGTGAAGGAGGAAAAGTATCCACACACTAGGAAGCCCCTTCACTGCCAGAGATGGGGGTGTCGGGGGGGAAGCTTCAGAGCCATGGAAGAAAGTGCAGCAACAGGGGTGCAGAGGGCAAAGCGGAGGGATTCCCGCACAGAGGATCAGTGCCGACCAGCACTTACCAGCCCGAGAGGCTCGTCTGCTCACCCACCGGGGCGGGTTGGGACTGGGAGCTGAGGCTCGGGCTTCGGAGGTCAGATCCCAGGGAGAGGACTGGGATTGGCTGCGTGAACACAGATTGAAGGGGGCTAGTGCACCACGGCTGGCCGGGAGGGAGTCCGGGAAAAAGTCTGGAGCTGCCGAAGAGGCAAGAGACCATTGTTTCCGGGTGCAGAGGAGAGGGGATTCACAGCACCACCTAAACGAGCTCCAGAGACTGGTGCGAGCCGCGGCTATCGGCACCGACACCAGAGACGGGCGTGAAATGCTAAGGCTGCTGCTGCAGCCACCAAGAAGCCTGTGTGCAAGCACAGGTCACTATCCACACCTCATCTCCCGGGAGCCTGTGCAGCCTGCCACTGCCAGGGTCCCGTGACACAGGGACAACTTCCCTGGGAGAACACACGGCACGCCACAGGCTGTTGCAACGTCACGCCAGGCTATGCCGCCACAGGCTCACCCCGCATTCCATACCCCTCCCTCCCCCTGGCCTGAGTAAGCCAGAGCCCCCTAATCAGCTGCTACTTTAACCCGGTCCTGTCTGAGCGAAGAACAGACGCCCTCAGGTGAGCTACACGCAGAGGCAGGGCCAAATCCAAAGCTGAACCCCAGGAGCTGTGCGAACAAAGAAGAGAAAGGGAAATTTCTCCCAGCAGCCTCAGGAGCAGTGGATTAAATCTCCACAATCAACTTGATGTACCCTGCATCTGTGGAATACCTGAAGAGACAACGAATCATCCCAAAACAGGCGGTGGACTTTGGCAGCAACAAAATATATAATTTTTCTTTTTCTCTTTTTGTGAGTGTGTATGTGTATGCTTCTTTGTGTGATTTTTTTCTGCATAGCTTTGCTTTTACCATTTGTCCTAGGGATCTGTCACTCCGTTTGTTTTGTTGTTTTTTTTTTTTTTTTTTTAATAATTATTTTTTATTTTAATAACTTTATTTTATTTTATTTTTTCTTTCTTTCTTCCTTTTTTTTCTCCCTTTTCTTCTGAGCCATGTGGCTGACAGGGTCTTGGTGCTCTGGCCGGGTGTCAGGCCTGTGCCTCTGAGGTGGGAGAGCCGACTTCAGGACATTGCTCCACCAGAGACCTCCAGGCTCCATGTAATATCAAATGGTGAAAGCTCTCCAAGAGATCTCCATCTCCATGCTAAGACCCAGCTCCAATGAACAATCAGCAAGCTACAGTGCTGGACACCCTATGCCAAACAACTAGCAAGACAGGAACACAGCCCCATGCATTAGCAGAGAGGCTGCCTAAAATCAAAATAAGGTCACAGACACCCCAAAACACACCACCGGATGCAGTCTTGCCCACTAGAAAGACAAGACTGAGCTTCATTCTCCAGAACACAGGCACCAGTCCCCTCCACCAGGAAGCCTACACAACCCACTGAACAAACATTAGCCACTGGGGGGAGACACCAAAAACAACGGGAAATACGAACCTGCAGCCAGCGAAAAGGAGACCCTAAACACAGTAAGTTAAGCAAAATGAGAAGACAGAGAAACACATAGCAGATGAAGGAGCAAGGTTAAAACACACCAGACCAAACAAATGAACAGGAGGTAGGCAGTCCACCTGAAAAAGAATTCAGAGTAATGAGAGTAAAGATGATCCAAAATCTTGGAAATAGAATGGAGAAAATACAAGAAACGTTTAACAAGACCTAGAAGAACTAAAGAGCAAACAAACAATGATGAACAATACAATAAATGAAATTTAA